>NC_141990.1:124453794-124758481 GCF_049901715.1 Pseudonaja textilis | reverse complement strand
TATAGAAGCCAGAAAGCCAACAGTAGGGCAGAGACAATAGGCATGCTGGTGTGCTTATGCACATCCCCTTACAGACCTCACTCCATTCCTAAGAGGTCTGTAAAGGGGCATGTATAAGTGCACCAGCGTGCCTACCGTCCCCATCCTACTGTTTCCCATTTATTTGTATTCATTATATATATTCTTATACCTGTTTATACTTATATGTTTATATGTTATGTTCATATTTATATTTGTTTTCTCATACATGCTAGACAAACTAACTAACTAATAAATAAATAAATATAGCATCAAGATAGAAGCTAACCGTTCAGACTGGTTTCAGCTCAGCCAATGGCTTAGCATCCATTATTGCAGAGAATCTTTGAAAGACTTTTGATTTATCAAATTTAGACAGACATTCCACTCCATAAAGACTCTGGGTGCTGTATAACATATAGGGCAGCAGCAATTAAAATGAAAAAGAAAGAACAATGAAATAGGATCAGGATTCTTTAGTAGCCCCACCTGTTAATGCTGTTAGAGGGCCAGACATCAGTCAGTTTTAGTGAAGTCACAGAGTCAAGCACCCACCATAGTTTTGGTCGGGTCAAGATCCAGATGGGGCAGCCAGCAAAGCCAACACCATATCTAAACAATTTTTGGCTGGGATGTGTTGGGCTACAAGTCTCACTTCATTGAGCTACACTACTATTTCATGCCAGCCTTCATGATGATTCCTTGTCTTCTGGACATCTCTCAACATTTTTGCTACTTCTACTGCCACTCATTTGGATCGCATCCCTTTCACAAGCAGCTGAGGATATGACCAGATCTTTGGAATGCCACTGGTTTTCATCCTCTCCTCCTCATACCCCAAACAATTGCATACTTTCCTGATTCTCACCTCTACCGCACTCTTTTGGATGTCATCTTGGGGAGGGGGGACTTAACAGAAATAGAGAGCTCTTTGTCCTTCTATGTGCAAAAGGCATAACTTAACTGAACAATATACTGAATAATCAAAAAAAGAAGAAGGTGATTCATAATGTTTTGATAATCCATTTCAGGGCAGACAGAAAATAAGTGAGGATCTGGAATGGTGATTTAGTGTAGATCAGCAAAAATGTCTGATACAATATTTTAAAAATAACAAAAAACAGAAATTTCTTTCTTTTTTTTTTGTCCTCAGCTAGGCTCTTAAAGTTTGGATAGCTTGGGGCAAATGACAAGTGAGAGAATTTGTGTAGCACTGACACTAGATACCTAGGCTAACCATATGCTCAGAAGCATTGTCGTTCTTAATTCTGTGTCTAAATGTATCAGCCAGTATTTTGTTCCAAAGTTGTTCACTTTGGAATTCAATGAACTCATCTATACAGCCCCAAAGGCTGTGCTCACTTCTTGCCCCTACAGAGGTATCCTTACTAAGCAACAAGCAGAGGTGGTATTCAGCAGGTTCTGACCAGTTCTGAAGAACTGGTAGCAGAAATTTTAGTAGTTCGGAGTACTGGCAAATATCACCTCTGGCTGGACATTTTACAGTATTCTTCCCCTGCCATGCCCATCAAGCCACGCCCATAGAATCGGCAGTAAAAAAAAAATTGAATCCCACCACTGGCAACAAGTTTGATGAAGTGGTTGCCCCTTAGATGGCTGTTTAGGAAGCAAAAAGGGGAACAGCTTTCTTCTCTGCTGATTGCCTCCCAGCCCAACTGAGCACCTTTCCTGGTCTTCTGTCCTTCAAGGGTATTTCCTTTGTATTTCCTAGAGAGCCTTGCCACCACCATCATCCAGGCTGCAGCTGCAGCTGCCAAGGAGCCATGGAAGTCCGTACAGAGAGGGGAGAGATGTAAATATTGCAGATGTAGCTGCAGATAGTAGATAGCAAGTAAGTCACATCTTGCCTTTCCTGCTTGTACTCTGACATTAGCAGCGTAATGCTACTGAACAGGGGCAACAGGCTACATTGAGGTTCCTGGTATAAACCTTGTCATGGTATAACCAGAAAAACTTTGGTTGGTGGGATGGATTTGATCTCTGTGGTGGCCAAAGCAGAACTAGCCCATAGAGGCATAGAAGCATGTGGCTGAGTGGGATACAATGGATCAACTGGACTCCTGTTTTTCTCCTTCAGGCTCCTCAACCATCCAACACAGAGGGCTCAGCAGTCAACACAGAGGGTTCACACAGGGTGTTTCTTCCATTTTCTGATGGAGAAAATCATTTTCTTACCCAATTGCCTGTCAAACATAGGAAATCAGGAGTCCTGGCACTTCAAGTGAATATAGGTTTATTGTATGCTAAAACTCTTTGCAAGAATCTGAACTACTAATGGATAAAGCAAATTGTCAGTACATGGAATTGTCCACTGGGATTGTCTAATTGTCAGAGGCAATGAGATTCAAGGGGGCTGGACTTAGATCTCTTATGGGCACAAAGGGACTCAGGACTGAGGAAACTTTTGACATCTCCCTCAAGTTCAGCCTGGTCTTCTCCTACATTGCTTTGATCCATCTGCAGCTTGCCTCAATAGCAACAGACACCTTCAAGATGGTGGCCCAGGTGTGAGAACAAGTTCTCAACAAATGGAAAGCAGGCCATTCCAGAGCTGAGGCAAGAGAGCTGCGTGGATGAGCCTTATGAAAAACAAAATTGTCTTTTTAAGCAGAGAGCCTGCTCATCTTGTCTGATTCAGCCATAAGGGGCCCAAAACATAAAAATTTACAAGACCACTGTTCGAGCACACCTGTAATATTAGTGGTGGCAATAAATGGCCTTTAAAATGGCTTGGATTTATCTTATATTCTAGTGACATATATAAACTTTCCTCTATTCTTCTCCAAGGGCCAATTTGTAAGCAACAAAAAGTTGGCCCAATATATCTGCACCTCATCCTGAAGCTTTATCAATACTTCTTAATAAACTTCACTGTAGTACTTAGTAACTGTTCACAGTAACGAAAATGTCAAGTCAGAAGGTCAACTCCACTGCGGTGGAATTCTGATCGTCATATTCCCTGCTAGGAAATTACTGAAAAATACAGGTTTTTCAAGACTACCTTGAGAAAATTGCTGCCAAAAAATTGCACCGTACTTATAAACTCTTTCTTTGGAGAAACTAAGAAAAATCGATTTATGAAGATTCAATTGCTTAACTAATGCTCTTTGCCACTCATGCAGTATACCTGTAAATAAATCGTGCAATTATTTTGGATAGTTGTGATAGTTGTTTTGTCTCCTGGAGTAATTAGTAGGAAAGAATTGATGTGTCAGTATAAGGATTCTAAAAAGAAAAAAAAAACTTTGAATGTAACAAGAACTGATTTGGAATAGCTTGTTACACCTTGTCATTATGGTTCCAGGACAGGTTTATTAAACTAATGTATGGGGTCACAAATTGGCGACTGAACAACAAGAACAAGAACAAAAATTTCCCATTATTTTTGTTCTGTAAATGACAATAGTTAAAAATATCACGGTCATAATTTGCTTGTTTTTAGAGCTAGCATCTAGGATGGTACATATCTACCTGCTCCATTAGCAGCATTCCCTGGTTGGACCCTCATCCCTGGAGTTGGAACAGCAAGGGGCCCTGGAGGAGATTTCTGGGAAATATAATCCCCAGCAGGTGGAGTTAAAAATGGAAGTCTTGGGGAGTAGGATTTGAGCAGCTCAGGGAAAAAAAGGACTGAGAGAGAGATAATAAAAAGAAGCAGTTATGAGGAAGGGAGGCTGGACTCCTTCAAAAAGAGGGAAAGATTACCACCCCAAGAAAGAGTGATGGCAGTATCTTGGCCTAGAGACTGTATCATGGCTGCCACGAGAGGGAGACTCCACAGACCTCTGACTAGGCCTGCAGAGCAGGGGTGGAATTCTAATTGTTCAGGCCGGTTCTATAGAACCAGTTATGATTCCGCACAGTTGAGAGAACTGGTAAATTGCGCCACTGGTTGGCCCCTCCCCACCCACCCCTCCCCGCTCTGCCACTCCTTCTTGCATGTATGCCATCCAGCTTATCTGCATTGTGCCTTCGCTTAATTTTTGGTAAATTGCTGTTTTTCCTCCCCCACCCCCATGATCAGCTGTTCTGACTATCAGCTATGCCACGCGATTTAGATTAGCTAGAAAGCAGGAAATTTATCAGATTTTTTTGCTTTCTAGCTAATCTAAATTGCTGTTGTACTGTTATGCCTTCACCCAGAAGGCTTCCCTGAGGCCCAGTCAGGATGGTATTCAGGGGGTTGGCGGGTAGGAGAAGTGGCCTGAGAGCACAGCTGAACTTTCCTTAGGACTGAAGCTTCTATTTTTCAGTGCAGACTCAGGCAGCAGATTGCAGAAAGTTAGATCTGTGAGTGAATCTGTGATTCTGCAAGCAACTCAATCTGCCTGCCTGCTTTGCCTGATTTTGGGTAAAAGTTGCTCTTTTTAAATAAAAAAAACAATATTTACATAAATATTTACAATATTTACATAAAAGCCATGCCCAGCCAGTCACGTGACCACCAAGCCATGCCCAGTCAGCAAGCCATGCCCAGCCAGTCACATTACCACTAAGCCACACCCACAAATTAGGCCACGCCCACAGAACCAGTTGTTAAGAAATTTGAATCTCACCCCTGTTGCAGAGGACATGTTTATGAGGCAACAAGATTGGTGAGGGGCCATTTGGCCAAAAAGGACAATCTTTGGGACATTTTTAGACATATTGCTTACCATAAGTTTAATGTTTTCAATTATTGTGTTGTTTAATTTGATTTTTATCTTAATGGCCATTATTTTTAATTAAAGCCTGTAACTCCCTCCAAGGTATGTTGGTCTTCCTGGACCAGGCTACCTGGGGAAAAAGAGATAGAAAGGCATGATTGCCAGAGGCTTTTTCGGTGGAAACTGCTACCCTTAAAAAAACAGGAAAGATTTTCCACCACTTTCTTTGAGCAAGTGAGCAGTATTGTAGTAGTAAAGCAATGGAGTAAAGAAGCCTAGATTTCTTTTCTTCCTCAAGCATTCAGTTAGCGTGGAGTTAAATTTTGAAGGGACAAAATATAATGGTAGCTAATAACCATGTCCATGATGTGAGTAAACCTTCCATCCGAAAACAGAATACAGGTAGTCCTCGATTTATGACTACAATTAAGTTGCTAAGCGAGACAGTTGTTGAGGTTTGCCCATTTTACTACTTTTCTTGTCCCAATTGTTCAGTGAATCACTGCAGTTGTTAAGTTAGGTTGTTAAATGAATCTGGCTTCCCCATGTGACTACTTGCCCAAATGTTGCAAAAGGACACGGAACCTGTCATAAATATGAGTAAGATTCTGCATTTTGTTCTCTTATCCATGAGGATGCTGCAACAGTCATAAATGTGAAAAATTGTCATAAATTACTTTTTTCAATGCTGTTCTAACTTCAAACGGTCACTAAATGAATAGGTATAAATCGAGGACTATCTGTAATCCAAAGGTAAGAAGAAAACTCCCACTAACAAAATCTTACTATATGATTTAAGGGACATAGCATTTCTAATTACTTGGAAGACATGACATTGAACTCAGAAGAGCTTTTGCTTGGCTGTCTAAGTTTAATCTATAAAACGTACTGAGCTTCAACAAAAGCTAATCAGCCCTCTGGAAGTACAGTCTTAATTTTCAATTAGTTAGGCAAATAATCTCACCAAGATTCTTTGAAATGCTATTTCAATTGTTCCCTCACAGAAAAATGTAAGAGAACTGTTTCTGGATGAGATGGGATAAATCATATAAAATTAAAAACATATCCATTTTTTTTAATGATAACGGTAATCATTTCCTCTATGCAAATCTGTCAGGCAATAACATCACTTGGCAATCTCATTATTACTTTCTTCATTGGTCAGACCAAGCAGGATGTTTCAATTATCCTAATGTCTCAATAAATGATGTTTGGCAGGAAGGAAGGAAGATCTAGAATAAGATCTTGTGTTAGAAGGGATTTAAATTAGATATGTCAGAATCAAAGTAATGCTCTTTCTTCCATTTTCCATCTGAGAAGGGTGTATAATTGTAACCTGCCATAAGAGAATTATGGTGATAATGATTCTGACAGAAAGCTTATGTTTGCTTGTGTCTAGCTGTGGTGTTCTTGTGAGACTTATCTATTGTCTGGGGCTTCTGAAAATGAGATGTTCACTGAGAAAAATGCCTCCAACAGTTTTTTTCCTAAATGTATCAGTAACTGAAGAGTGGGAGATTCATCTGCAGCATTATTTGTACCAGTGGTGGGATTCAAATTTTTTTTTTACTACCGGTTCTGTGGGCATGGCTTGGTGGGGCGTGGCAGGGGAAAGATACTGTAAAATCTCCAGTCAGAGGTGGTATTTGCCGGTTCTCCCAACTGCTCAAAATTTCCGCTACTGGTTCTCTGGAACTGGTCAGAACCTGATGAATACCCACCTCTGATTTGTACCTTTAGGGAGCTTGGATGGGAGTGTGGATGTGGAGGGGTGTGGGTAGTATCACTGAATCCTATATTACAGATAGTCCTTGACTTACGACCACCATCGAGCCCAAAACTTCTGTTGCTAAGTGAGATAGTTGTTAAGTGAATTTTGTGCCCTTTTACGACATTTTTTTGCCATGGTTATTCAGTGAATCCCTGCAGTTGTTAAGTTAGTAACAAGGTTGTTAAATGGATCTGGCTTCTCCATTGACTTTGCGTATCAGAAGGTTGCAAAACGTAATCACATGATGTCAGATGTTGCAACCAATGTAAATATGAACCAGTTGCCAAACATCCAAATTTTCCTCATAAGTCCCTTTTTTCAGTGCCGTTGTAACCTTGAACGATCACTAAATGAATGGTTGTAAGTTGAGGACTACCTGTAGTTAATCATTTGTAAAATAATAGGATGAGACTCTTCTTTCCGACTCTTCTTGATGAGAAACTTTTTCTTTTATCAAAAGCTCATATGTCCCATGTTTTTATAGCCTTAAATACTCATTCGACTTGTTACTAGCTTAAGGAAAGTAAAAAAATAGAAAAAATATCCTTACTGGAGTTTTGAGAAATTTGAGAAGGAATCTTGAAAAAGTCATGTTGGCTGCTTGAAACATGCGGTGAAATATCAAGAGCATCACTATCATGTTGCAGAAATTGTAAATATTAAATATTTTTTCAGCGTTCCTATGGGGAAAATATAAACAACCCAGAAGTTGTTGCTCTTTGATGTACATTCTTGTAGTTGTTGATATGCAGATATTACATTAATAATTTTTAACTAATTCTCAAATAAACTTTGCAAAACAGAGATATAACTCAAGATAAAATACTCAAATTTATCTTTTAAAAACATGTCGACACTTTGGATGTGGATCTTTATAAATTCCTTAATTAATATTATTTATTAAATTTGTTTGTTCACCCATCTGGCTGCAACTCTTAATGTTCAAGTTTGGAACTTCACTATCTTAAAGCTTTCTTTAAAAGCTATGGAAGACAATACTTCATAAAGTATTACTTCATATAGTATACTTACTATAGAAGTATACTTCATATAGTATATATAGCATTACAGGCTGAAGAAATTAGTATTTTTACAATATTTGGGGGGAAGAACCATTCATGATTACTGCTCCCACTTATTATCTACATGGATTACAATGTAGGTCTCAGAGGCCTGCTGATCGGCCTCCCACCACATCCGTCATCTTGAAACCCTGGAAATATTCCGTATCAATATTTAAAGTATCCTTTTGCTAAGGCCAGAGAATTCTGGTTTTGGGGACATGGTGTTATAGTATTCTTTCTTTTCTATCTTCTTTGCTGGTCAAAATCTAGTTGTTCAGTTCCTGTGCCACTTTTGACTGTTCCTCTGACAGCATATTAGAAGTTGAGTGCTTTTCACGACCTAGTCCCACAGCTTTGGAATTGGCTTTCTCCTACCTTTTGGGTGATGAGTTTTAATCTTTAAATCTGGGCTTAAAACCTTCTTGCATCACTCTGAGGAATAAGGATATAAAGATTGTTAGCAATGATAGTCACCTAACAGTTGGGTTGGCAATATATAAATCAGGATAGTCATTTAATACTGTTGTATCTTTAAGAGAATGCTGTAATTGTGATTGGCTGAGGTTCCTCCAACGGCCATAAGATGGAGCTAGAAGCCTGGTTTGTTGAGAGGGCAGAGCTGGCGTCGCGACAATATGGCATGCGATCTTGGAGGTCTGAGATCGCTGCCGGTATCTTTGCTCCTGGACAGTCCAATCAGATCTAAACCATCCCGAAGAGATGGTGAATGTAAAGAGCACATCCTGTCAATCCCAGGGATACTGCAAAGTCCCTGGTAGATCCAGGAGAAGCTCTTTTTGGCCAGCGGCAAAGAGGCAGCCATTAAAGCTGAGGAAGTTGGGACATCTCCGAAACAAAAGAGAATGGAAAGAGAAAGTGTGCCGGTTTGGTGAGAACTTTTTCTTTACTTTAAGATTTGAAATGACACCCTAAGGAAAAGAAAGAATCTGTAAAAGTTTTGACAGAAGTGATTAAGCGGTGATTTTAAACAGGAATGTCAGAGTAATTTTTTTTTTTCTCTCATTGCTGGATTTTCTATACATGATTTTATATTTTGAAACTGTTTTTTTTTCTTCTTTCACCTATTCTTTCTCTCCTTTTTGACTTTATAATATTCTAGGCGAGAGACTCCCTTTTAGTCATCTTTTTAAATATCTTTTCCCTTTTTAATTCATTTTTATTATATTTTGTTTCGAAAAGGAAGGGGAAAGTGAAAGCAAAAGAAACTTTGTAACACTGCCAACTAGAGGCTTGGAAATATTCTATCTCTAAACCAAACTACAAAATATAATCATGGAAGATTACAATTAATATAAATGATTACAATTAATATAAATGGACTTAACTCAGCTGTTAAAAGAAAGAAAACTTTCCACAAATTAGATAAATTAAAATTTGATATAATCTGCCTACAAGAAGTACATATTAAAAAGCAACATCAACAACTGTTGATACAGCCAAAATTAGGGAAAATATTTACTTCTTTGATACAATGCAAGAAAAGAGGAGTGGTTTTATACATTAAAGATATTATCCCAGCGAAATTGATCTATACTGATGACGATGGAAGAATACTAATGGTGGAAATAATGGACAATAATATGAAAACACTCCTGATTGCAATCTATGCCCCAAATGACAATCAAGAAGAATTTTATTAAAAATTACATATGAAAATAATTGAACTGGACTATGCTAATATAGTTATGATGGGAGATTTTAATGGAATTGTAGATAATAAACTGGACTACACAGCACAGAAAACAACAAAGCAAAACAGAAAGACTCTCCCTAAATCTTTTTTTAAAATGATAGATGAAATAAATTTAAAAGATAGATGGAGAGAAAAAAATGCTAAGACTAAACAATACACCTTCTGCTCAAATAGACATTTATCATGGTCCAGAATAGATATGATATGGATGTCAACAGAATTGTTAGCTAATATTCAAGAAGTAAATATTGAAATAAATACTTGGGCAGATCACAATCCAATGACAATTAAATGGAAAGGACAAAGAAGAAGATCTAGATGGACGTTAAATAATACTATATTAAAGGAAAAAGACTTCACACAGTGGATGGAGAAAGAACTGGGTTTCTTCTTTAGAGAAAACCAGAAAGAAGATACATCAATGCAGAACATATGGGATACAATGAAGGCATATGCCAGAGGCTTGATAATAGACTATACAAGGAAAAGAAATACCATGAAAAGACTAGCCTCTAAGGCATTAGAGGATGAGTATAAAGGACTAGAAAAAGAGCTACAGAAAATGACACAGAACAAGGACATTAAGTTAAAAATGGATATAATTAAACATAAAATGGGTCTAATAGAAAAAGAAGAATTAGCACAGAAAATCAGAGGTGCTAAACAGAACTACTTTGAAGATGCAAATAAACCAGTTAGATGGTTAGCATATAAACTGAGAAAGGAGAAAGAATCAAGAAAAATATTGCAAATAATAGATGACCAAGGCCAAGTTTGCTATGGTAGTAAAGAGAAGAAGGAAATCATACAAGACTATTATGGGATACTATACACACAAGATGAGGAAAGAGTTAAACAGTACTTATATAATGCTAATCTACCCCAGATACCTAAAGAGATTGAAATAATGTTAGAAAGCAATATAACGATGATGGAGTTAACTGAAGCACTCAAGAAGCAAAACAATAGAAAAGCACCAGGCCCAGATGGACTACTGGCAGAATTTTATAAAACACTACAAGAATCATTGAATCTTCCATTGCTAGAAGTTATGAATGAAGTTATGTTAAAGAAGAAGATACCCATCATGGTTAGAAGCTTATATCACACTTGTCCCAAAAGAGGAGGCCGATTTATTACAAATCAAGAACTACAGACCTATTTCCTTACTAAACACAGATTATAAAATTTTTGCTTCAATATTGGCAGAAAGACTTAAAAAATACTTAAACAATTTTATCCATCCTGATCAAAATGGATTTCTGCCAAAGAGACAAATTAAAGATAATATGAGAGTAATCTTGGACACTTTGAAAAACAAAGGCACACCCTGAAAAACAAATGGCTTTGATATTTCTAGATGCACAGAAGGCCTTTGATAATGTGAATTGGCGATTCATGTTATTACAGATGGAACAGATGGGCTTTGCTAAAAAATTTATTCAAGCAATAGAAGCTATATATCACAAGCAAATGGCAAAGGTAATGATAGAGGGACAACTGACAGACTATATTGATATAAGAAAATGAACAAGACAAGGGTGCCCACTATCACCTCTGTTGTTTGTGTTAACCTTGGAAGTGCTAAACAGAAATATTAGAGAAGAAAAGGATATAATGAAAATTAAAATTAAAAAGTAAGAATTTAAGTTGCAAGCATTCACAGATGATCTGGTTTTCATTTTAGAAGACCCACTAGAAATTGATAGAAAAGATGGAAAGGCGGCTGGTTTGAAAATAAATAAAGACAAGACAAAGATCTTGACAAAGAATATGCTATCAAGACAAAAGGAAGAACTGGCAGATCTACTGAAAATTCAGGTCACGAAGAATATTTGACAGCAAGATGTAGTACACTAAAAGAGAATAATTATATCAAACTTAAGCAGCAGATAGCGCAAGATTTGGCAAAATGGGAAAATTTACAACTGTCATTAATGGGGAGAATATCAGCAATCAAGATGAATATATTACCCAGAATTTTATATTTGTTCCAAACAATTCCAATTAGGCTTGGAAAAGATTGCTTTGAAGATTTAAATAAAATTGTGTTGAAATATATATGGCAAGGTAAGAAAGCAAGAATAAAGTTAAAACTTTTGCAAGATGCCAGAATAAGGAGGATTTGGTTTGCCTAATTGGGACTTGTATTACCAAGCTACAAATTTGATGTGGGTTAAAGAATGGATAACATTAAGAAATACTAGATTGTTGACATTAGAAGGACATGATCTGTTGTTGGCGTAGCATGCTTTTCTATGGTATAAAGGAACTAAAACACAAGGGTATTTTAGAAGACATTATATACGGGAGTCTCTGTGGTTAAACTGGGAGAAGAATAAAAGACAATGTTATTTGAAAATTCCAGTCTGGTTATCGACTATTGAAGCATTTTCTTATCCCATAATATACAAAAAGGAACAAACAGTTAGATATGGTGAAATATTGAATGAAAAGGGTGAACTCAAATCTATACAAAGGCTAGAGGAACAAGGTATAAAGATGAATTGGTTTTCATATGCGCAAATACATTCAAGGTATGATAAAGATTCTAAAATGGAAGGTTTCTATGATAAATTGACTGATTTAGATAAGATTTTGACAGGTACTGATGAAAAGGTGATTAAAAAACTGTATGGATATTTATTAGAAATTAAATTAGAAGAAGAACAAGTTAAAGAAGCTATGATTGCTTGTGGGAAGAATTTTGGATATGGGATCAATTTAGAGAAATGGCAAAAACTATGGTTGCAAAATTATAAAATGACAATGTCAACAGCATATAAAGAAAATTTGTATAAGATGTTTTACAGGTGGCATTTCCCCCCCGACAAGAATAGCAAGAATGTTCAAGAATAAATCCGAAAAATGTTGGAAATGTCATCAGACACCTGGCTCATATTACCGTATGTGGTGGACTTGTGCGGATGCTAAAAATACTGGACTAAAATCCACATGTGGTTGGGAAAAATGACAAAAAAACATATAGACTTGAAACCAGAGATATATTTATTGGGAATTTTACCTGAAATATATAGTAAAGACTTGAAATACCTGTTTGTAAATGTATTAACAGTGGCTAGGATTGTATTTGCTAAAAATTGGAAAAATGAGAAAATACCATCACAGGAGGAAATAATTAAGAAAATATTGGAATGTGCTGAAATGAGTAGATTGACATTTGAAATTAGAAAACAAGAGGATAAACAATTTTATAAAATTTGGGATCTTTTCTATCAATGGTTAGACAATAAAATACACTAATGAAATATGTAGACTTTTAGAAAATAATAAATATATAAAGATGTACTTCTTTCTTATTATATCTACAAAATGATTTTAGGATAGATTTGGGATAATATGAACTGTTATAAAATAAACTAAATAAATTATGATTATCTTGTAAAACATGAATGAATAAAAGTATAGTCAAATGATTGATTAATAATGATACTAAGGTATTTAATTTTTGATTGAAAATATGAGATTATATGCAATGTAATTGTAATTGAAGACTACGAAATGGAAGCACAAAACAATTTGTAAACCAACCGGCACACTGTATGTACACATATGGAAGATAGCTTGATGTTTTTATGTTTTGTTTGTTTAAGTTTGTTTTTAAAAACCAATAAAAATTTAAAAAAAGATTCAATTCCTGGAAAAAGAAATTCTGTATTTGGACCCCTTAGTAACCAACAGTTGTTAGTGTGTAAAGAATTTATGAACCGGAATAGCCATGGCAATGAACCAACCAATAGGAACTGTTTTTTGACTGAGACATAAGACTTGCTGCAAGAGCCATGTAAGCCAACTTTAGTCTGGGTGTGGCTTAGCTATCCTGTGTTGAGAGTTCATTTTTTTCTCTACCATGTTGCAAGAGATGCACAGGTATTGTTTTATCATGTTTTTGTATTTTGTAGATAATTTTTTTTTCTATATTATGAATCCTGCCCAATTCTTTGAATATGTGCTGAGTGATTCTCAAATAAACCAACAGATTATGGGCCTAGATCCAACCCAGCCAGCCCATGCACACAGTCAAACTGGGGGGAAAAAAGGATTGAGGCTCAACATGGAACTCTAATCAAGCTGAGAGACTTGCCTGTGTTATAAACAAAAGGAAACAAGGCAGAGAAGGCTTGCAAGATGGCGGTTGATTTCAAGGACAGCTCTCTTGTCAGGGTAATGACAATTTAATAGCTGACCAGCTGCTGTAATGCTGTAATAATGATGTGATGATAGCAATGAGTCTGCAGGGTTCGACTGCTACCACTTTAAGAGGCTGTATTATAGGAGAGACCCTGTGAGGGTCTATCTTTCTCTCCATATGTGTTTCTGTGATGTAGCTTGTTAGGAATGATAGTAACCTAGCAGTTGGGTTGTCAATATATAAACCAGGATAGTTATTTAATGTTGTTTAAGAGAATGCTGTAATTGTGATTGGCTGAGGTTCTTCCAATGGCCATAAGATGGAGCCAGAAACCTGGTTTCTTTCTTCTTGCATTTCCTGTTTTGCCATTTTGCCTGATTGTCGTTCTGCTAGGATTGCTGTGAGTCTTGCAACTGTTAGCAAACTCCATTTACTGAACCCTGTTTATGATACGTGACTTTGTTTTTGCATTATCCCTGGACTGATACTAACTGCTTTAACCGTGTATGATTTGGACTGTGTGTTGGACTTTGTTTACCAGTTTATCAGAAGTAAAACCAACATTTTACTCTTCAGTGTATCTGTATGCTGGTTGTGTGTTATTCAACATCACCCTCACTACGTTTCCCTGAGTGCACTCATTCTCCTAAAGGGAAATACCTCAACACTGGTTATGGGCCCAGGCTCAGATAACTGAGAGTTAGTGTGAATACACAGTACCGTATACAAACAGCTGTTTACAGTTTAATTGTGGGTTACTGTCCTGGTAAAGGTGGCACAAGACCCGTCAACAAGTCTATCACTGATAACCCGGTTGGATGGAACAAACTGTTTCCTGCTCTATAAAGTGCAGTCTACTTCTACATAGGGAAAGATTATGGGCTGTTCAAGATCCACTGGATGTAAATGCTTGGGATCCAAATGATGATGACAATGCCAAAAAGTTAGCTGACTTAAAACGGAACAATGAATGAGCTTTTTGTATAATTGGACTAACACTGAGTGACCAGCAGCTAGTCCATATTCGTGGAGAAGAGTCTGCTGCTAGGTGTTGGGAGAATTTGAAGAGGATTTATGTTTGTGACAGTGTAGGTGCACACATACATCTTACACGTAAACTGTTTAGAGCACGTCTTCTGAAAGGTGGAGATATGTTAGCTCATTTGAACTTTATGAAAAGAACTTTTCAAGAGCTACATGAAAAGGAACTAATTTTTTCAGAGCTGCACTAGGTTTACATCATTCCTTCCTCATTGGATGAAAGTTATGATGATTACGTATCTTCACTGGGAGTCCTGACCAGAAAAGAACTGACATTGACTGACATAACTGGATGATTGTTAGAAGAGGCAAGAAGAAGACTGGAAAGAGACCGAGAGAGAAACAACCACAAGAAGAGGATTTGTGTTCAACTGCCTGTACTGTCAGGAAATGTTTTTCTTGTGGGGATAAGAGACATATAGCTAGATTCTGTAAGAAAGGAAAACAACAGAATACTGGTAATCATCAGAAGGCTAAGAAAAATGTTAATCTAGCTATGTCTAGCAATTCAACTGTAAATCATGATTTGTGGGTAGTTGATAGTGGAGCATCACAGTGCATTACTAGAAATACAGAGAGGTTTGTAAAGATGTCCACAAGTAAGCGACATGTATTATTGGCAAATGGATGGAAGATGAATGCATCTGGTGAAGGTACTGCATATTGTTCATGTATAAATGAGCATTTATCTATGTTATATGTACCTAAACTGAAATTTAATTTGTTATCAGTAAGGGCTTTAGTTAATATTGGTTATGTAGTAATCTTTAGGGGAGATAACTGTATAATAGAGAATATTATAGAGTTATCTCCCCTAAAGATTTCTACATAACCAATATTAACTAAAGCCCTTACTGATAACAAATTAAATTTCAGGTTAAAAGTGTTACTGCTACTTTAGAGAATGATTTATATGTGATACATGATGACCAGTTGCAGATGGCTAACTCAGTTTATAACAATGTTAAGCCACAGGATGAATGTATACATTTACTGCATAGATGTCTGGGGCACATTAATTTCAAAATGCTGAAACAAACTGTTGAATTGTCAGAGGGAGTAAAATTAAAACCCTGTAGCAAGTACTTAAACTGTAATGCCTGTAGTCAGGAGAAAAGCAAGGTTACTCCTGCAAACAGACTAAATGGGTTTAAGACCAAAGAACCTCTAAAGGTTCTCTAAAGGTTGTTTTTGCTGACATAATCGGTCCTAAGAAACCCAGGTTAGGAGGTGCCTGCTATGTTTTGAGTATAATGGACCATTACTCATGGTACGGTTTCTGCTATCTAATGAAAAACAAAACAGAAATGTTTCAACATTTCTTTAACTGGCTAAGATTTGCTGAAAAGAAAATGAGACATAGGGTAATTACTTTAGTTACAGATAACGGGTCTGAGTTTATTAACACTAGATTCCAAATGATGTTGAAATTGGCTGGTATCGAGCCTAAACCTTCTGCACCTTACAGGCCACAACATAACTCATTTATAGAATGAAGAGGGCAAACATTACAAGCCATGGCTTGCACTATGTTATCTGATTCAGGTTTGCCTGAAACACTGTGGGGTGAAGCCATATTTTAAGCAATGTAGTTAACACAACAACTGGTGAATTGCCATTCATTTGTTGGCATGGCAGAAAACCAAATTTAAGATATCTACACACATTTGGAGCTCCAGCATGGGTGAATATTCCCTCACAAGTAAGACTGAAAGAGCAACATAGAGCTAGGAAATTATTTTTCATAGGTTACGAGGCCAACCATAGATCATTTAGATTCTGGGCTCCAGGCACAGCTAATATTTACTATAGCGCTAGTGCTAAATTTCTTGAGCACGTGGGGTGGCATAAACTAGAACAGGAATCCAACAATGATGCTCTTATCAACACCCAAGTAGTCCCTAATGATGAAATAGTTAAACCATCAATAGCCATTAAAAAGGAAGAACAGGCACAAGAGGAGGTAGAAGAAGAGGAGCAGGTGGAACAGGAGAGTCCACCAGTAAGCCCTGAGTTGCCTAGACATTCAATCCATGTAACATGACCACCAGATAGATATCAAGCTAGTATAGCATGCCAAGTAAATATAGTTCCTACTAACTATAATGAACTGAAGCAGTATCCTGCTAAGGATCATGCTGCTTGGCAGGAAGCAATGGATAAGGAACTGAAATCCTTACAAAGGTTGGAGGTATATGAAAATGTCAGGTTACCACCAGGTAAGCATGCCATAGGGTGTAAGTGGATTTATAAAATTAAGACAGGTGTGGATGGGACTGTTACCCATAAAGCCAGGTTAGTAGCACAAGTGTTCGATCAGTCAGCCAATGACTACAATGAAGTATTTGCACCTTGACTGAAGGCTACCACATTATGAGCAGCATTAGTGTGGGCAGCTAAGAATAAATACATAATAAACCATTTAGATGTTGAGACGGCATATCTTCATTCACTGTTGCAATATACTATATATTTAAAGAAGCCTTTGGAGATAAAAACTGATAACAAAACTGATTGCTGGAGATTAAAAAAGAGTCTTTATGGCTTGAAGCAATCAGGATATGAATGGAACCAGTGCATAATGAAAGAATTAACAAAGATAGGTTTTGTAGCTGGCATGGCTGATCCATGTTTATTCAAAAAGGAAAGTGATGGTGTAATTTCATTGTTGCTATTGTTCACTGATGACATCGCATTAATCACAAAAACTGAGCAAGAAGCTGCTGGGATTATTTCACTGTTAGAGAAGAAATTTAAAATGAAACATTTAGGTGAGATTAAACAGTATCTTGGTTTGAAAATAGATAAAACTAAGGGAGGCTACAAAATCTCACAGGCAGATAAAATTAACCAGTTACTGAAGAACTTTAAAATGGAACTTTGTAAACCAGCTAAGACATCAATGAGCCAGGAGTTTAGCCACAGTGATGTGCAAAGTCCTGTTTTTGATAAAGACATTTATCAATCATTAATTGGTAGCTTATCCTATCTTAGTAATTGGTCTAGGCCAGACATAGCATATAGTGTCAATGAATTAGCCAGGTTTAACACTGAGCCTACTGAAAGGCACTGGCAAGCTGCTAAGCATGTGTAGAGATATCTTAAACAAATGATGTATTATGCATTATATTTGGAGCCTAAGGATGAACTAAGTTTAACTGCATATGCCGATGCAAGTTTCGCTACAGACGTACCTACATGTAAATCAGTGTCAGGTACCGTAGTGTTATTAGGAAAGGTGTTAATTGGTTGGTGGTCTATTCGACAAAAATATCTAAGCTTATCGACAATGGAGCCTGAATTCTCATGTTTGTCTCTATCATGTACAGACTTAGTATGTTATAAACAACTAATGACAGACATGGGAATTAATGTAAAGGAACTTATCATTGTATATGAAGACAACCAATCAGCAATTCAGATGGCTTCCAATCTTGCCATAAAGACAAGATTAAAACACACCGCTCTATGATATCTGAATGCGAGACAATGTGTTCAAAGTAAAATGATTAAACTGGAGAACTGCATGTCAAATAACTTTGTAGATCATTTTATGAAAGCCCAAGGCACTGTAAAACATAAGGCTTGCTATGAGGAATATGGACTTAAATGTATGGACTTATGTAAGGTTTTATATATTGTCATACCCAAAGGGGAGAATGTTAGGAATGATAGTCACCTAATAGTTGGGTTGGCAATATATAAACCAGGATAGTCATTTAATACTGTTGTATCTTTAAGAGAATGCTGTAATTGTGATTGGCTGAGGTTCCTCCAACGGCCATAAGATGGAGCTAGAAACCTGGTTTGTTCTTCTTGCATTTTCTTTTTGCCTTTCGCCAGATTGTCATTCTGCTCGGATGCTGTGAGTCTTGCAACTGTTTGCAAACTCTGTTTGCTGAACTCTGTTTATGATACTGGTAAAGAAAGGGGACTTCATTTTTGGATTATCCCTGGACTGATTGTTTTGAATACTAACTGCTTTAACCATGTATGATTTGGACTGTTTGTTGGACTTCGTTTGCCCATTTACTGGAAGTAAAACCTACATTTTACTATTCAGTGTATCTGTATGCTCATTGTGTGTTATTAATCACCACTCTCACTATGTTTCCCTGGGTGTACTCATTCTCCTAATGGGAAATACAAAGCTCATGCAAGTAACAGGCTATCTTTATTTTTATGTTGTATTTTGTAAAATTCAAGGATGACAAGGATGATGTATTGTCCTTGAAAACTGAGAAAGAGGTCAGCAGAAAAATAACACTTGTGATCTCTCACCTGGTTGATTTGAAAATGATTGATTCCATGATTAAATTGCTGTAAATTTAGAAGTTCTCTAGGGACTTGCTGGGCTTTACCTGGATTTAATTGCATATTTGTACATGGATCATTATTATAACAAAGTTGGTTAATTAAACTGATTTTACGTGTATAATTAAATCAATTTTTTCAGATTTTTGCAATTGTCAGTTAATGCTGAGGCTGTAATCTTGCAGCAGGGAGTCATTCACACATTCATCTCCATAGAGATTTGGCATCTCCAATAGCCCAGATAAAACCACTGAACAAGCCATCAAAGGAAACATGAGATTAGCTGCTGAATCCTGCAGCCTACATTTCACTATATTCAGCACTCCACTGTGCAGCAGGTACCTTGGGAGGAAGCTAGAGGAGAACAATGAACAGAGTCTCTCCCCCCACTATTTTGATTACATACATATCTAAATAGCAAATGCTAGCAGCCTAAGTTGTATACAAAATGTAGATGATTCTCCTGAGAAAACAAAGTATTTGGCCCGCCATTCATCTGAACAATTTGATTCAAACAATGAACAGTCAAAGTAATTGCCACATTATTCTTTCTTCGGTTTCCTTTTTTTTCAGTGTGCTGAATAAATACCATCAAGTAACTGATGGGCCCCCTAAGGTATGGCAACCTAGATTTAATCAAGACGCAGTGGGAAAATGTTGAATAGAGGAGGAGAAGAGAGGAAAAAGCTATGTGTAATCAGGGCTGAGTTTTGCATGGCAAGAGAGGGAAAGTGGTTCTAGTCTCCAGAAAGTAGAACAGATGGATGGCAGTGTCAAGTGGAAGGTTTAATATATGCGACGCCTGAATAGCAGAGTTCGCAGCAAAGTGTGCTAATTCTTAATTTATGCATCTGTGAGTTTCCAGGAAGAGCATCAGATTTTAATGATGATCAGCAATCCTGTTGAAACTTTGGGAACAATTTTGTTCACTCTAAATAATAATAACCACCTTTTATCCTTCCTATACAAACATTTTTCTGTGCAGGCTTATTTTATCGACAACCAACATACAATTATCATACTTTCCATTTAAGCAATATAGAGTTGGTTTTGTTTTGTTTTGTTCATGAAAAGTCTATTTGTGAATCTTTGGGTAAAACAGGGCTACAATTTCTTGACGTTGCTAAAATGTGAGAATGGTTAATCAAAGAGTCAGAAGGAAGGTTATTATATAAAATAGTGGGCTTTATATAAAAATTATATCAAATATTATATTATTATATCAAGTAGGCTGCACTCTGGGTGCTTTTAAAGATTTTATCCTCAGACATTAAATGAGATTGCCTAGAAAGTTTTGGCCTTTGGAAATGCATTAGCCAAGTGCTGAATTGGAGGCATGGAGACCAGTTGCAGTGGCACCTCACCATGGAACCAGACATCTTGCTTTATGGTTGTCACACCATAGAAGAATATCTATATTGCTCTGTCCCTTTCATTCTTCCCAAGCTTTGAATATGAAGAAATTGGACAACGATTTATCTGAAAATGTATAGGGCAGTGATGGTTAACCTTTTTGGTGCCGAGTGCCCAAAGCACGCATGCTCGCTAATGCCCCTGTGCATGCCTCCTGCCCCCATGCATGCACACACAGTCCCTGCACATGAGGGCCCCCACGCATGTGCCCCTCCCCCCCAGCCCCCATTTTGGTTTCCAGGTTGGTGCAGGAGGCTTTTCAGGCCCAAAATGGGGCATGGGGGACCTAACACATTTTCTTCCCCAGTGCGCCCTAGCTTTCTCCTCCATTTCTTCCACAGAGAGGCACCTGCGGAGATCGGGGAAGGCATGGGTGGCAGAAATGCAGGAAAAAGCTAGGGCACACTGAGGGAAGAAAGGCGCTGGGGGGAAACTGTGGAAATCAGGGAAGATCAGGGGAGATCATGCCCCCCTGCATGTGTAGCAGAGACCCAAAGGCCAGCTGGCCAGTGGGAGGTATGTGGGCATGCGCTGTGGGGCTGGGCTGGGGTGACAGCTGGCATGCCCACAGAGAGGGTGGCACGCATGCCATAGGTTTGCCATCACAGGTATAGGGTTTCTTGCTTGAGCAGGGGATTGGATTAGAAGATCTCCAAGGTCCCTTCCAACTTTGTTATTCTGTTAAATAGTCTGAGATAAGTTCTAAGGAGAAAGGCTATTTCAGGCAGACCTCCTAACTTAAGAAATGCCCTGTTAAGCAATTGTTCAAAATTATAATGGTGCTGAAAAAGTAACTTTACAACCACTCTTCAGATCTATGGCTGTCATCGCACACACACACACCCGAATCATGTGATCAAGATTTGGGCACTTCTCAATTGGCAGACATTTAACAACCATCAAAGCACATGATCACCATTTGCACATGCCATAGCTGGCTTCTGACCAGGAGTCGATGGAGAAGCCAGCAATAAAATTGCAAGTCATGGTCTTGTTTAGTGATCATGTTGTTCAGTGACAGACTTGCCAGTTCCAATTTATGGTCGATATGTCACGACCGTCTGTATCAAGACAGTTTGCATAAAATTTTAAATTCATTTTATGTCATATTCCAAGTTAGCAATATGGGATCAAAAAGTCAGATAGAAATCAGGATGCAAATTGGCAAAGAGGCACTCCAGATGTGGAGACAGAAAAGAGTTTTCATGTGAAAGACAAACTGCTTAGATTCAAGAACACATTTGCAGTGTTTGGTGCGAGTGAGATGTTTGTGAAGCTTAATTCTCAGTCTACATGCCCTGAAATGGTCTGAGTGGAAGTATGATCGGCTACAGGGTAGCTTATAAGAAGACAGTTTAGTTCATTTTCTTTCCTTCCCATGATAGGTTGTGATAAAATCTAATCTTTTAAACTGTTATTTGTGTTACAAATCTTATCTTGGCATCAATCGAACAGTTATTCCCACACAAGGATAAAGGAGGAATCTTCAGGAGTACTTAACCTGAAGCTTTCCTTCTGGTCAGGGGATCAACAGGCTTTGGGGCTGCTGTCTCACTCTGATTCACAACAAAAGCCAGTTAATGCCAATTTGGCTTTAGCAATCAGTGATTTCTGTGGTTCTAGCTTCTGTTTTCATCTTTGAATGGATACCATCTATTGTCTGCCACCGAGCCATTTCAGTTCTTGGCCTGGCTATAGTTCTGGCTTCAATATCTTCGGTTCTGAATTAATTTTTCAGCTCTGAGATAACAAATGCCAGCTGCAGGCTCTCTGCATTCTGTTTTGACACTGCTAGGTCAGGCCCATTGTCCTCTCTGGCCAGAACTTCCTCTCCAATCAAAGGTGACACACTGCCAGTCTGATATTTCACTAGGTTTTAACTAAGGATCTACGAGATCAATTAGAATGTCCACTATGGGATGTGTCACAACTTGATCTTTGCTCCCTTTTTGGATTTCACTGTCGCATTTAAAAAGGGTACCTCAAATGTCAGCTTAGAAAAGGGAACATCTCGCAATATACACCGTAACTCCTTTATTAACTGGGTCTGATTCTTCACAGAGGTGAACTGAAAATCTTGGATTCAACCAAAGAGCTATTACATCAAATAGCTTTCTTTTATATTATGTCTGTGTAACTTTTAATTCAGAACGATACTATTTTTCCATGGAACTCAGCAATTATTTTTTCCTCCCTCCTAGGGTTGCTGGCTTTATTTTTTAAAAAGCCTGTTGTGCATTAAAGGCAAGGATGAATTTAGCATCATATCCAGCTTGGCCCAGAGGCTGCTAAATGTTTTCAATTCCAATTTCTACCATCCCTTCTCATCACATACGTTGGCTGGAGCTGATGAGAACTAAAGTCCAAAATAGCTGAAAACACCACGTTAGCTTTCTCTGCCAGGAATAATCAAAATCACAAAAACTTTTGAATATCTTCCCTGGTTATCAAGGGCGAGTCTTTTTCTTATTTATTTTTAGCTATTTCTTTTTGCATAGCAGCTGCACTTCAAAAGTGTTTTCAGTTTTATTTAAGTTTAAATGTTGTAGCCTCATGCAAAGAAGCTGAGCTGGTGTTGAGGTTTGATGAACATGTCAAGAACTTTTTATTAGTAGTGCCTGTGACTCTAATGTGCAGCTCTGCAGAATGAAGAAATTAATGCTTAGTAATTAAAAGATGTGGATTACACAGATGGCCATCTTTCCACCAGTACTACCAAAATACATTCCCATCATATTTTATCCTCACTAGTATTTTTACCTCTACTTTTTTCGTTTTTTTGCAATTTGCATGCTTCTGCACACTTACTCCAAATAGCATGTCCAAGGGTGTGTTTCATGCAGGATTTAGACTTCATTGCTGTAGACTTTTGACTGCATTACAAGGAGAAGCCCAATGCTAATAATGCCATTTCATGAAAGCTAATACTTGCAGAATACTCAAAGACAACAAAGACAAGGTATGCTATAAAGGGAATGTGTTGCTCTTTTTCCCTGGGAAGCCCAGGAATGAGATGCAATAACTCCACAGGGAAAGGCCTGAACATTAATCAGCGAGAGATTAAAAGCAAACAAACAAACCAAACAGCATGTTCTCCCATGTGAGCTCGCTATAGAAAGTGTGGATTAATTAGGTGAACATTGATATGGAGTGCCTATTTAATTTAAATGTTCTGGGAGGAACATTAAGGTGTTAAGTAATTGATGCTCTTTTTTTCCCCAAAACGGTTAACCTCTATGTCAGTTTTCTGATTGGCAAGACTTTAACTTGTATACATTTATATTGTAAAAAGAAAAAGAAAAGAAAAAGAGAGAGAGAGAGAGAGAGCGCCTACAATTACTGTCAGAGCAGAAGGCAGAATTTTTTGAGAACATGCAGCAAAATGCTGTTTCTCATCCTATCCTCTTGCTTTGTGCAAGGTAGAAAATGATAGGATCCTTCCTCCACTGAAATCTACTTACCGTTACCTTGGTTCAGATAGCGTGTTATCTAAAATATTGATGTGGTGAGCCCTGGCTTGCACAGAAGTTAGTATGTGCACAGCTCAGGGGCTTTATCTGAAGGATTCATATGTTCACTGCATTAGATAGCACACTGCCACTGCCTGAATGAGTCCAGGATATCATACACTGGCAACAGCATAGGGAATATTATTCAGTTATTCATTGGTATAGCCAACCAGTGTTTGTTTGTTTTTTGCACAACTGAGCATTCAAGCCTGCTAGCAATAAAAAAAAAAAAAGAATTTGAAAAGTTTAAAAAAAACACCCATTAAATTTATACTAAAATTAATTAAAAATTAAACAGCTGACTAAAGGGAAGCATCCTTAGGTAATTCATTCTTTAGCTTAGGAACAAATGTGTCAAATAAGCAATTAACCACTGGCAAAAATCTTTCCGCATGAGAATAATGTGAACCTTGTGTCTTCCACTAGTTAGCTGCCTAGCTCTGATGCTTGCATAGGTGGCAACTTTTGCATACATTTGAAGGATAGCCCCAAGTAAACCACATTGCAGCTGTCAAGACAGGACATGATCAGAACATGGATATCCTTGCTGAGGACAGAGCACAGTAATGCACTCATAATTTTGTGACAGCACTTCTTGTCATAGTCACCCATCTGCAAATCTTGGGTCAGCTCAGGATCAAAAAGCGTGTCTAGGTTGTAGATTTCCTGCTTCAGAAGAGATGCAATCTCATCCAATTCTACTTTCCTTTATCTTCCCTCTCCTTCACCACCTTCTTCCCCTCATTTCTTGCATTTATACGGCCACCCAAATCAACTGACACCATTCCAGGTATCCTACAGCAAAATAAACATTAAACAAAAACAAATTCCAACCTTATATCATCGAAAGATAAAGCTAGGTAAGGTATACAAAATGGCAAACTAAATGAAATAAATGGAAACCACAAGAAGGGACCAAGACCAAAAAATCTAAGAAAACAGACACGTGTCGATTGCCTTTCTGCAAAGTCTAAAGGTTTGGGGCCTGTTGTTTGTTGCTGGAAGATTGTTCCAGAGAGCAGAGGTAGCCACCAAAAAAGGTCCACTTCCTAGGTTGCATAGTGTCAGGCCAGTGGTGGGATTCAATTTTTTTTACTACCGGTTCTGTGGTTGTGGCTTGGTAGGTGTAGCAGGGGAAGAATACTGTAAAATCTCCAGTCAGAGGTGGTATTTACCAGTTCTCAGAACTACTCAAATTTTCCGCTACCAGTTCTCCAGAATCCTGGTAAATACCACCTCTGTATCAGGCAGAATGAAGCAGGAAGCAAGGCTGTTCAAATGACCATATGCTTTATTATGGTCCAAGCAAATTGGCAGTAAATAAGTGGAATAACTAGATAAGTAGAATTCAAGATGGACTAGACTCTGATCTCTTATGGGCACAAATTGACTAGAGACTGATGACATGCTTGAGCCCTCCCTCAGGCTCAACCTGGTTACTTCCTACAATAAAATGATAATACTTAAAGGAGGCAATCTGGAAAATATCCTCTTGGTGAGAATCCTTGAGACAGACTAGTGTCATTGGGTGGCAAGCTGTCCTGGAAGCTGTCCAGTCCTATGCCACACATGGCGTTAAAGATGATAACCAGTATCTAGAAGCCTATTGGAAGCCAATGCAGCTCACGGAGTAGCTGTGTCACATTGTCAGACCCAAGAAACCAAGAGGCACAGGAGTTACTTCAGAATAGTTTCTTTATTCTGCCTGTAGGCAGAAATCTTGCCAGACTAATGCACTTATCTGCATAATTATATGATATACCATGTGAACTGCTAGGGTAGGTTCTCCTTTGTCCTTTTCCTGTATACCAAAGATTTCAAGCTACAATGCCTCTTTGGCTCCCTGGGAAACAGTCCCTCCCTCTTGCAACTCTGGACTCAATTCCACCAGACATATGGATGTAATTGGTCACACCCATAATAATGTTCTTCAGCACTGCATTCAGGACCAACTGAGGGTTCCAGATGCTCTTCAAGAGCAGCACCATGTAAAATGTGTTGCAATGATCCAATTAGGAAGTAATTAAGTTGTGACCGACCATGAGCATGGGGAGCTAGGATTCATATACTATCTTACCTTCTGAGCCCACCAAAGTTTATCCACAAGTGCAACCAAAGTTGCCTCAATGCTAAAATCCAGTTTTAATCCTGACTGCGAAATCCAAAGATCCTGCTTATCCCAGGGCTTTCTGAAACTGGAATCGCAGTTCCACTCTCTCAGAAACTGGAATCTCAGACCACTCTCTCAGTAACCTTCCCTAGAAAAAGAAGGTTGGGAACCTGATAAAAAAATTGTCCAGATTGGCTGGATCCAGCAAAGGCCTCTTGAGTCAGGAGAAGAAACCTCTCTCCTCAGAGACATTTACCATCATATGAACCCAAACACATACCCCTTTCGAGAAGCTTTACACACAGCCTGCCCACTTTCTTGGGATTAGCTGGTTCAAATTTATCCTAGTTAATGAAATCAGTAACTTTTATTTTGATGACTTGAGCAGGTTCACCAGCATTCTGTTGGCATCTCGCTCTGAAGTTTTGTATGATCTCCTCCAAAAGTGTCACATATAGCATAGAAAGTATGTTGGAATAGGACATCATTAACTTCAGTCAAGATGTTAAACATTAATCATCCAGCACTATTTTCACTTTCTACTCTTCCTCAACAAGAGAGGTGTCATACAATATAGAAGAGTTTATGTATAGGCAAAATGGATGCAACATATTTCAGTACCTGTACTACCAAGAAATAGACCTTCAGATGAGCAGCTAATCTAATACTAGAGTTTCTCCATTTGTTCCCCAAATGCTACTTCAGTGCTCTTAAAGTTCTTTGTAAATGAAGAAACTAATTGGTCCCTGGGAGATGGAAGAAGTCACTTAGGAGCAGTAGTGTCAATTATCCAAACCATCTCTGTAATCTACAGATCAATAATTTCACTGAAAAACACATTCAAGAAATTATCCAGATACAACAGATATCTGGTCTATTGAGACCTTTTTAGCTAGATCTCCAACTATAGAGAATAAAGGCTTGCAAGACTCTGTTATTATAGCCTATTTCAATAAATTATTGTTCTAATCTTCCAGCAGAGTTGATTTTCTGTTCTGGTCTACCTAGTGACAGCATCCTTAAAAAGAATTCTATTGACTGCCAATTCAACAATGGCCTAGAAGTGATCTTTCCATGTCAGTCTCCTCCACCTTCAGTCACCAGCTTCACACAATCAGAATGTGAAATTCAGAATATGTCTTCCTGTCAAATATCACTGGACCAAGGCTATAGAGTTTATGGAAGACATGATGAAATCATGAATTACCTCCATGATGCTGAGCTAAGAAAAAGACTATTAGACAGGATTTTAATCAATAAGATATATGGATGCCTCATGAGAGATAATGACTTGCATCTAGCTGCTCTTTGTCAATATACATGGATAAGAAAGAGCCTATCTTCAGAAACAAATAGAATATTTTTTATACTAAATGGTTTTGTTAAAAGTTAGCCAGGCTGAACTCCGGCTTTTACATTAAAACCTGAGTAGAGATGGATGTTGCTGTTGATGACACCCATCATCATGAATTTTGGCGATGCATTTCAGATGTCCAAGGTGTTTTAGATGGGGTTTTTTTTTAGGCCAAGGTGGAAAGAGCTACAGTCTTTAAATGCTTTCCCCCCTATTTTTGACATCAGAATGGTTAAGTGCATTCAACACTTATTAGATCTTTGGTCACCATTACATTATATCCTACAACATATCTCAGGACAAAAGCAGCAAGGGTTTTATTCCTCACCTTTTCCATTTATGCATCTCAGCAGGACAGGACAGGTGGAGATAGACAATTTAATGGAAATCTTGTGACACAGATCAATTTCAAGACTTGTCACAGTCACTCTTGAGGGTGAAAGCAAAGATTAATTCAGACAAAGTACCATATGAAATCCATTCTTTTCATGGGATGCTCTTTCTATGCAGATAATTACTTTCTTTAAACAAAGAGGGAATAATTTTTTTTAAATCTAAACCCTTCCCCCTTAAATTTGTGGTTTCCCCCCAATTTCTACTTGTTTCTTCAAGTGAATAGAGGCCTGGGGAGGTATTACTGAACCCTGATCTCTTGCACTCTCTGGTGAATGCATGATGTAACTGGCATGACATGTTGTCAAGGGAATAATTTTTTGACTTGAGATGCCATAATGAATCATAGTTATGAGCTCAAATGTTTTGGAAAGTTTTGTCCTAGTTAAGAATAAATAGGATTTATTCCCATCATTGTGAAAATAAACTGAAAGTTCACAGATTTTTAAAACGGCACTTAAATTTATCCAAATATGTTAAATAGAGATATTCCTTGAGTTTGTTAAACTTTAAAAAATAGATGCTAACTTCTTTTTAAGAAGACAAATTACAGTTAATTGCTATAACAATCATCTATCATGATATCTTTCTATAAAAAATAAAAAATAATGCATGAGTTTATCTAGTAAACCTGAACATGATAAATGAAGTATTTTATATGCTTGGGGCCACAGAAAGAGTAAAGGATCAAACAGGACAGTCAGCAGGAATACAGAACTTTTACAAGAGAGTTTAGCAGAAGAAGGAAGAAGCTGACTTGGGTAAGACTGAACAGTGAGCAGAAGAGATGACTTGCAGGTATGTGCTATGTTTCTTTTCTTCTCAGCTACAAATGCAAGCTTCTATTCTTGTCAGAATGGAAAGTGAAAACAATGGAGGACAGCCTTTCTTCTTTAAAGTTCACCAAGGAAGACAAAGAGTATGCAGGTACTGCGCAAAATGCATCAAAGCTAACAGAATGGGAGGACAGGATACAGGAAGTTGAAAACCAGAGGTGGTATTCAACTGGTTTGCACCTATTCAGGAGAACCAGTAGCAGTTGATTTGGTGGGGGTTGCGGAACTGGTGGTGACCCCTGGCTGGCCATGCCCCTGAACTGGGTTGCACCGTTGCCCAGTCACCCGCTTGTCCCAGTTGCTCTCCCAGCTTTCCATACCACATGGTGGCCATGGGGCAGCTCGGGTGGATGTGCACATGTGCAGCAGCCCCGGGACATTCGTCTGCCTGTCCGCCCTCCCGGAGCACATTTTCTTCCTTCTCCTGGTGGCGAACGCACCTCTTCCAGCCCAGGCCAGCCTGGCCTGGCCAGCAAGCAGGTAGGTGGGTGGATATCCTGGGGCTTCTATCCCTCCTTGTCACCAATGCCTGCAGCAGCAGCCCCTCGGCCAGCTTAGCCGGGAGCCATCATTCCCAGGTTTCTACTCGCCCATGCTTGGTCAAGGCCTTTTCACTTTGCCTGAAGAGGGTGGTCCTGCCCCTCAACCTCCCCTCCCTCACCTGGCCTGAGAACATAAGGATGATGGCAGGGGATAGCGGAGTGGCCGGGTCCCTATCTTTCCCTCTCTCCCCCCCCCACTCTCTGTGTCTGTGTGTGTGTGCTGGTCATGAGTGGAGGAGGAGAAAGGTCGCCTGAAGGGACTGGCTGAACAAGGATTGCCAGCTGCACTGGAAGAGTCTCATCAATTTCCATTTAACATCACCAGTGTCTCCAGTTCCAGCCGTGCAGAGGCAGACATGCATGTGTGCTTCCCACCCCGTCCACGCAGGACGACCCTATCCCCCCCCCCCCACCAATGAGGGAGAAGACTGCGTTTTTGCTTCAGCCCACCCTCATAGCTGAATTTTGCCACCACTGCCTCCCTGGCAGCAGCTGATTATGGGACTTCTGTTATGTCCTGAGGACTCTAGGAGTTCTCACTCAGGTCCATTCACTTTGCGGGGGCGTTTTCCCCTTCACCCATTGGTTGGTTCTCCCCAGCAGCCAGCTATAAAAGCAGGCTGCGGGGTCCAACCAGTTGCTGATCACTGCGAGCCAGTTCCAGGCGTGGCAAGCACGGTCAGCCCTTTATTGTTATAATAAAGTATTGTTGCACTCATGCTCTGGTTCAGCCTCTCTTTTCCCAAACTTAACACTGGCGACGAAGGTGGGATGGCTACCAGAAGCACCATGCAACCGCTGAGTCACTAGCCGCCGATCCGCAGCCAGAGAGAGCGATCGGTCGGCGATAAGAGCAATGCTGATCTGCAGCCAGAGAGAGCGGTCAGCAAGCAAAAAGAGCAAACAAAAAGAGCAAACGCTGGTCCGCTGACAGAGAAAGCGGCCAGCAAGCAATAGAAGCGAACACTGATCCGCAGCCAGAGAGAGCGGTCAGAACAAAAAGTTAGAAGTGTCTGTAGCCGCTTGTTAGCCCAGCTACAGGGAAAGTGAAGCGCTGCGAGCCGCAGCCGCTCATTGTTTAGGCGCGAAATTCAAACGGCTGTCATTTGAATTTCAAACCTAAAAGGCACAGCACGGTGCTGTAGTCAAGTCACTGACGCCCACATAGGCGCGAATTTAAACGCCACCAACGGCTGACGGCCAAACGTGGCTAACCCAGAGAGAGAGAGAGGATTGCGAAAAGCCTCTCCAGAGCTGAAATCACTTGCCTGCCACAGGCACTAGAACATTTTTCTGCTGCCCCAGAGAGATTTTTTTCCACAGGTTGTTCTACCGGCCCCATCACCATGAACTCCAATCCAGTCTTCCCAGCGTTCAAACCGGATGAGGAGAAGTGGGAATCATACAAGAACCGTTTTAACCATTATATCGATGCAATTGGGCTTGCTGATGCTGGAGAACATTGGAAAAAATCGTATTTCCTGATCTACTGTGGAGCCATCGTCTTCGATACTGCCACAGCCCTTGTGGCTCCACGTGAGTTGAAAAACGTTCCTTGGTCAGAGCTACTTGAAATTCTCACTAACCACTATTCTCCCAGGCCCTCACAGATTGCCAGGAGATTCACCTTCCGTATGAGGAAGCAAGCGGACAAGGAAACCATTAATCAGTATATGGCCACTCTCAGAACAGCAGCATTGCATTGTGGGTTTGGAACCTACCTGGAGGACATGCTCCTCGATCAACTAGTCTGCGGGGTCAAGGACCTACACCTTCAAAGGCGCCTCCTCGCAAAAAAAGACCTCAATCTCGCACAAGCAGTCGAGGAGGCCTTAGCAGCAGAATTGGCAGCGCACTCAGCCACCGAAATCCATGGCCCGACTGCCAAGCTGACATCAATTCCAGTCCACTCCGAGGAGGTGGTAGCAGAGGAATCCCTGAGTGATGAAAACGACGTCCACCGCCTCTCCAACGACAGACGGCCGCAGGTAGGAGCCAAACAAGAAAACATCGGTCCACCCAAGCACATCACCCTGTGCCTAGCCTGTGGTGGATCTCATCTGAGGGCCACCTGCAAGTTTAAAGGAGCCACCTGCAATAACTGCCATAAAAGGGGGCACATCGCGAGAGTCTGCCAAGCCCCTCAAAGCTCAACACAAAGGCACCCCCGTCTCACACTCGGGCCGCAGAGGCAAGTATTGAACTGTCGCACACATCACCGTGCCAAGCACACTTGCCACACTGTTAGTAAAATCTCTCTCTCCGTTTACTTAGAAGGTAAACCGTGCCGCATGGAGGTTGACACAGGGTCAGCGCTCTCAATTATCTCGTGGAACACCCTCAAGAGGCTCCAGCCCAGCCTATCAACTAGCCGGCTCCAGAAGTGCCAGTTTAGCCTGAAGGACTACCAGGGAGGACCATTCCTGTAATCGGCAGAGGCAAGTTCCTTGTCAGTTTTAGAGCTTTTAAAGGTCACCTACCTCTAGTGGTAGTTAACGGCAATCTCCCTACCTTATTGGGGCTCGATTGGTTTCCCCATCTCGGCCTAGGGCTAACAGGAGTCCATGCTGTCTCAACCTCAGACACTGACTCCTTATTCGCTGATTACTCAGATGTATTCAGCGATGAGCTGGGGTGTTATAACGGTACCCCAATATCATTCTCAGTCGACCCCAGGCAGTCCCAATCAGGCTAAAACCGCGTAGGGTCCCATTCGCTATTCGGCCAAAACTAGATGCTGAATTGGATAAACTATTAAAACAAGGGGTCATTGAGCCAACAGATTTCGCCAAATGGGAGACGCCCATTGTCACACCCCTCAAAAAGACGGTAGCCTGAGAATTTGCTCGGACTACAAGACCACAATCAATAAGTTTCTACAAGTTAGCGCTTACCCAGTGCCCGTCATTCAGCATTTATTACACACTTTTGAACCTGGCAGCATTTTTGCCAAATTGGACATGTCTCAAGCGTATCAACAGTTCCCTGTTGACAACCAAACAGTGGAACTCCAGACCATCGTCACTCACAGGGGTGCTTTCTGATGCAAGCGTCTCCAATTTGGCATAAGTGTTGCCCCGGGTATCTTTCAATCCCTCATGGAGCAGATTTTACAGGGCCTCCCTGGGGTAGTACCCTACTTCGACGACATCTTAGTCTCGGCCAGGGACAGACCCCAACTCTTCCAGAGAGTTCGAGCAGTGTTAGAGAGGTTCAGACAGCATGGCCTCAAATTGAAAAAAGAAAAATGCGCCATTGCCACTAGACAGGTGGACTTTCTGGGTTATAAAATTGACGCCTCAGGCATTCACCCCCTGGAGTCCAAGGTTAAGGCAATTCACGAGGCACCCACTCCAACCTCCAAAACTGAACTACAGGCCTTCTTGGGGCTATTAAACTTTTACGCGTATTTCTTGCCCCATAAAGCATCAGTAGCTGAACCCCTACACAGATTACTGGATAAAAAGTCACCTTGGCACTGGGGGCACAAAGAAGACCATGCTTTTCACGCCGTGAAATCACTACTCACGTCAGAGGCGGTACTTATTCAATTCGACCCCAACCTTCCTTTAGTGCTGGCAGCAGATGCATCCCCTTTGGAATTGGGGCAGTATTAAGCCACAGGCTTCCCAATGGCGCCGAGGCTCCCATTGCCTTTTTCTCCAGGACGCTCTCCGCAACAGAGCGTAATTACAGCCAGATCGATAAGGAAGCTCTAGCAGCTGTTGCGGCAGTGAAAAAATTTCACAATTTCTCTTTGGCCATTTTTTCGAGCTGGTCACAGACCACAAGCCCCTCCTGGGTCTACTAGCCGGAGACAAACAGACCCCTCAAGTCCTTTCCCCTAGGATGACGAGATGGACCCTCTTCCTAGCAGCCTACTCCTACAGACTCTTACACCGGCCAGGTAAAACATTGTCCCACGCTGACGCTCTCAGCCGCTGTCCCTTGCCGGCCCGGCTGAAGACCCTGCTCCTGTCCACGCTATTTTTGAGGTAACCCAATTGGACCTCCCCATCACTGCCCTTGACATTGCTGCTAAAACCAAGGCAGACAAAACGCTCGCCCAGGTGCTCGACTGGGTGAGGAGGGGGTGGCCGGGTGGCAATGTTGAAAACAAATTCTCACCTTTCAAGACCCGCATGCAGGAACTGTCCAGTTTGCAGGGCTGTCTACTGTGGGGCACTCGAGTGGTCATCCCGGCCTTACTACGTACCCGAGTCCTGGAGGCGTTGCACGAGGGACACCCTGGCATCGTGAGAATGAAGGCATTAGCACGCAGCTACGTATGGTGGCCAGGCCTCGACGAGGACGTTGTCAGATGGGTAAGTTCCTGCAACATTTGCCAGGAATCCCGTCCTGCTCCTCCTATTGCCACCCCTACTAAATGGGAGAGCGCCAGCGCTCCGTGGTCCAGAATTCACATCGACCTGGCTGGCCCGTTGCATGGGAAGATGTTCCTAGTGGTCGTGGACGCCTATTCTAAATGGATTGACGTCGCACAGCTATCCACGACCACCACACAAGCAATCACCAACGTATTAACACGCCTGTTTGTAACGCACGGGCTACCCGACTCCATTGTCTCCGACAATGGCCCACAGTTCGCATCAACCGAGTTCAGCCGTTTCGCTGCCAACCTGGGTATCCGCCACATTTTCACAGCCCCATTTCATCCTGCCAGTAACGGATTGGCTGAAAGGGCCGTCAGGACCACTAAAGAAGCCCTGGCTAGGTTCAGTAAGGATGACTGGCACCACAAACTCTCACGTTTCCTGATGAGCCAGCATTCAACTCCATGTTCAGTCACCAACAAGTCCCCAGCTGAGCTCCTGATGGGCAGGCGTCTGAGGACTGTATTGGACAGACTTCACCCACAATACTGCCCTGACTCTCCCCTCGCTTCCACATCGGGGGTTAGACATTTTATCTTACAGGAGCCAGTATTCGCGAGGAACTTCGCTGGAGACCCCCTGTGGATCCCGGGCGAGATCGTGGCCATCACCGGACCAAGGTCGTATCGGGTCAGACTGGAGGACGGCCGGGTCTGGAGAAGGCACCTGGACCAGCTGCGTAGGCGCCTCAGCACCCACACTAGCAGGGACCCAGAATCACAAAGCGACGGGAGGTCTCAGCATCAACCCCACATCCACATCCTTCCCGGCGACCAGTACACACCAACCGTCATTCCGGAAAGCCCGAGCACGGACAGCGGCGCCCTGACGGTGGACCAGCCCGATCCAGTCTACGAGAGCACGTCCCCAGTGACCAACCCTACGAGTCCCGGGCCTGCCCGAACCGAGGGGCACGTTGGTGACACTTACCCGGCTCTGCCTTCCCAGACAGACTCTGAACGGACAGTCAGCATTCCAGAGCTGCGCCGTTCCGGGCGCCAACATAAACCTCCTGCCTACCTCAAAGACTATGCGTGTTCGCATCTGGGGGGAAGGGGTGTTATGTCCTGAGGACTCTAGGAGTTCTCACTCAGGTCCATTCACTTTGCGGGGGCGTTTTCCCCTTCACCCATTGGTTGGTTCTCCCCAGCAGCCAGCTATAAAAGCAGGCTGCGGGGTCCAACCAGTTGCTGATCGCTGCGAGCCAGTTCCAGGCGTGGCAAGCACGGTCAGCCCTTTATTGTTATAATAAAGTATTGTTGCACTCATGCTCTGGTTCAGCCTCTCTTTTCCCAAACTTAACAACTTCTATCTCCTCAAGTGCCAGCCTCGGTGTTACTTGCTGAAAGTGGGGGAAAAAACACACACACACAGAGCTGAACCAGTGGCAGTCTCAGTAGTAGTCCCGGTAGCAGCAGCAGCGGCATTGGTTTCAACCCGCCCCCAGCCATCAGCTGCCCCGAGCTAAAGAAACTGGCTGCATCGGGGGAGTCGACCAGCTGACCGTGCAAAACAAGGTGCCTCGGACTGCCCGCAGTTCTCCTTCCTCCTCTCCCCTGTCCTCTTTCAGGGGCTTCCCACCCACCACTCTGCTTGCTCTGTGCGTGGGTCTGGCCGGCTGCCTCCTTCCTATGCTGCCTTCTCCTCAGCAATTCCATTCAGCACTCGCCCCCTCTCAGCCCTCCACACACACACCCCCAAACACCTGCTCAATCCCCACCCTGCCTCAGGTCATGAAAGAGATGAGCGAAGGAAAAGCGGGTGGGACTGATGCTGCAGAAGACGCCACCTGCAAAGGCAGGAAAGGCCTGGGAAGAATGGAAAGAACTTTTGCGCGCGCTCTCTTCTGAGCCCTACCACCCACAAATCCCCCCTCCTCACCTCTTCTCCTTCCCCCAGCCCTGTCAATGTAGTCTACAAATCCCACCCCACCTTCCATTCCATGCTGCAAAGCTCGACAGCCCCCCCAAATGCTGCAGAGCTCCACTCCACAGCATATTGCAAAGCTCAACCTCCCCCTCACCCCACCACCCCGAATGCCATCGCTTGCCATGCTCCCATGACAACCAGCAGAAAGCAAGTAAATGCAGCTTTCCTCCTTCTTCAGGTTAGGGAGAAGGGGGGAAACCTTCCACTTGGGTGGTTCATGCCCTGTGGAAGCTCCTCTGTTTGCCACTGTCCCTTGAAAGTAGCAAAGAGCGCTTGGCCCAGCCGCAGCTTTGAGAGAGAGAGAGACAGACAGGCAGGCAGACAGACAGACACTCTCTCTCTCTCTCTCTCTCTCTCTCTCTCTCACACACACACACACACACACACACACAGAGAGAGAGAGAGAGAGAGAGAGAGAGAGTAGGAAAGAGAGAGGGGAAGATAAGGAGAGGGGCAGAGAGAGAGAGAGATACAGCGAGGGAGACCCATAGAGAGGGACACACAGAGAGGGGGGTGGAGAGAGAGAGAGAGAGAGAGAGAGAGAGAGAAGGAAAGAGAAAAAGAGGGAATGAGAGAGGAAGGGAGAGAGACAAGAAAGAAAAAAGAGAAAGAAAAAAGAGAAAGGAAGCGAAAGGAAGAAAAGGGATAGACAAAGAAAGGGAGAGATGGAAGGAAGGGACAAAGAAAGAAAAAGAAAGAAAGAGAGGGAGGGAGGGAGGAGACCACGCATGAGATATATGGATGGGTGGATAAATACATGGAAGGAGGGAGGGAGGGAGGGAGGGAGGGAGAGAAGAAAAAAAAGGAGAGGAAGGAAGGACACAAACCCTGGCTTCAGAAGACTCTTTGAAGCACACAGCAATCTAGGGCTGGCCTGCAAGGGATCTCGGAAGTCATCTAGTCCAACCCCCTCCTCCAGCAGGAGATCCTTACAGAATCATAGAATAGCAGGGTTAGAAGTGTGTGTGTGTGTGTGTGTATGGTTGTCATAACTCCAAAACAGGTCAAGTAGCTTTGGGAGATCAGTCATAAATTAGAACACTCGCTAAGCAACCAGCCATTAAGCGAGGACCACTTGTATTTGGTTTGCTGGTCACATGGTCACATGGCCACATCCACCCACATGGCCACAAAGACATGTCCACCCAATCACATGGCCACAAACCCATGCCCATCTGGTCATGTGACCATAAAGCCATGCCCATCTGGTCATGTGACCAAGCCACACCCACACAGTCACATGAACACCAAGCAACACCCACAAATTAAGCCACACCCACAGAACCAGTAGTAAAAAAATTTGAATACCACCACTGTTGTAAACAGCAATGGATCATACCCAATATTTCCTAGTCGAACCACAGACTACAATGATCTAATACATATCGATTTTACAGAAGACAATGTTGAAAAAGGACTACACAATCTAAAACCATCTCTATCTATTGGACCGGACAGAATATTTCCTACTTCTTAAAAAAGCTATCCACTGCCATAAGCCGAACCTCTAAGCATAATCTTTGAAAAATCTTTCAGGACCAGCTCCTTGCCAGACCTATAGTCACTAGCCACGGTCATCCCCATCTTCAAAAAGGGAGACCCCAGACTACTAAAAATAAAATCTTATGGTATCTCTGGACACCTGCATAACTGGATAGAAGCACCCTTGTCAAATGATCAAAATTGGGAGCATCCTATCAAAACCTGTACCTCTCAACAGTGGTGTCCCCCAAGGCACTGTTCTTGGACCAACTCTCTTCATACTCTACATAAATGACCTCTGTGATCATATTAAGAGCAACTGCATTCTTTTCACTGATGATGTAAAGCTATTCGACACCACCAACCATACTGCTACCCTTCAAAAAGACCTCGACTATGTGTCAGAATGGTCAAACAAATGGCAACTTCAAATCTCAACAAATAAATTGTCTGTCTTCCATACTGACAAAAAATATCAGAAAATAAAATACAGGCTGAATAGTCAAGACCTTGTTGATGATCCAAACTCTGTCAAGAATTTTGGAGTACTCATTTCAAATGATCTAAGTGCTAGAGCCCACTGTAACTACATAGCCAAAAAGGCATTAAAAGTTGTAAACCTAACCCTGTGTAGTTTTTCTCTGGTAATATCACTCTACTAACTATAGCATACAAAACATTTGCTAGACCAATACTCGAATACAGCTCATCATTCTGGAACCCGCATTACATATCTGATATTAATACAATTGAAAAAGTCCAGAAATATTTCACAAAAAGAGTTATCCACTCCTTTACTTGTAGCAGAATACCTTATGCCACCAGACTTGAAATTTTAGACCTAGAAAACCTAGAACTACGCCACCTCCGGTCTGATCTAAATATAGTATATAAAATCATACATTGCAATGTCCTACCTATCAACGAATACTTCAGCTTCAACCACAACAATACAAGAGTACACAATAGGTAAACTGCACCAAACTTGATTGCAGGAAATACAACTTCAGCAACAGAGTGGTCAATGTCTGGAATACTCTGCCTGACTCTGTGGTTTCTTCTCCAAACCCCAAAAACTTTAATCTTAGATTGTCTACTATTGACCTCACCCCTTTCCTGTAGGGGGTCTGTAGGGGGCATGCATAAGTGCACCAGCATGCCTACCGTCCCTGTCCTATTGTTTCTTTTTTTTCTTATTCATATCCATTTCATGTATTCATAACGATGTTTATACTTATACCTGTTATCTAATAATCACTTGACAAAATAAAATAAATAAATAAAATAACTTTTCCAGAAACCAAGGCAAGGGCCCCAAAGAGGAAGAATGGCTTCCAATCTTAGTTATTTGCATTCCATGTGGTAAGAAAATGTGGAAAAGGTCATGCTACTGGGGTTGATACTCTGGATGTATATGGAAGTTATAATCTATTCAAATGAGATGGGTTAATCCTTCCCAACTCTCTGGAACAATGGAAGAGACTTTCTATTCTGTAGAGATCAAGAGAGCAAACATGTCCAGGGTGGTGGGGAGTGGGGTGATTGTGATAGACTCCCTATGGCGAGAGGTGTAAGTTATTGTGAGAAGTGTGTCGATACACATAATTTATGTCATGATGCAAAAGTTACCAAGGGCCATTAAACTCAACTGATAGGTATGCATCCCTGCTTATTTCAGAGAGGACAAAGAACACTGCTAGACAAAGGCAATCATTACAAAACATTACAAGTGTTGTAAAGCCTTGGGTAAGAAGGTAAAGTAGCTAGAGGTGTTAATAGTCTGCTCCATTGAGAGTCAAGGGACATGAAGAAAAAGGAGGATCCTGGAAATGAACAACTAGCAGAGAAGATTAAGTTGCCAAGAAAGGTTTTATGTAGGAGAAGAGCAGGCAAAGCTGGAAGACAGACTTAAATGTGTCATCAGCTTAGAGTTGTTGTGTTGCCACAAACAATCCATGTCTAACCGTTCCTGAATTCCAATGATTTGGCATCTGTTTAGTGTTGAATATTACTTGATCAGATTCTTGTGTATAGGCATGAATAAATCTGTGCTGAAAATTAGCAGGTAGTCCTGATTCTTTGGCCTGACATTTCGATTCTTATACCATGTCCTAAACTATGAGTGTATAAGATTCTTGTGCAGGCATGGGTAGCACCTCACAAAAGTTGGGGGGGGGGAGGAAATGATGTATTTGGCAAAAGCTATGTGGGGTGGGTGTGTTAAATTAAATCAGAATCGGGACAGAAACAAGCCCAAATTCAAGAACAGAAACATGGAGGATTTAAGAACACAGCTGTACATAATAATGGATAAGATCAGGAAAGGATATTCAGAAATCCTTAGAAATAAACAGTAGGGAGACCAGCTAACTGTGACATCCCTTGTTTCCGATGTCTGTGTATACAAGTACTACATAGAGCGAATAACAAATAGAACCAGAAATCATTACAGAAGAAAACAAGCATGACCTAATAGTTACCATGATATTGAAATGAGAATCATAATTGGAATATCAAATGTTAAATGAAGAAAGGAAAAGACCCAACCAATGAAAAGGGAAATTGAGTGAAGAAGTTGGAAATTATGTTGCTGTGGGAGATTACTATAGGCTGTCTACACAAGTAGAAAAATGTTCATGTGGCATTCATCGAGTTCTCAGAAAACCATCTATAATAGTAATGGAAAACATCAACTAATGATTTATGCTAGAAAATTAACTAAACTAGGTATGGGAGCTCCCAAGCCTTATCTTTCTTGCTGACAATTTCAAGTTTCAGAAAGTAGAGAAAGAAATAAAGTTAGCTATATTGGACCAAAAGAGAACAGGTTCATGGATATAATATAGACCAATAAGACAGAAAAAGCAGATTTTAATAATGGTGGTAAGGATGCTATGGTTTGAAGATCTAAAGGATAAACAGCCTGGAAAACCCAAGAAATTAGATGTTGAAAATAAAAACACAAATAAATCTTGTGAGAAGTTAAAATAAAATAAAAAATTAAAGAGATTTGCAAGGGTGAGTAATATGCTTTCTAACAGCCCAAGAAGCAAAATGAAGACATAATGTAACTATGGAAAAATGCCAACTGGTAGCTAGATCTTGTAGGTAAAGATTCAGAAAAACCAAAGTTCAGATAGAGATGAAAATAGAGAAGAATTAGATAGATAGATATAGATAGATAGATAGATAGATAGATAGATAGATAGATAGATAGATAGATAGATAGATAGATAGATAGACAGACAGACAGACAGAGTAAAAGAAGATTTGAGGCTATGTTCAAAATAAAAGACATGTCAAAGAGGCTGTTGATTTATTGCATAGTGAAATGTGGGCATCGTAACAATCAAGAATTGGATGAAGACAGAACTGTCAATATTGTCTATTTTTTCTTATACAAAGACAATTGAGAAAAGGACAGTGTGAAGCATAGCCTTAATAATGACATATAAAAACCTACTTTGCTCCTTTAATGAATTCAAGTCCCCAGAGCCAGGTGAATTATACCCCAAAGTATTGAAAAACACAGCAGAGATTACCTCAGAACCAATGAATTATTTGAAAATCATTCTGTATTTATTGCTGCTATAATTTTGTAAAGCTGTCCAGAGTCATCTGGAATGGCCTACAAATTCAATAAATAAATAAACATTCTCTTGGAGAACTGTTGAGGTGCCAGAAGACAATAACTGCAATCATTGTTCTGATATATTAAAAAAAAGAGTAGAAGGAACATTCAGAAAATTACAGTCATCTAGAATTTGAACTAGAAGAGGTACTAGAATGTCAAACTGAATATCTGTGAGCATTTGAAAAATAATGGTACAATTACTACGAGCTAGCAGGGATTGTCAAAATCTATCTTAGACTACATTTAACTATTTTAAGACCCAGTAAGAAGCTTGATAGATTTAGGGAATGCTTTGGAACTAATATATCTTTCAGTAAAGTAGTTGACAAAATCATCCTGATAACCTTTTGGACAAAGTGTGTAAACATAGCTAGACAGTACTATGCTCCAGGAGAATTGTGATGGTTCACAAGTGATTCTGCTTCAGCCAGTGCTTTGGACCAAATCCAAAGAATGTTTTAGACATATGACATCCCATATGACTGGGAAGTCCAGGATTGGGAAGACCTATAAGAAAGAATACTAGTGGACCACCAGCTAATTACAAGCATACGGTGTGCTGCAGCAGTTTTAAAAGCCAATAAAAATTTGGGCTGCATGAATGAAAATGCTGTGTCCAGATTATGAGAGGTAGAAATTCCATTATTGGACTCTTCCCTTATTGGAACATGTTTGCAGGAGAGCTACCAGGATGGTAAGGTGTTTGGCAGGCAAGTCCTGTGTGGTACAATTAATGTTGCATAGCTGTTTGATATGTTTACCTTGCAGAAGAGAAGTTTGTGAGAAATAACAGAAAACTGAGAACAGGATAAAGGGATCAATGGAATGAATAAAAAGATAGGAGTTTGGGAATTACCATAATATTAGGAGGGCTAAAAACTAAGGAGCAGTAGAGCAGTCTGCTGAGCAAAAAAACACGGGGTGGGTGGGTGGGGGCTAGATGGGTTCTACCAAAGGGAGTTTAGATTCCTGGATCAAGCAGGGAGATGGATTAGATGAACTCATAGGGTCCCCTTCTATAGCTCTGTGAAAAAGGAGAGTGATAAAATTTGGTTCCATCAAAGTAAAACCATGTTGCATGACATTTACTAAATAAGCAGTTTTACAGCTTATAACTTATGATTTGTTTTGTTCATGATCTTTAAATTGTGCTGTGCTGTCCCTAATTAGCACTTTGATTGTTGAGGCGGGTTATCTTGACATAAACGAACAAAGCAAAGATAAAGTAGGATGAAACAGACATCCCACAAACACGGTTTGACAGAAGAGCCTATGTCTACAGGCAGCAAGAAAAAAAGTCCAAATCCTGATTTTTTTAAAAAAAAAATATTATGCAGTTTAGCTCTGTGAGTCTCACACCAGATGTAACAGCTACTGTATTAGGTTTAATGGATTTCCAGCAGAAATCTTTGTTTTGAAATTAATCCCTGATTGCAAATATGAATAAAGCTAACCAATTTTGGCACATTATATGAAGAGCAATGATATTAACTTCATCCAAAGAGTTTGGCAAGATTGTTCCAATACTTATGCTTTACCTAAAGTATATGGTTGGCATTACTGATAGAAATCCATTCACATGTTCTGTTTATTGCTTAAAGAATCCATCATTGACTAACAGCTTGTAAAGGTTAATAAGTGTCAGTGAACAAGTATTCTGGAAGCAGTACTTTCATATAATTTAACATAAACTCAAATACGGTCCTTTTTAAATGGATGAATTCAGGAATTCAGTTTACAGCCATCAAGCTATAGCAATCTGCAGCCCCAAGATATGCAGTTAAATAGTGAGCCTTATATTGGCTCAGTTCACATCTCACATTAAGACACAATTTCTTCCTGTTATGTACTTGTTTTACAGACTTGAAATACTACATTCCTATTGGACAAATACTACCACCAAGTGATTGGTGGATAACAACAAGTTCTGATTGGCCGCATAAGCGGCAGAAGTTTGAAATAAGTGCCATTGGTTGCGAGCCGCAAGCAGCCGCTATAAAAAGGGCTGTCGCAGCTTGTCTTTAGTTGAAGTTACTGGCTGTTCAATAAAGAGCTGAATTCAACTCCGGTCTCAAGTCTGCTTTGTTCTGGTGATAGAACACTGGCAATGAAGGTGGGATCGAAGGAACAAAGACCGTAAGCATGTAGCAAGGGAAGCCAAAAAATCAACGAGATGGCCGGCAACAATTTGCCACCCGCACCGTTCAACCCAGCCAAAGAAGACTGAGAATCCTATATTGACAGGTTCCTGATGTTTCTGGAAAGCAACAAACTACAAGGAATCACTGACCAGAGGAAGAGAGCCGTATTCCTGACACATTGCAGCCGGACCATTTTTAAGATGGCAAAGGCATTGGCAAAACCGAACGACGTAAAACAGATGGCATGGCCAGACCTGAACCGATTGCTGAGAAACCATTACGCGCCTGTTGTATCCAACCTCATTCGAAGACATGAATTTTATAAATGGGATCAACAAGAAGGCGAGAGTATTGGAGACTTTGTAGCAGTACTAAGGGACATTGGAGGGGCATGCGAGTTCCTCAACATGGATGAAGCCATGAGGGATCACATAGTCCTCGGATTGAGAGATGCCACTCTGCAGAGCAAACTACTAAATCGACCCAACATTACCATGAATGAAACCATCTCTGAAACAACAGCAGCCGAGGCAGCAAAAAAATCCACGGCGAAAATGAAACAAATGAATACAGCCAACAGTCCAAAACAGAGCAGAGAAAAGAAAGCGGAAAGTACCCAGAAACACACTACCGCAACTACCCACCATGAAGACATCGAGTCATAAACCGACTCTGAGGAAGAAGACGAGGTGGTAAACAGACTCCAATCAGAGCGAAACCGGCGAGAAAGAAGAGGTAGGAAACCTGATTTCCAATTTGCCAGATGCAGAGGAAATCACTCACATTCGGAGTGCTGTTTTTTGGATGCCATCTGTAGACACTGTGAAAAACGGGGGCACATTGCAAGGGTCTGCCGAAACAAAAAGAGCTATAGTCCAAAGAGGCAAGGCAGTACCCCCCACCCCAGAACCAAGGAGAAGCAAACCAGAAGTCGATGGAACCGGGAAAATAGAAGTCAGTGACTCAATGAGAAGGAAGAAACACCACAGACGCTTATTATCGGGAACGCCAGAGCAACAGCTGCTAAAAAGGTTCGGATAAATGTCAAGATAGAAGGGAAGCCCTGTGAAATGGAAGTGGACTCCGGCTCATATTTGTCAATGGTATCATGGAACACAATAAAAAACTTGATACCAGACATACGATGAAAAGAACTCGAAGAGCAAAGCCTGATGTTAAAAGACTACCAAGGAAACAGAATTCCGGTAGTCGGATTGGGACATTTCAAGGTAAATTTCAAGAAACACACTGAAATTCTTCCACTGACCATCATTGACTGAGACCGCCCCAGCCTGCTTGGTTTAGAATGGTTCATACCTCTGGGGATCGAAGTGACAGGAATCAACAGCGTCACTGAAACAGACTGGGAAAAAGACCTGATGGAGGAATTCTGAGACGTTTTTGATGGGACCTTAGGCAGGTACCGTGGGACCCCTATCTCATTTAGCCTAAACCTGAACATAGCCCCCATCAGGTTAAAGGCCAGACGCGTTCCTTTTGCGTTAAAGCCAAAAATCGATAAGCAGCTGAACAAACTCATCGCACAAGGGGTGTTAGAGCCAATCGACCATGCAAGATGGGAAACCCCGATTGTGACTCCCATGAAACCAGATGGGTCCATGCGCATCTGTGGTGACTATAAGGCCACCCTGAACCACGCATTACAGCAGAGCTCATACCCCGTCCCAGTAGTCCAACATCTTTTGCATTCGTTGGGGGCAGGAAAATTTTTTGCAAAACTCAATCTTACGCAAGCATATCAACAATTGCCGGTTGATCCTGAGATGGCAGACACACAGACTATTGTAGCGCACAGGGGGGCTTTTAAATGCAACAGATTACAATTCGGTGTCAGCGTGTCCCCCGGCGTTTTCCAAAGCCTGATGGAACGCCTCCTCCAAGGACTAAAAGGGGTGGTCCCCTATTTTGATGATGCATTGATATCAGCTGGAAATAAAAAAACAACTGAAGGACCGGCTAGGGGCAATCTTACAAAAATTTAGAGAAGCAGGACTAAAAGTCAAAAAAGAAAAATGCCAACTCGCCACAAACCAGGTAGAGTTCCTAGGGTATCTTATTGATGATGCAGAAATCCACCCCACCAAAAAAACACCCGAGCAATTAAAGAAGCACCCAGACCCAAAAACAAAACAGATTTACAGGCATTCTTAGGACTCATTAATTTTTATAATGTTTTTTGCCATAGAAGGCAACAATTGTGGAACCACTGCATAGACTACTCGATAAAAAAGCCATCTGGAAATGGGGTCGACAAGAAGAAGCTGTGTTCCAAAGAATTAAAGACTTAATTACATCTAAATCCGTATTAATCCAATACAGTGGCATGCTACCACTGACTGTCACCTGCGACACTTCACCATTCGGCGTAGGCGCAATACTTAGTCACACACTACCTGATGGCAGAGAGGCACCAATCACCTTTTATTCCAAAACGTTATCCAAAGCTGAAAGAAACTACAGTCAACTGTATAGAGAAGCCTTGGCTGCCATCTCAGGGGTAAAACGTTTTCACGAATACCTTTATGGTAGGACATTTTCTTTAATTACTGACCACAAGCCACTGCTTGGAATCCTGGTGGGAGACAGGGCCACTCCCAACATCCTGTCTCCAAGAATGACAAAGTGGTCGGAATTTCTGGCAGCCTACAACTACAAGCTCGTCTATCAGCCTGGAAAAGCCATACCCCACACCGATGCATTAAGCCATTCACCCCTACCAGACCACGGTGATGACCCAGCACCCACAACAAGCACCCTGCAAATTGAAACGATATCGAACCTACCAATCACCACATCAGACATCGCAAGAGAAACTGCTAAAGATGCACTAATGGCCCAACTCCTGAACTGGGTAGGGAGGGGTTGGCCAGAAAACTTCAAAAACAAGACTTTTAAACCTTTCAAAAACCGCCAAACTGAGCTGTCAATTGAAAAAGGATGGATATTGTGGGGGAATAGGGTTGTTGTTCCACAAAAATTACAAGAAGATGTACTGAACATGCTACATGAGAGACACCCTGGCATGGTAAAAATGAAGTCCCTGGCCAGAAGCTACGTCTGGTGGGCAGGAATTGACAAGGACATCAAAACCTGGGTAAGAACATGCCATATATGTCAGTCGTCCAGACCTACCCCCCCTTTAGCATCAATCCTTGACTGGGAGACACCCAGAGGCCCCTGGTCAAGGGGTCCACATAGACTTCGCCAGACCCACAAAAGGGTATACATACTTAATCATCGTTGATGCATACTCAAACTGGTTAGAAGTCAGCATCATGAGTTCAACAACTGAAGCCATCACTAAACAACTAAAGAAACTTTTCACCACTCACGGTCTACCAGATGTAGTAATATCGGACAATGGGCCACAGTTCACAGCTTTAGCTTTTGAACAATTCCTTGCAGAACAAGGAATACGACATGCTCTGACAGCACCAGCTCATCCAGCAGTGAACAGAAGGGTGGAACGTATAGTTCGTTACATGAAAGAAGCATTTTGAAAAAATTCTGGGAGGTGACATGCAAGACAAAATCAACCCCATGCTCACCATCCAATATATAACACCATGCACATCAAAAACCAAGAGCCCAGCTGAACTTTTAATGGGCAGAAAATTGCGCTCATTTTTGGACACACTACATCCGACCTACAACCCTGAAAAGCCACCAGACTCCTCCAGTAAGTACCGCACGTTTATACCAGGCGACCTGGTATACACGAAAAATCTTACCGGAGAACCATTGTGGCTACTGGCCACAATCACACAAATTACAGGCCCTCGATTGTATCAGGTAGAGACAACAGACAGCATATCTTGGAAAAGACACATCGATCAATTACGGTCTCAATACATCGAACGCAACTCCGACGCACCCAAAAACACAGAACAAATACATCCACAAAACCCAATAGACAATAATAATAAAACCAGAGGGGGGGATCATTAAATAATAAAGAAAAAGAAAACCCTCCATTAACAAACCACCAACCAGAAACTGAAAACCCAAAAAGAAATAAAAACTACTTACCAATTGACGAATTCCAAAAAAGAGAGCTGAAGGAAATCCAAGGAAGGAGCAGCCAAGCTGACTCTACCGGCCCGAGCACGCCAGGTGGGAACGACGACACCCGTTCAACCAACCCAAGGCATGGCGGCAGTGGCAAGTCTGACTCACCCTTCCAGGAGGTTCCAGAGAGAAGAACAGGAGGGACAGCGAGCCTGCCTGAACCGACCAAAGGCAACGCAGAGACTGAACTGCACAAGTCAACTAGGACACACAAAAAGCCCCGCCTACTTACGCGACTACATCACATAACCGTGGATCAAACCAAGAGGGGAGGGGTGTTATGTACTTGTTTTACAGACTTGAAATACTACATTCCTATTGGACAAATACTGCCACCAAGCGATTGGTGGATAACAACAAGTTCCGATTGGCCGCCTAAGCGGCAGGAGTTTTAAATAAGTGCCATTGGTTGCAAGCCGCGAGCAGCCACTATAAAAAGGGCTGCCGTGGCTCATCTTTAGTTGAAGTTACTGGCTGTTCAATAAAGAGCTGAATTCAACTCCGGTCTCGAGTCTGATTTGTTCTGGCGATAGAACACTTCCACTCATAATTATTGGTTGGTAATAATTATGTATAGTAATACAGTATTGAAATCTGTATTGCACCAATCCAGAGTGTGTTCTCTTTGCTTCTGAGAAGCAGATGTACATCTAATCATTGAGGTTTTGTGGTAGAATCACAAAACAGCTAGACTGGAGGAAGAGTCAAGAGAGGACTAGGTTTAGAATCATTGCACTGCAGTAAGCAGCATAGGCCAAACCTCTCCCAGAATTTTTGAAGCCTTTTCTTGCTGTTCCCAAGTGAATACAACCAATCTGGCAAGATTCTTGTAACATAGGGGACCAGCAATAAAACTACTGCTGAAACTCTTCATGAGTGGTTCTGGTTGCTTTCACCTGGCAGGTTTGTGGGCTTGTGTCAAGCAACACAAAATTCACTTTGATAAAGCTGTTGGCCATTTTTATTTGATAAGATTTAAAACAATTAGTTCCTTTTAATAATTTAAACAATATAGCCAAAAGATGAACAAAGGTAGGTGTAAGCATTTCGTATTGACTCATTAGTACCTACATTACAATAGTTCTATAATAACACCTTTTAAAATCAGCGTCAAATATAAGATCTAGATTGATATGATTTTGCCAGACTGAACTGATTCACCTCTGCAAAGCAACTCCAGGCAATGCTGCAATGGAAGACTTTTCTTAACTTCTTCCCTGTAAGGATTCTCTGCCCCCAAAACTCCAATCCTGAAGTGTTTCAACACACAAAGCTTTCGATAAGGAGGCAAACTATTTTCCAAATAGTTTCTGAGGAGGGTGTCAACCTATTTTCCAAAGCAAGACAAGAAACAATGAATGAAAATTAATCAAGGAGAGAAGCAACCTAGAACTAAGGAGAAATTTCCTAACTAATTTCAACACTGTTCAATTATTTACAAAGAGTACACTATTAATCTTCTCACCACTCCTTATCAACTATTCCCTCCCACTTGACTGTTTCCTAGTATGATTTGATTGTTGATTGTACCCTATGACTATCATTAAGTGTTGTACGTTATGATTCTTAATGAATGTACCTTTTCTTTATGTATACTGAGAGTATTTACACCAAGACAAATTCCTTGTGTGTCCAATCACATTTGGCCAATAAAGTATTCTATTCTATTCTATTCTATTCTATTCTATTCTATTCTATTCTATTCTATTCTATTCTATTCTATTGGAACAATCAATCAGTGGAACAACTTGCTTGCAGAAGTTGTGGGTGCCCCATCTCTGGAGGCTTTCAAGAAGAGACCGGACAGCCATTGGTCTGAAATGGTATAGACTCTCCTGCTTGAGCAGGGGGTTGGACTAGATGATCTCCAAGGTCCCTTCCAATTTTATTATTTTATGTTCTATGAGGCAGAGACCTTTTCACAGCAGCTGTGGGTGTGCTGCATGTCATCCACCTTGTTTTCTTCCTTTACAACAAACTCCACACATCTTCCACAGGCAAGTGCTATTAGGATGCAACACTTGCCTCTTTCAAAGCTTCTACTGAGCAATCTAGAGGAAGAAAAATGGTAGGTCTGTAAGCTAGGAGGGCTTGGCAGGTGGTGTGGGCCTCTCTAGAGGATCTGCAAAAGCTGCCCAAACACGCTGGTGGCTGAAGCAGTTTGGCCTTTGCTGCAGAAAAAGTTTCCTCTCTGCCTTTTCCTTTGGCATCCAATGCAGAGGGAAGAGAAGTCATGTGGTCACATAATTACACTCTTAGTAGTAATGGGACCACATGGCTTCACAAAGTAGCTTTGATGCAATGTTTGATCCATTTTCGCTGAAGCAAAATGCCCCTGCAAAGCTGGGCACAGATTTACTGGTTTGTCAATCAGGATTTATGGTTTTCAATAAAGTGGGAATCAAACTCCCATTACTTGTTCAACCAACAGAATCCAAAAGCTTAGTACCCTGTGTGAAACAAACCTATATCCTGGCTCACATGAAAAAAAAAATGGCCTTTAAAACATGGCTTACAAATTACAAGGATGAGTTCACAAAACATTCTGCCTCAAAAGTACAAATCACGTTGTTTAAGAAAGATGTATAAAGTTCAATGGATACCAGAGGCACATGAATCTTGCTTCCTGTGGTATTTAACTATGGACAAAGTAGGGGTAAAATAAATTATTGAACACAGCATTATAGCAAATAGGTGCCCTTGTGATGTTCCTGTAAACCCTCAAAATTGGAGCGGTTCTTACAGAAAGAAAACTGCCTTGCAATGAATCAGTTGATCTCTTTTTTTAGCTAACTCAGATATCGCTCTCGGAATATGTTATTGAGTTATACATTTTCATCTTTAAAAATCTAATAAGACTTCTGTTAATAGTCTGGACTAGACTTTCCCAACCTGATCAGTCTCTTTCATATCTAGAATTCTTAGCTTGCTGAAGTTATTATGAGTGGGTTACATACAATTTAGACTGAGAAAATCTGAATTACATTCATTTCAATGTTATAATTACCAACAAATAACTTGGTAAATTTTGCCAGTGATACCATTGCCTCAACAATATTATGCCATGGCCTCAACTATTATGTAATACAGGAACAGAGCATTTCTGATTACGTTACTTGGCTTTCTTCTTTAATTTATACTGAAAACTGTACCAAAAATGGAAGAATGTTGGTAATTTTTTTTTAGTGAGTAGTACTACAGCAATACAGATTACTCTAAACACCTTAGAGCAAAAGTCTCACAAAACAATTTATGAGTGTTTTCAGAAATTGCTTTAACACACACACATATATATATTATATGTTATATATTTTAATCATTTTGAGGTAGAAAGCATACAAAAACTATACCCAAATGCCTGAAACTTAAAGCTTTATAAAACTTTAAGAAATAAAAGATCTCTTCACATACACAAAATGCCACCAACATATGAACCACCTATTTTACCTCATTGTCCATTGTGCTCACTAACAAATAACTATTGATAATTTGCATTAATTCATTTTCATTTAATGTTAATGGAGCAGAGGGCTGAAATTGAGTCCTAGCTCAGTATCATGTAGTTTCTTTAAATATGAAGAACTAAAGCAGAATTCTGGGAGTTGAAGTCCACAAGTCTTAAAGTTGCCAAGTTTGGAGATCCCTGAACTAAAGTAACATTTTAACTTGGAGAACTAAAATAAAAGTTATCTGAATGACAAACATGTGCTTGTTAGACATTATACATATTTTCTTTGCAATCATTCAGAGCCAGTTGCCATTTATTAATTATTCTTTCATCATACTGTCCTGTCTTGGGAATTCGATCTGTTCAAAGTGGATCATGGACTGCTGTGGCAATCTGAGCTGGGTAGTCCCTTTCAGCATCTGGATGCAGGCAGCCTAGCCTCTCTGATCTGATGCTTCAAAGGAGAACTCTGCTTCCTTTCAGTGCTTCACTTTGAAGGTGTGCTTTGAGTAAAAGAAACTTCATCAAATCAAAATGCCTCTTCGAAGCACTATTCAGATCTTCTGGGGATATTCCTACTCTGAAAAACAATCCATTCCCATTAAATAATGAAATAACGTGGCATTTGACTACCCAAATATCGCTACGAGATATGAAGAGGAAATCTCATGGGCTTTCAATGTAATTTTCAAGAACAGGATATATTTTATATGCAGAATATTTAAGAGGAACCTCTGGCATCTCCATTTAAAAAAAAAAATAAGTTGGAGATGAGGTCCAAGATTTGGGCCTCAGATCCCAGAGATCTGCTTCTAGACACAGCAGGAAATACAGAATAAGAAAAGGCAATATTCTGGTACAAGGCAATTTCCTTCCTTTCTCATCACATCGTCCATAATGCCTTAGCAACTTGCAACTGGGCCTTGGATGTGATACAATGAAATGCATTCATTACTACATGTTGGGACAATAACAGCATATCTAATGCCAGGGTGGCCATTATGTTTTGTTTTTTTCCCCAGCTCTCCAAATGTTGGCAGTTAATTGCTTGCTAGCTGGCTATGTAGATAAAGCTCATTAACTAGATCTTTTTCTACCAATAGCTTTTTCATATATATCTCGGGAAGTTGGAAAGTTCTTCTTAACTGAAATTAGCTGATGGAAAGTTGGTGTAGACTTTTTTCTATATTGCAAATTGATTGACTAATTTTATAACTTATATCATCACAGCTTTGGGTTGGTTTTTTGACTCATTTATATGAGCCTTAGGCGGGCAGGAAACCCTATCCTAAATAATAAAATTAATTCCATGTACGGGGGCAGAATTGAACCTTAACATGTTTCTGCCAACATTTTAGTCCTGGTAAAGAAATAAAGAGTAAAATAAATTTAGACAAAGAAATAAATGAAAAGAACAAAATGGACATGACAAAGAGGGCTCACAGCAAATAAACACCTCCTTCTATTTGCTAATGAAAGTTTGTATCTGTCTTTGTACAGCCAATGTGACCAACAAGAAAGTACTGGAGCACATAACACCAAACATGTCACCGGAAGGAAAAAAAATCACAAAACTGCATCACATTTACTTTGGCCATGTCATGCGAGGCAATTCATTGGAGAAAGCAATTATGTTGGGAAGAGTTAGTGGTAAAAGGAAATCAGGATGCCAAAGAATACAATGGCTAGACACTATCAAAGCTGATACCAGCCAGAACATAGAACAATTCAAGTAGTGTAAGATTGAAAAACATGGGGAAACCTGGCCCACAGAATTGCCAAGAGTCGGACTTGACTGAATGGATATCATCATCATCATCATCATCATCATCATCATCATCATCATCATCTGTAGCTTTTGTTTTAATCCTTGTATGTCAAGTGTCACTGTTTGGAGATTGGTGACCATATAAATTATTTAAATAAATAAACAGAAATCTAGGAAGAGCTCACAGAATAGCTTCTAATTGGTGGGAAGAAGTGGGAGCAACTGTTAGCCCAAATAAGATAGACCAGAATAAGAAAGTAATATTTAGTTGCAACAGTTATAATAACAGGATCTTGCAAGCCTTAAGATGCTTTGTTGCTTCCGGTTTTACAAGGCTTCGGCAGCGGCAGGAATCTACAATCGTGTGCGGTTCCTGCTGCACTCGCCGCCGAAGTTCCTCCGATCCAAAAGCGGCGGAAGAAAAGTAAAAGGGAAAGTTATTTTCTCTCACTCTCCCTCCCCACGGAAATAGCAGAGGGAATCTGGAAAACCAGCTTGGGCACAGCAGATCTTTGAATATTGGAATTAAAAACTAAAACATTTCTTAATTTTATTTTATTTTTGCTATAAGTGGGAGGGAAGAGGTAAAGAACTTACTTTAAAATTGTATTGAAGGAGACTGCTTGAACTTTATAAGACTAGAAATAAATGGTGATAAAACTTCTAGAAAATTATTTTGGATCTGTGTAATTGAATTCTACCCGAGGAAGAGAAAACATAAAAAGAAGAAAGTGCTAAATGGAACAATTTGTTCTGATTTGGATTTGCTTTGTGACTTTAGGATTCTTGGGAACTATTTTTTGAAAGATCAAAAACATTTGGGTTGTTTTTTTATTTATTTTAAAAATGCCATTATTGGTTGAAGAATTACAAATGAAATTTCAAAAGCTGAAAGAAGAAGAACAAGAAGGCAAGGGCTCTTCTGGATCTATTTTCCACTTTTTAGAAATGGCAATTTCTACCTATCAAGAAATACAAAAACAGGATGAAGAAGGTTGGGAAGAAGCCATATTTAATGGACAAATAATCTTAGTGGAAGAAGAAAACAGAAGGGTGGGGGAAGAGAATGGAGAATTCAGAACTTTAAAAAGCAACCAAGAAAGGGGAAAATAAGAAAAATCGAGATAATATCAGAAAGCAACAGAAAAGAGAAATACAACAAAGAGGGAAGATTAAGAGAGTACAGTTTGAGAGATGGTGGGGGGGGAGCAAAAAGACTAGAATTGATAAGAAAGGAGGGGAAAAAGGAAAGAGAAGTCATAAAGGTTTGAAACAAGATGTTAAAAAAAGGTTTTTTTCAGAGATAAAGGGTAAAATATAACTTTAAAAATGATTCTGCAAAAGTACATAAGACTGTATTGTAGAGATTAGTATTTGAAACTGAGTTAGAAAATGGAAATATTACATGAGTTAATAATGCAATAAAGGGAATCTATAAAAATGTTTAAGATTTAACAATAGAGTTGAATTTCCTAAGAAATATTGTTTTTACTATATTATAAACCTCAATACTCCTTTTTTTGTTTGATTATTTCAAAATGTAGTATTTAGAATGTACTAAGCAGAATCATCATGGAAAGTATATATTATTCTAAGTGTTTAATTTAGGGGAAAGATAAAAAGTTGTCATACTTCAACCAGTGATCATAGGAGAAATATTGTATTAGAATAAAAAGATAAATAGATAATTGAAAGTGAACAGACAAAAGATGCAAGTAAAATTATTTAAACTGAGGTGAAATAAATAAAATAGGATTAAGAGAGTGAATAGAAGAGAGAAAACATATAGAAAGTATAGAATGTTAAATAAGATATGAAATAGTATATTTGTGAGCATGAATTTGATTTATGTCTGTACAAAAAGATGTAACCCGGGGTAAGCCGCTTTCCAAAAAGAAGTTTTATGTATTTATGTTTTGTGTTATGTCTGTCTATGTTTGAATTAAAACCCTAGAAGAACGTTGGAAGAGAATAACGAAATTGTAAATAAGGCAGATGGATACAATGAATATATATAATTCAAGGTAAAAGAAATATAATTGAATAGAAGGAAAGGGAGAAATAAAGAGAAGTTGGGAAAAGATATGAAGTTGAACAGATAAGATAAATATACATATTAAATTGTGTTTGTATGGAAATATGACAATTTAGAATTATTTTGTTTTTAAATAAGATGCCTTATTTGTTTTTCCAGAAAAGATCTCTTATGTTGTTATATTCTATGTTTTGTTTGTTTGTGTATTGTTTTCAAAAATTAATAAAATCTGTTTAAAAAAAAAGATGCTTTGTTACTTTCTCACATTATATTTGTGTGAAATAGGGATGGTCTTGTCTAAGACATTTTTAAAATTAGTTTCCTGGTGGGGGCTCAAGCCCCCCATCTGACAATAGATAGCAGCTTTCCTCCTTTCCTTCAAGGCCATTCCCTATGTCTTCTACACAGGTTTCATGGAAGTTATTTGCTCTTCAGCCCTCACATCCACACTCCAGCCTACTCTGGAAGGGTCTGGGTGTTGGCAACACATAGTTCCAGAGCCACATGTGGCTCTTTTGTCCCTCTGCTGTGGCTCCCTGTTGGCTAAACCTGCCACTAGCTGGCCCCATCCTTCACTCTCCCCTCACAGTCACTCTTTGCCTGACCTGGAGACTCACTTCATATTCCAGAGTGGGAGCGAAGTGCCTTGTACTTTTCTCCTCTCACTGGTGTGTCTTCCAGCCTTTGTTGGTGCTGTGTGCACCTCATTCGCTTGGGGAGACACACAACTTGCTCTCTGCCCTGAGACATTTGCCAGCCCAGCTGTGGCCAAAGCTGTGTTTCATAATGGGCTCCAGGAGGAGGAAAGAACACCGTCTCCACCATTGTGAAGCACACAAGATTTAGCTGCTGTTAACACGAAAGGCATTGCAAGAACACCGGGCCGGCTAAATTAAATTTATGCTCTCATGGCCAGCCAGTGGTGGGTTCAGCCAACAGGGAGCTACAGCAGTGGGACAAAAGAGCCTTATTTATCTGGGAACCTGAAATGACTCTTGATTTAAATCATATGGTAAAAAGGACCCAAAGAAGAAGAAAGAACAACATCAGCAAAAAATAAATAAATCCAACCCTGGCTGGTTTTTGGAAATAGTTCAAGAGGGAACACACATATACACATACACACACACACACACACACACACACATAAGAGAGAGAGAGAGAGATAGACAGACAGACAGAGACAGACAGAACCAGAGATATGAGAGAGAGACAGAGAAACAGAGAGATGAGAGAGAGACAGATACAGAAAGAGATGAGAGAGACAGAGAGGAGAAAGAGAGAGGGGGAGAAAAAGAGAGACAGAGAGGGAGAAAAAGACACACACACACACACACACACACAGAGAGAGAGAGAGAGAGAGAGACCTGTTTCCCACAGAAAAGAAAATACTGGAAGCCACAAAATCTGGGTGGGGGTGAGTGGCATTGGGTTGGCCACACCCACCCAGGTTTTGTGGATCCCGGTGTTTTCTTTTCTGTGGGAAATGGGTCTAAATGGGTCTGAGTGTTTAAAGTTGCATACCCCTGGTTTCAGATAACTTGGTGCAGCATGGCCAGCTCATCGCTATCTGCTCACCACTGCCAAGTCATCTCTGCCAACTTAGTACTGCCAAGTCACTGCAAGACAACTCCATATGGATAACTTACCATGGAGACTGTCATGCCCCTGGTGGAGACTGACTCTGAGGAAGAGGAGGAACAGCCAACAGGGAGTGGGAGTGTGGCTCCAGGGGTGGTGGAGGAGGCTGGGGAAGAGCAGAGGCAGTCCCATCCCCTATCCATCCTAGGTCACGCAGGAAGGAGAGGATCAGGGAAAAGTGAGGTCTACTCAAGAGGAGATTACCATGATCCTCCTCATGGCTTGCAGGTGGGAGCTATGTATATAAGTTTGCAACTGCACAGTTAGAATTTGCAGGAGTCAATTTAGTGTTCACCTTGAAAGAGGTTTATCTTTGCTGGCATTCTTCCCATGGACTTTTCTCAGTTATTTTCCTGGAGTTTATGATTAGTTATCTTGGCTTGCTTCAAAACTCTCATCAATGCGGTTTGTTTTGTTTTCTGTTTGTCACATTATTTACTTTTGTGACTTTAAACTGTGCCTAATAAAACAGTGAAGTTAAATTGAAGGCCTTGCTGGACTTTAATATATGTTTGGGTTTTGGGTTATTTTGAGAGACTATCGGGTCATCACAGAGACAGTTCACCTCAGGAGTTTGGAGGGAGAACCTGATGGGCAGGTGAGTGAGCTCGGGCAGGCCAGCGACTACAAAGCAGAGGTAGGTTTCTAGAGGTATTCCATTTTCACAGCACTGCCACTGCTGCTGCCACCATGCTGAGCTCCAAGCCAAAGAGGCCAAGGATGCGGGTAGCAGTGACAGTGGGCAGGGTCGTCCCATTTTCACAACACTTTGCTGCCACTGCCACCATCCCTGGCCTCTTTGGCCCAGAACATAATGCAGCGGCAGTGAAAATGGGAGCCCCTGTTTGCTACCACCTTTCTGCTGCCACCCTGCCCACTGCCGCCACTACCACCATCCCTAGTTTCTTCGGCTCGGAGATTGATCTTAGTGGCAGTGGCAGTTGCAGAGTGTGTGAAAATGGGAAGCCCCCAGCTGCTTCTGCCACTCTGTGCTCTGTCCTCACCTGCCTCACTCTCTCTCTCTGGCCAGCCATAGCAAGTTGTCTCTGCAGTGAGTTGGCTGTGTGTAGTTGTCCTACAGCATCTTGGCAGCAGTGAGTTGGCTCTGGTGATTTTGTGGTGGTGAGCTGCCCACGGCAAGCTGGCCATGATGAGTTTTCCCATTTTGCTTTAGAGGGCCCTGGGCTAGAATTACAGTAGCAAAGAGGCAAGAACCAGAAAAGGGTGAATGTTGCTTTCTCCAAATTTATCAGGGAGTATCTTGTAAAAAAAATGTTTAAAAATTAAGATCTAAATCAACAATACCATCAGAAGCAAAATTACTATTCTTGCTGCCTTCTGGTCTTAAATACCCTGCAGCCTAGAAGGCACAGAAATATACACTAGCCCATTGAGAGACATTTGCCTGAGTGCGTGGAGGCAGCTTTGATATCACCGTAGAATGCTATTTTATGTGAGCTGGCTTGGCTATCCTTCTGGATCAAAAGGCAACACATAAATCAAATAACTGTAAGCATTAAACAAATAATGTTGTGACTACTCTTCTGCCCAATAATACACTTATCTGTATGCAGATCATAATTTCATGGGTGTGAAGTAGCACACACAATTTTTTTTTTCTGGCAGGTGATTTAGTTCTGCATTGTATTCTGTCATCCCCTTGAAATAGACAATATAGAACATTGCAATCTTATTTATGTCTATTTAGAAACAAGTCTCCGTGGCTTACTGAATAATTGTCCATAGAAACATGGATCAGAGATAGAAATATGCTTATTCAGAGTAAATCTTTTTGAGATAAGTGAATGAATGTCATGAATGGGTAAATGAATGAATGAATGAATGAATCATGAATGAATGAATGAATGAATGTCATATTAGTAACATTAAGACAACCATATAAAAGAAATAAAAAGAAAAAAAATTGGACAAAAATACTCCTAAAGGTATAGTCAGACAAAGAGGTGGTTCCCATAATCTGCTAAATATAAAATATAATTTGTATTTCAAAAACATTTCATAGTGGGGTGTTGTGAAACAGCCATATTTGTAGTAGCTGCAAACTCATGACATAAGTTAAAGAATTTGTGGATTATACTCATGTTGAACCCCGGCTTATTGCAACCGTCATAAATATGAGCCAGTTGCCAAGCGTCTGAATTTTGTTCATATGACCATAGGGAAGCTGCAATGGTCGTAAGTGTAAAAAATAGTCCTAAGACACTTCTTCAGTACCTTGTAACTTCAAACAGTTGCTAAATGAATGGTTGTAAGTTGAGGAGTATCCATATTGCATTCCCAGAAGTAATTATGTAATTACTATAAAGCACAAACATTTTTAGGGTTAAAGGTATCTTTGGAACCAAAGTCACCTTTGAGTAGGTCTCTTCTACTTCCAGAAATTCTGATTGTTTGAATATTCTCTTCCAAGCACTTCTGATTGTATGGCTTTAGGGAGAACTCCCATTAAAAATTTATAGAAATCATGCTTCCAGTTTCCTCCTGACTTTGATTAAGTTCCAAAGGATTGCAGTAGTAATGCTTCCTAATTTGTAGGAAAATTACTTTGCATAGTTCTTGACAGATATGTATATTATTAAAAAAATGCACCATTAAAAAATTGATGCAGTTACAAAGCATCTAGGTATGCAAAATGAACAAGCATGTGGGTGGGGGTGGGTGTTAGGCATATTCAGACATTATTTTAAAAATGCTTCATTGAATGTCTCATTCAAGAATAGGATCCTCCAGGTCATAGGTCTATCTTGTTTACTAAAGCTAGTTCCAAATTAGCTGTGTTGGGAGCTGTCTTGAAACAAAATGGTCCCCAAGCTTTCCTTGGTCTTTACTTTGTTCCTCAAGAAAGGCCAAGTATCACCAGTGCTTCCTTTCAGATTCATTAGTATCTCGCACTTGTTTAGATTTGCTCTTTGCAGAACATTAAACTCATTTCCAATGGGTGCATTTATATTTCCCTGTGGAGCAGCTTTGGTCTGTTCCTGTTCTCTCCCCACCAGAGGTGGTATTCATCAGGTTCATCAGGACCAGTTCTGGAGAACTGGTAGTGGAAATTTTGAGTAGTTTGGAGAACTGGCAAATGCCACCTCTGACTGGCTCCTCCTCCATCTATTCTCTGCCTCCTGAGTCCCAGCTGAACCTCTGGGTCTTCTTTTGTTGCCCTGCACAGGAGAACGACGCTGTAAAGCAGGTTAGTGGGGTGGGGAGGAAATGGGGATTTTGCAGTGACCTTCCTCTGGAGTGGGGAGGGAATGGAGATTTTATAGTATCCTTCCCCTGCCATGCCCACCAAGACATGCCACACCCACCAAGCCACGCCCACAGAACTGGTAGTAAAAAAAATTGAATCCCACCACTGCTCCCCACCCCATCCCACCTGCCTTCAGCTAAATGCAGTCTTGTGCTTTTGGGAGTAGTGAGTGCCGAATGCAAAGGACGCTACAACATTGGTGTCAAACTTGCGGCGTCACGTTGTCGTCACATGACATACTGTTAAGTTTGAGCAATGAGAGGCTGAACCAGAGCATGAGTGCAACAATACTTTATTATAACAATAAAGGGCTGACCGTGCTTACCACGCCTAGAACTGGCTCGCAGCAATCAGCAACTGGTTGGACCCCGCAGCCTGCTTTTATAGCTGGCTGCTGGGGAGAACCAACCAATGAGGAAAGGGGAAGAACGCCCACACAAAGTGAGTGGACCTGAGTGAGAACTCCTAGAGTTCTCAGGACATAACACCCCTTCCCCCCAGATGCGAACATGCATAGTCTTTGAGGTAGGCAGGAGGTTTATGTTGGCGCCCGGAACGGCGTAGTTCTGGAACATCGTCTGTCCGTCCGGGGTCTGCCTGGGAAGGCAGAGTCGGCAAAGTGTCCCCAGTGTGCCCCTCGGTTTGGGCCTGCCCGGGGCTCGTAGGGTTGATCACTGGGGGTGTGCTTCTGTAGACTGGATCAGGCTGATCAACTGTCTGGGCGCCGCTGTCTGTGTTCGGGCTTCCGGAACCGGCTGTCGGTGCGAACTGATCGCCGGGCGTGATGTGGATGTGAGGCTGAGGATGAAGCCTCCCCTCGTCTTGTGCCTCTGGGTCCCTGCTGTCGATGGTGCTGAGGCGTCTACGCAGTTGGTCTATGTGCCTTCTCCAGACGCGGCCATCCTCCAGTCGGACCCGATACGACCGCAGCCCGGTGATGGCTATGATCTCACCCGGGATCCACAGGGGGTCTCCAGTGAAGTTCCTCGCGAAAACTGGCTCCTGTAAGATAAAATGTCTGACCCCTGATGAGGAAGCGAGGGGAGAGTCAGGGCAGTATTGTGGGTGTAGTCTGTCCAATACAGTCCTCAGGCACCTGCCCATCAGGAGCTCAGCTGGGGACTTATTGGTGACTGAACAAGGAGTTGAGTGCTGGCTCATCAGGAACCGCGAGAGTTTGTGGTGCCAGTCATCCTTGTTGAATCTTGCCAGGGCTTCTTTAGTGGTCCTGACGGCCCTTTCAGCCAATCCGTTACTGGCAGGGTGAAATGGGGCTGTGAAAATGTGGTGGATACCCAGGTTGGCAGCGAAACGGCTGAACTCAGTCGATGCGAACTGTGGGCCGTTATCGGAGACAATGGAGTCGGGTAGCCCGTGCATAACGAACAGGTGTGTTAACACATTGGTGATTGCTAGTGTGGTGGTCGTGGATAGCTGTGCTACGTTAATCCATTTGGAATAGGCGTCCACGACCACTAGGAACATCTTCCCATGCAGAGGGCCGGCCAGGTCGATGTGAATTCTGGACCAAGGAGCGCTGGCGCTTTCCCATCTAGTAGGGGTGGCAATGTGGGGAGCAGGACGGGATTCCTGGAAGATGTTGCAGGAACTTACCCAATTGACAATGTCCTCGTCTAGACCCGGCCACCACACGTAGCTGCGTGCTAACGCCTTCATTCTCATGATGCCAGGATGTCCCTCGTGCAATGCTTCCAGAACTCGGGTACGCAGTGAGGCCGGGATGACCACTCGAGTGCCCCATAGTAGACAGCCCTGCAGACTTGACAATTCCTGCATGCGAGTCTTAAAAGGTGTGAATTTGTTATCAACATTGCCACCCGGCCACCCCCTCCTCACCCAGTCGAGCACCTGGGCGAGTGTTTGGTCTGCCTTGGTTTTAGCGGCAATGTCCAGGGCAGTGATGGGTAGGTCCAACTGGGTGATCTCGAAAATAGCGTGGACAGGAGCAGGGTCTTCAGCCGGGGCAGGCATGGGGCAGCGACTGAGGGCGCCAGCGTGGGACAGTGTTTTACCCGGGCGGTGTATAAGTCTGTAGGAGTAGGCTGCTAGGAAGAGAGTCCACCTTGTCATCCTAGGGGAGAGGACTTGAGGGGTCTGCTTGTCCCGGCTAGTAGGCCCAGGAGGGGTTTGTGGTCCGTGACCAGCTCGAAAAAATGGCCAAAAAGGAATTCGTGAAATTTTTCACGGCTGCAACAGCTGCTAGGGCTTCCTTATCGATCTGGCTGTAATTACGCTCCGTAGCAGAGAGCGTCCTTGAGAAAAAGGCGATGGGAGCCTCGGCGCCATTGGGAAGCCTGTGACTTAGTACCGCCCCAATTCCAAAAGGGGAGGCGTCTGCTGCCAGTACTAAGGGGAGGTTAGGGTCGAATTGAATAAGTACCGCCTCTGACGTGAGTAGTGATTTGACGGCGTGAAAGGCATGGTCTTCTTTGTGCCCCCAGTGCCAGGGTGACTTTTTATCCAGTAATCTGTGTAGGGGTTCAGCTACTGATGCTTTATGGGGCAAAAAGGATGCGTAAAAGTTCAATAGCCCCAAGAACGCCTGTAGTTCAGTTTTGGAGGTTGGAGTGGGTGCCTCGTGGATTGCCTTAACCTTGGACTCCAGGGGGTGAATGCCAGAGGCGTCAATTTTATAACCCAGAAAGTCCACCTGTCTAGTGGCAATGGCACATTTTTCTTTTTCAACTTGAGGCCATGCTGTCTGAACCTCTCTAACACTGCTCGAACTCTTTGGAAGAGTTGGGGTCTGTCCCTGGCCGAGACTAAGATGTCGTCGAAGTAGGGTACTACACCAGGGAGGCCCTGCAAAATCCACTCCATGAGGGATTGAAAAATACCAGGGGCAACACTTACGCCAAATTGGAGACGCTTGCATCGGAAGGCACCCCTGTGAGTGACAATTGTCTGGAGTTCCGCTGTTTGGTTATCTACAGGGAACTGCTGATATGCTTGAGACATGTCCAATTTAGCAAAAATGCTGCCTGGTTCGAATGTGTGTAATAAGTGCTGGATGACGGGCACAGGATAAGCGCTAACTTGTAGAAATTTATTGATTGTCGTTTTGTAGTCCGAGCAAATTCTTTTTTGAGGGGTGTGACAATGGGCGTCTCCCTCTTGGTGAAATCTGTTGGCTCAATGACCCCCTGTTTTAATAGTTTATCCAATTCCGCATCTAGTTTTGGCCGAATAGCAAATGGGACCCTACGCGGTTTTAGCCTGATTGGGACTGCTTGGGGGTCAACTGAGAATGAGATGGGGTACCGTTATAACACCCCAGCTCTTCGCTGAATACATCTGAGTAATCAGCGAATAAGGAGTCAGTGTCTGAGGTTGAGACAGCATGGACTCCTGTTAGCCCTAGGCCGAGATGGGGAAACCAATCGAGCCCCAATAAGGTGGGTAGATTGCCGTTAACTACCACTAGAGGTAGGTGACCTTTAAAAGCTTTAAAACTGACAAGAAACTTGCCTCTGCCAATTACAGGAATGGTCTTCCCCTGGTAGTCCTTCAGGCCAAACTGGCATCTCTGGAGCCGGCTAGTGGATAGGCTTGGTTGGAGCCTCTTAAGGGTGTTCCACGAGATAATTGAGAGCGCTGACCCTGTGTCAACCTCCATGCAGCACGGTTTACCTTCTAGGGAAACGGAGAGAGAAATTTTACTAACAGTGTGGCAAGTGTGCTTGGCAAGGTGGTGCGTGCGACAGTTCAGTACTTGCCTCTGTGGTCCCGAGTGCGAGGGAGGGTGCCTTTGTGCTGCGCTTTGGGGGGCTTGGCAGACTCTCGCGATGTGTCCCCTTTTATGGCAGTTATTGCAGGTGGCTCCTTTAAACTTGCATGTGGCCCTCTGATGAGATCCCCCACAGGCTAGGCACGGGGTGATGTGCTTGGGTGGACCGATGTTTTCTTGTCTGGCTCCTACCTGCGGCCGTCTGTCGTTGGATAGGCGGTGGACTTCGTTTTCATCACTGATGGTTTCCTCTGCTACCACCTCCTCGGAGTGGACTGGGAGTGATGTCAGCTTGGCACTTGGTCCCTGGATTTCGGTGGCTGAGTTTGTTGCCAGCTCAGCTGCCAAGGCTTCCTCGACTGCTTGTGCAAGGTTGAGGTCTTTTTTTGCGAGAAGGCGCCTTTGCAGGTGGAGGTCCTTGACCCCGCAGACTAATTGATCGAGGAGCATGTCCTCCAGGTAGGTTCCAAACCCACAATGCATTGCTGCTGTTCTGAGGGCAGCCATATATTGATTGATGGTCTCCTTGCTCGATTGCTTCCTCATACGGAAGGTGAACCTCCTGGCAATCTGTGAGGGCCTGGGGGAATAGTGGTTAGTGAGAATTTCGAGTAACTCAGACCACGGAACGTTTTTCAACTCACGAGGAGCCACGAGCGCTGCGGCAGTATCATAGACGGTGGCTCCACAGTAGATTAGGAAATACGATTTTTTCCGATGTTCTCCCGCATCCGCCAGGCCAACTGCATCGATATAATGATTAAAGCGGTTCTTATATGATTCCCACTTCTCCTCGTCTGGCTTGAACGCCGGGAAGACTGGATTGGAACTCATGGTGCTGGGACCGGTTGAACAACCTGAGGAAAAAATCTCTCTGGGGCAGCAGACAATGTTTTAGTGCCCGTGGTGGGCAAGTGATTTCAGCTCAGGAGAGGCTGTTTGCAATCCTCTCTTTCTCTCTGGGTTAACCACGTTTGGCTGTTAGCCGTTGATGGCATTTGGATTCGCGCCTGAGTGGGCGTCAGTGACTGGCTACAGCGCTGTGCTGTACCTTTTAGGTTTGAAATTCAAATGACAACCGTTTGAATTTCGCGCCTGATACTGAGCGGCTGCGGCTCGCAGCGCTTCACTTTCCCTGTAGCTGGGCTAACAAGCGGCTACAGACGCTTCTAACTTTCGATTCTGACCGCTCTCTCTGGCTGCGGATCAGCGTTCACTTCTTATCGCTTGCTGGCCGCTTTCTCTGTCAGCGGATCAGCGTTTGCTCTTTTTGTTTGCTCTTTTTGTTGGCTGACCGCTCTCTCTGGCTGCGGATCAGCGTTTCTCTTATCGCCGACCGATCGCTCTCTCTGGGCTGCGGATCGGCGGCTAGTGACTCAGCGGTTGCATGGTGCTTCTGGTAGCCATCCCATCCTCGTCGCCAGAGTTAAGTTTGAGCAATGAGAGGCTGAACCAGAGCATGAATGCAACAATACTTTATTATAACAATAAAGGGCTGACCGTGCTTACCATGCCTAGAACTGGCTCGCAGCAATCAGCAACTGGTTGGACCCCGCAGCCTGCTTTTATAGCTGGCTGCTGGGGAGAACCAACCAATGAGGAAAGGGGAAGAACGCCCACACAAAGTGAGTGGACCTGAGTGAGAACTCCTAGAGTTCTCAGGACATAACACATACCATGACTCTTTTCCCCATTTTGCTAAAATAGGGTGGGCATGGCCAGTGCATGACGCATTCGGGCTGAGGGGCCATGAAGTTGACACCCCTGTGCTACAGCAAGTGCTGAGAGCAGAAGGTTCACTACGGAAGAGGAGGCATCTCAAGATGTTGGGGGTATTTTGAAAGGGCAGTTCCAGATGACCCATTCTTCCTTCTTCTTTCCCGTTATTAAAGAAATAACATTAGGCAAGAAGAGTCCCCTTTTTGCTTCCTACAGTGCCATCTACAACGGCACTCCCAAGTTAAGCAAAGAAAGAACTCTGTACCATGATCTGGTATTCAGATTAATGTGCATTAAAACTATATTGCAAAACAGTCTTTACTCTTGTTTGTTTTTCACTTTATCTACTTGTTTTCTTTTTTCCCATCCAGTGCCCGTTATAAGAGACTTGCTGATTTGAAAGCTAAGATTGTTACTCAGATAAAAAGAGATTTTTTTTCTCTCTCTCTTTCTGCTTATCCCCTTTTATCATTTTTGGCACCTCCCAAACTTGCAACTCTGCAAAAAAGTGAAGAAGATAAAAAGAAAAGAAAATTAAAAAGTGGTGCCTATGTATTTTCTAATGAGGGAAAGTCTTCCCAGAGCTCCCCATATTTCTAATTCATTGCTGGTTGCCAAAGCCTCAAATGTCAACTTCAGCTATTTGCATTATGCAGAGTATCCATAAGAATTTGCCTTCATGAAGTTTTCATGCCATTTGAGTACATGGCAGATAGTCCATCTTCCAAAAGCTTCTGTTCCAAGTTGCACCTGTATTTTGCTCTGGCTGCTTCCTTCCCCCAAAGTGTCCAGGATAAACCTGCTATAAATTATAAATGCAGACTGCCTCCAGCTTATTAAAGGTTCAGCTGTGTTATCACAACACCTTTTCCAGTAGCTGTCATTCTTGGTGTCTTCTTCCTCAAGATACTTGACCTCCCTTCTGGTCAGGATATCTCCAATGTCTTCAGGAAGCCAAACTCCTGAACAACAGCAATTGAAACATTTGGATTGCTCCTGGCTTTGCAGACATTATGCATGTTAATTATGCTATGCACCTGGACAGTTGGTGTTAGGAATTGTTTTCTCCCCTCATTCACACACACACACACACACACACACACACATTCCATTAGTTCAGCCTGCAATATCTATTCTGTCTCACTGATATGAAGGAGTCTCTGTAGATTATCTGCATGCAACTTTGTTTTTAGCCTGGCCTACATCAATGGACCTCTAGAGAAAATACTTTCCGTAAAGCAAATAATAAGCCTAGTAAACAACAGCAACTCATGAACCATCACAATTAATGAGTACGGGGAATTAATATCATACAGTACACCCTTAAATTAAAATGGACAAAGCCCAAAAATTTGAGTGACGAGCCAGACATTAAATTTGTATTTTTACACCTCCTACATAATATAAACCCAGATGATTATATTAAAAATGGCAGCATCCATCTATTAGTTGCTAACAGCTGTTACAATGGAACACACTTTTCATGGTTACACCGAAATCATAGGCGATTATTGTACTTTATTGAACATATGATATAAATTAAACTTGGAGACAGTTTTTTTGGTCAATTGAATGTGTTGGCTCTTCTTTCTCTCGCTTCCTTCAAACTCAAACTCATTGGATGTTGAACCAGAACTGGAACACAATGAATTGAACCAATTATTCATCCAGTATTTAGTATGTAATTAAATAGCTATCTATCAGGTTTCTAAGTTACCTTTCCACACAGTTGTGATTAAAGCATTAAAAACATGTACAGAGAACATTAATAAAACAAAATACAAAGCAGCCACCGACTCTCACCAAAAGAAACAGCAACAATCCTATGTGTTACCAACAGAAGGGAGTATTATAGCTCAGGGTTGAACTGTGGAGTCCTAAGTGCTCCCTGAGCTTGATTGTTTTCTTGAAGATTTTCATTACCCAACTAAATAGCATCAACAGAGCCAGCACTGATGATGTTACCTAGTTGGGTAATGAAACACCTTCAAGAAAACAACCAAGCTCAGAAAGCAGCAAGAACCCCACAATTCAATGAGCCTGTTGAGGTATAAAAGGTTATATTCACCAATGTCTGTCAGTTGGACAGAGACAGCTGGTGGAATAGATTTCCTTTGCTTTCAGTATCCAGCATGGCACTGAACCTGGGATATCTTTAAAGCAATTTGCAGGGAGGGCAAGGAAAAGGCAGGAAGAGAAAATCCTTCTCAGATGCATATGTATGAAGAGATTTGCTGCTTAGAGTTGGCACATTTATTCTGTTATCTTTTCTATTCTTTGGTTTTTTGTATTTATGGCTCTTCAGAAACCTGTGAACTCTCTTTGATTACAGCTTTAACAACTGACAAAAGAGATGACTGAGACGCTAAAGGAAACCAGAGAGGTATCAATCACCCTATCTTGACTTGTCTCTGCTGCCTAAGATAAATTGCCCAAACATCTTATTCAGGGTGCACTTACTTTTTTTTAAAGCAGTGATTTAACTTTGTTCATATTCAATTCATTCTACTTTGACCTCTGTTGAGAGTCATTCTGACATTTTTGGTAGTATTTAGAAGAATCCATTAAGTGGGGGTGTCTTCCCTCTCGGGGCATTGAGGTTGTGTCTTAGACAGCCTAGCTATTTAGATAATTCATCAATCATTCATAATTATAAGAAATACACAGAGATCCAGAGAAAGACTTGGTCATTATGGAAGGGGAAAACAAATTATATAGATATTAACAGCATAATCTCTTAAGTGCCTTTGATGGTACTGTAAAATATTGATGGGCCTATAGATTTAGTGTGTGTACATTGGAGAAGGCTTACAGGAACAGACCAATTTAAAAGCCACACATATTTTTGTTTTGACTAAACTAGGTTATCGGAAAGTGAAAGGTCTGGCTTTTAAAATGTATCGGCAGGTAGGCAGTTCAGAAGATACTGGCCTTTCAACTTGGATGCTTTCGTCTAAACACTGACCGGATTCCATATGCCATACCCTTTAAGTGTGTCTCTGAGTAAATTGTCTTTCCATAAAGCCATGCCTGGGATGGATCTGTGACTTGTGCTGAATGCATTTCTATGACCACATCTCTAACGGCACAGTGGATTTTGTTGCTGTTTTACAAAACTAAACAAAACAAAGACAAGTATGAGATTGAACAACTTTCTGTTGCATTGCATTGCAGTGCTAGTGCTGTAGAGAAATCTTGCTAGCAGTAGCACCTGTATTTAGGGAAAAGGAGGGGACAGCCTCCTATTCTTAATTCTTTGATGAATTTTTAATATTTGGAGAAGCGGGGGGAGAAATATTTGCATGGTGGCTATTCTTTAATCTAAGTAGAGGTGCTTTTAGCAAAGCTTCAAAATTAGACAGCTTGTGTTGCTGATCACACACTGCCAGAAGGCTAAATGTTTATTTATTTTTACTTTTATAGTTCTGTTTCCCTTAGGACACAGAGCGGTATGCATGCAGGGGTCTCTCCTCACACTTTATCATCAGAATCATCATGTGCACTAGGTTGGGTTAAGTTGAAAAAAAGTGTCTGCTCTGCTCCATAGCTACATGGTTATGTAACCATGATGAGTAAAGACTGAAACTTGGGTATCTCAGTTCCAGTCCAAACTTTAACCTGATATATCATCTTGGAACTCAAATCCCTTATCCATACTCTCATGTGATGTATCTCCTATTTGTGTAAAATAGTCTGAAAGCTGCTGCCTGCTGCCTACCTGCAATTTGGCAATTCAAATCTCACCAGGCTCAAGGTTGACTCAACCTCCCATCCATGGGTGGGCTTCAAAAATTTTAGCAAGGGGTTATCTGTCTGGTTGCTGGGTGGCCATGGCCATGGTGGGTGTGGCCTAGTCAGCCTCCTGCACCATGGTGTGGGGGATGTTTTTGCCCTCCCTGGGCTCTGGAGGGTTTCCTCGAGACTCTGGGAAGGTTCAGACAGCCTCCTAGGGCTCTGGAGGCTCATTGGAAGCTGGAAACAGGCCCATAACCAGTCTCCCCAAACTTCCAAGAGGACTGTTTTATACCCTCCCTGAGCCTTGGTGTGCGCCCTGCACTTACCTGCATCCAAAACTGGTTGTGTGGGGACTCCTGGGAGGGGCAGGGGGGTGGGGCCAGCCAGGAGTGGGATTTGGGCATTCTCCAAACTGCATAGAATCTTAACTAGGGGCTCTCCTGAACCCCTGCGAACCCGCAGCAGCCCACCTCTGCTCCCATCCTTCCAAGTGGGCAAAACAAGGACCCAAATTTGGGTGGGCAATATGCTGATTCTGTAAACTGTTTAGAGAGGGCTGTAAAGCACTGTGAAGCAGTATATAAGTCAAAGTGCTATTTCTATTAGGCCTTTCTCTCGATGCTACCACTCATCATCTCATCATCTATCATTATGATCCTTTCCTTCCACAAAGTTCCAGTTTTAAACGAGGATAACTTTTCCCCTCTTCCCTTGAGAAGAAGATGGAGATCTTGAGAAAACTTGTGTTGCTAAGAGAAATAAAGCTTGACTTGAGTTCAATCTAAGTTGGAAACAGGTCTATAAGCTGACCATCTCAAATGGTGTTGCTCTTAATGTCATAAACAAAAAGGACAGAACTTGCCCAATTGGTGAGGAATTATTGGGGGGAAATAATAGGAAATCAGAATTTTTTATTCCCCTTCCCTCCTTCCCACATGCATTGTGTTCAGCAGAAATGCTGTGACCTAGTGAGAAACTAAAAAGGGAAAGAGATAGCTTAATTCAAATCTCTGTACCAGTCACGCCACATACCTATTGAGTCTATTTTTTCATCATAAGTGATGTATAAATTCAGAATTTGAGGATCTGATTTGCATACAGAAAATATTTTTTTAAAATCATATGAAGCCAACCTAATAGAAACAAAAATGAACATTACAGAAAAATTACAGTAAAAAAAAAACAGTCTTATTTCTGGAGGCATTTCAATCTTTGGTCTTCTAAGAGAGATCTAAATAGGAATCTATACGAAAACAAGATATGCAAAAAAAAAAAAAAACCCCAAATACCAGAGAATGGCATGAAAATATCTGTTGGGAGTTGTCATTAGAGAAAATGATTTGGAGAAAATGGCTTTTTTTCTCATACTGTTCTGATAGGCCATCGTAATTTTTTTACACAGAATTCAGTGGGAGGAAAAATTGGTCTAAAAATGGGGGGTAGCAAGGTATTGAGGAGACCTTACCTCCTTGGATTAATAGCTTCTGACCCACAGTAGAATGCCTTTGTTTCAGAGCTACACTTTCCTACAAACCTACCCAAATCTTTTATCCAGTTGGTAGAAATCCAGCATACTGATCTCATTCTAAGCCCTCTCAGATGTTTCTTCTAGCTGTGAGATTAGATCTTTTGAGTATGCAGTTTGTAGTCTATCAGAAAGCAGAGCTTAAATGAAATGCCCCACAGTCCATAAGGGAAAGAAGGGATCCTGGGCAGGGGTGGGATTCAATTTTTTTAACAACCGGTTCTGTGGGCGTGGCTTAGTTTGCAGGCGTGGTTTGGTGGTCATGTTATTGGCTGGGTGTGGCCAACTCAATATCACTCACATTGAGGCACGCATCTCCTTGCCTGGCCTCTCATGACTGTTACAACAGCAACAGTTGTAAATGTGAAAAATGGTCATAAGTCACTTTTTTCAGTGCCATTGTAACTTTGAATGGTCACTCCATACAAGCAAAGTACCAGCAAAGGAGGGGAAAAAAACTCCAGAGATGTTCCTGAGACAGGAAGTCTAGTCCTGCCAAGAATGTAATAGGGGTTAACAGAGAGGCAGTTTCTGTAAGCAACACCAGAATGTTTCCTTCCTGCCTTCCTTACAGAATTAGGCCAGTAATTTCTTCTAACAACTGGTTCTCTGAACTGCTTAGAATGTTAACAACCAGTTCAAGTGAATAGGTGTGAACTAGTAGAATCCCACCCCGATCCTGGGGGTATTTAGTTAGCTGAGAGGACAGGAAATTTTAAAACCTTTCCTTTGGATTTTTAAATGCGAAAGAGCCTAGGGCTCAATGACTGTAATATATTAATTTTTACTACAACTTTAGATTGTATACTTAATATAAAAATCTGAATAATGAAGATCCCAAGTCAGATTTAATTTACATCCAAAAGATAATCAGCATTTCAAATGTATTATTTAATTTTTACCTGTCCTGTTCGTAATAAGCCTACTTTGTTCCATTCATTGAAAAAAAAAGCTGCTTGACAGCCAAAAGGAATGAGTGTTTGGGGATGATGTCGGTCTGTTTCCTTCTTCCTTAATAAATGACTCTCTCCCTCCCCACCCTCGCAATATTTTCTCCTCATAAGTCTGAATAAAGCTTTCCTAGTAATTTCTACCCATTCTAGGAAATGATGAGGTGGAAATGTTATCTCCGTTGACTAAAAGACTTGGCAGCGATCTTCCAAGAAAAAAAAAAAACCTTAGTATTACACTTCTTTAAATATCATTGACCCAAGTTCTATGCATTAAATTCAGGAAAGCTGCAGGGTGTCTGGAAAAGGTCCAATGCCTGATGTAGCAGAAAGTAAGGCAATCACTTTTTCTCTTCTCAGAAAGTCACTCTATTCTACAAGGAGGTGCCTTGATAAAAAAAAAAAAATCAAAATTTTTTAGAAGTTGTCATAGTCAGAAAAGAATTTGATCACCAGATCAAGGAAGCTAAAAAGAAGCAAAATAAAAGAACACAATGTTCAGGCTGTGGACGAACTACACAGCACATATCCTGCACCTAGAAAATTCCAAGATCAACTTCTGGCATCTTCAGGTAGGGATGGAAGCCCACCTTCACTTTCAGTTAGTGTCAACAAAATGGGGCTTAATCTTAATATAAAGCAGCTGCTTTTATTATTGAAATGTCTCAGTAAGTATAGAGCAATCAAATATTTTGCATCAAATTTAGCCAATCTCAACCAAGGATAGGGATGATTTAGAACAAATTAGGTTTTCTTTTCAGCAGAACAGATGGATCTGAGCTTATTCTATTGTGATTCTGAGTCTCTATAAAACTCCTCTCCTCTGTTTCTCTGGTGGAATGCTACAAAGGAGGTAGCATCTGCGACATAAATGAATAGGATTAGAGTAGCAGCTTAATAAAAAGTCTTTCCTTGCAGAATCTTCCTAGGGGATTCCCTGCCAGAGGGACCACCGTCGATTAAACTTTACTGTAATCTTTTAAAATGTATGATGGTCTAGGACTATATCCAGGACTCAGCTTGCCCTAACACCCAAAATATACAACCATTCAATTCTGCTTGGACCTCCCTCAACCCCCTATTCCCATCCAATCTATTGGGTTACTTAATTTCAGGAATACCTTTCCTTGAGGCTCTAAAGGTTGTAAAATCGTAAGTGGTTAAGAGATCAGCCATATTATACATATTTAAAAGGTAAAGGTAAAATTTGTCTTTGTCCAGTCATGTCCGACTCTAGGGGGCAGTGCTCATCTCCATTTCCTAACCAAGGGAGCTAGTATTGTTTGAAGATACTTCCGTGGTCATGTGACCAACCTGATTGTATGCTGAAGCACACTGAATATTGTTATCTTCCCACCAAAGTGGGAATTGATCTACTTGCATTTGCATGACAGGAACTGGGGCAGGAACAGGAGCTCACCGTTACGTGATACCAGTACTTGGGTCTCAAACTGCCGACCTTCCGGTCAACATGCCCAGCATCTTACTGCTGACCTGTAGGTAGTTTTGAAGTAGTATGAAGTATGAAGTATATAGCTTCTGCAAGACTATAAGAACTAGAATGCAATGATTACAATAAAAGAAATCTTCATTCGCTTGTTCCAGTTTTTAGATACCATTGAAATTTCTCAAGTGTTATCTGAGATTGAAGTTCCTTCAGGAATTTTCTTTCTTCCCAGAGTTTTGCTCCATATAACAGAATAACAACAGAATAGCACAGTTGGGATAGATATTGGAGATCTTCTAGTCCACCTCCTGCTCAATCAGGAAACCCTATACCATTTCAGACAAATTGTCATCCAATATTTTTGTATCTAGTTCTTTTATTCCCAGAAATCCATGTAAAGGAAAGATCCTGATATTATAATCCAGAATACACATGGGGTTGTCTCCTGAATGCATACTCTAAATAAAGAAATACTAGCATAGGCTCTAATTCAGAACAATATATTTTTAATAGCTACCAGCATATGCTGGCAATAATTTAATTTTTACATTGTTTTGTTCAGCTTGTAATAATTTATTTTAGAATGTAAAATATTAAAAGGTAGGTGACATATTGTTAAAAGTTAACTACTTTAATGATATCTGTTACTCTGCATGATTATGCTCATATGAAAATTTTCAAACTTAGCAATTATTTTGGATATGTACATGTTGCAAAATTGAAATTGGTACAAGATGTTTGCATTTTTGCTTTTAGAAACCAAACAGAATGTACGTTTGTATATGACCCAAAAAAGTGTCCAACCTTGAATGATGATGATAATTGCTATTTATACAAAGTCTGTAAGATAGTTAAAAGTATCAATTCCAGCCAGACTAACAGATACTTCTTAAGGCCTTAGGATACATATATATGGGCCATTCCAAGTAATACAAACTTTTGTAATTAATCAGTTAAGATTCTGACCCATACTTGGTGTGTCCAAGCACTAAACAGATGATAATAATGAAGATGATCAGAAGGGTGATTGCTTATAGTGATTATAATTTGTAGGACTTGCAAAGTTTGGTAATGCCATGTGAAGGTATGAATCATTTGCTAGTTATTTCATCTAAAAGAACATGCATTTGTTGTTTTCAGTCACAAAGTCATGTCCAATTCTTTGCGACCCCATGGACCAACCCGCCACCCCATCCTGAGTTTGTCTCTGGAATTTGCCCAAAGTCAGGTTCCTTGCATCGATGACACTATGTAACCATCTCATCCTCTGCCATCCCCTTCTCCTAACATCAGGGTCTTATCCAAGCAGTCCACTCTTCTCATTTGGTGGCTTCAGCTTCAATATCTGTCCTTCCAAAAAGGCAGGGTTGGTTTCCTTTAAGATTGACTTATTTGATCTCTTTGCAGTCCAAATGACTCTCAAAAGTCTTCACAGCTCCACAGATTGAAAGCATAGAAGAAAATGCTATTAAATTGGAAATGGAAAAACCAACATAGTTTAAAGTTTATTGATGGAGATGTATCTATTAGTTATGATAGTTGTATTTTGCTTCCAGCATCAGAAGACTTGAGCCTCAGATAACACATTCAAGAGTGGTCTATCACTGCCAACTCCTGTTTATAGGCATATTAGAGATATCTAATTAGAAATACAGGAAAACAAGATTCAAAAATTTGTTGTCAGCCTTTTCGTCTGACTTTACATTTATAGAACACCTGAATTAGTCATGCTTAAGCCCAAATATGAATATTTTCTGCTAATACAGCAAGATAGGTGGCAAACAAATCTAATAAACCAATAAATATAAAGCCACTTCTGCCTAAATCAGATGTGGACAACTACTGCTCCTTTATGACCTGAGGACTTCATAGCTGGTTCGGGAATTCTGGGAGTTGAAGTCCACTGGTCAAAGTCCTCCTGCTCTAAGTAAAACCTGAGAGAAAATTTAGTTTAGTACTTAAAAGCACAAGCCTAGAAAGTGAGAGACTATGACTTCTAGTACTGGCTTGAGAAAAAAAACAGCTGGGTAAACCTGGTTATTATTAAAAAAACAAAACAGAAGAGAAGAGTTGGGTTTAATTTTTTCTTCCTAACAAATGTTAGCAACTTTTATTATTGCTTTTTATATTGCAGCTTTTGTGAGCTGCAGCTCACCACTAGATGTATAGAGTGACCAAATTAATGTAGGATTTAAACTGGGTTGAAATGGGGAAAATAAGGGAAATAGGAGGGCTATGTAAATGCAAGTTGTACATGGGACAGAGTACAAGTGTTTTACAACAATTGTAATATATTAAAAACTCATTGTGTTCATTGAGACTTTCTGAGATTGTCTGAAACCTGTTTTGAGGTTTTTCACTGGGTAGTGCTGTTAAAGTCATTTTTGTCTCAAAACAATCAGGTTGAGGTCTGCCAGAGAGTATCCTGAGAAGCTGAAACATTCTGACATTACTTTGTCCTCGTTTTGAGCCCCAATGTCAAACTTGCATCCATTAATTATTTGGGGTAAAGTTTATTCTGTTTGTCCTGTGTAGAATCCAGAGAGGTATTTCTGGCAGATGATGGCATACAGGTGAAACTCGAAAAATTAGAATATTGTGCAAAAGTTCATTTATTTCAGTAATCCAACTTAAAAGGTGAACTTAATTTATGAGATAGACTTAATACATGCAAAGCAGGATAGTTCAAGCCATGATGTGGCATAATTGAGATGAGTATGGCTTACAGCTCATGAAAACCCCAAATCTACAATCTCAGAAAATTAGAATATTGTGAAAAGGTTCAATATTCTAGGCTCACAGTGTCCCACTCTAATCAGCTAATTAAGCCAAAAACCCTGCAAAGGGTTCCTGAGCCTTTAAATGGTCCATCAGTCAGGTTCAGTAGGAATCATAATCATGGGAAAGACTGCTAACCTGACAGTTGTGCAGAAAACTATCCTTGCCACCCCCCATAAGGAGGGAAAGCCTCAAAAGGTAATTGCAAAAGAAGTTGGATGTTCCCAAAGAGCTGCACATTAATAGAAAGTTATGTGGAAAGGAAAAGTGTGGAAGAGAAAGATGCACAAGCAACAGGGATGACCGCAGCCTGGAGAGGATTGTCAGGAAAAGGCCATTCAAAAGTGTTGGGGACTTTCACAAGGAGTGGACTGAGGCTGAGGTCAGTGCATCAAGAGCCACCACACACAGATGGATCCTGGACATGGGCTTCAAATGTCATATTCCTCTTGTCAAGCCGCTCCTGAACAACAAACAATATCAGAAGCATCTTACCTGGGCTAAAGAAAAACAGAACTGGTCTGTTGCTCAGTGGTCCACAGTCCTCTTTTCTGATGAGAGCAACTTTTGAATCTCATTTGGAAACCAAGGACCCAGAGTCTTGAAGAAGAATGGAGAGGCACACACTGCAAGATGCTTGAAGTCCAGTGTGAAGTTTCCACAGTCTGTGTTTGGGGAGCCATGTCATCTGCTGGTGTTGATCCACTGTGCTTCATTAAGTCCATGGTGAACGCAGCTGTCTACCAGGAGATTTTGGAGCACTTCATGCTTCCTTCCGCAGATGAGCTTTATGGGGATGCTGATTTCATTTTCTAGCAAGACTTGGCACCTGCCCACACTGCCAAAAGCACCAAAACCTGGTTCAATGACTGTGGGATTACTGTGCTTGATTGGCCATCAAACTCACCTGACCTGAACCTCATAGAGATCTACGGGGCATTGCCAAGAGAAAGGTGAGAGATATGAGACTGAACAATACAAAAGAGCTGAAGGCCGCTATTGAAGCATCCTGGTCTTCCATAACACCTCAGCAGTGACACAGGCTGATAGCTTCCATGCCATGCCGCATTGAGGCAGTAATTGCTGCAAAAGGGGCCCAAACCAAGTACTGAGTACATATGCATGCTTATACTTTTCAGAGATCTGATATCGTTCTATGTACAATCCTTGTTTTATTGATTGCATATAATATTCTAATTTTCTGAGATTGTGGACTTGGGATTTTCATGAGCTGTAAGCCATAATCATCACAATTATGATACATCACGGCTTGAACTATCTTGCTTTGCATGTAATGAGTCTATCTCATATATTAGTTTCACCTTTTAAGTTGCATTACTGAAATAAATGAACTTTTGCACGATATTCTAATTTTTTGAGTTTCACCTGTAAATCACATTGGAGGAAGATCATATGAAGGCACCTCTAAACTTCCTGGAGCCTGTGATGTTGTTGGTGATGCAAATGGAGGGGCAAGATAGACATCTGACTTTACTGTAGTGTCTGTTTCTCATGTTGGCATCACTGTATAGCTGTTTCTTGCTGCTTGGGAGAATCTGTTTCAGGTTGGGTAGTTATCTATGTGTGAATATGGGCCTGATACCCAGTAGCTGGGAAAGTTCAGTGCTGGTGGCCTCTAAACTGTAGCTTACTAATATATTTAAATTAATTAGTTGTGAGCTGTAGGTGATAATCAGTGGTGTTCTTTTGTACTGTTTCTGTGGTTGATCTTTTAATAGACTCCCTCTGGGAATTGAGCTGGCTCTATTGATTTGTCTATTGATCTCATTGGCTAGGTAGTTCGGGTTTCCTAATGCCTGGTTTAATCCCATCAGTTAAGCTGTTCTGTCATGTAGGGCAGAACAAAAGTGTTTGTAGCACAGAGCCTGGCTATAGACAATGGATTTGATAGTGTGTCCTGGGTGGAATCTGGGAACCTATAGGCTTGCATGGTGATATGTTGACTTCCTGTATCATATGGCATTTATTTGTCCAGTGTGTAGTTTTATGGTTCATTAAGGAAGCGGACTTCTTCTGTTGAGAGGTCTAGGCTGAGATCAATAGTGGGGTTGTATTTGTTGAAATCATGATGGAGTTTGATAAGAGACTCATTTCCAAGAGTCTAGATGATGAAAATGTCATTAATGAATCTCAATTAAGGAGAGACTTTAGGGAGGAAATGTGTTTTTAAAAGTGTGGTTCTTAAGCTTTTTCACTTCCACATCTTGAATACACCATGAACACTTTTTTGAAACTCAGAAAAGATTCTCCATCTGATATATCCCATTCTGATTTAGCCCTGTAAAAGTACATTGTATAACTTAGGTATTTTTCAGTGAGTGGCATCACCTAGTTCACCTTGGCTGATCTCAAAAAAGCTAAGTAATTTAGACTAAGTTTATACTGGGATGGGAGACCAAAAAGAAATGGCTATGAACTAGACTTAGAATTGAGGGGAAATATACCTTAGAAGAAGGCAATGACAGCTCCCTTCTGGATTATTGTCGAGTAAACTACATGCATAGCATAAAGTATTCTCATGAATTAGATATAAATCTACCTTTGAAAAACCTGCAGGTACTTCAGTTGGTAGAAAATCTAGCTTCCAGGAATTTAATTGGCTCAGTCAAGCAAAATTATCTTAGACTGATTCTGAAAAACCTGTCTTCACTGTCAATTTCTTTCTGAGCCCAAAGCAAAGTTTGTGGAATCAAACAATTAATATAAAATTAAAAGTTGATTCACCATCACCAATTTGTGGTCCAAAAGGCAGTTCTAAAGGTCATGTTATGATTTTGGAAATATCTGACCTTGAAATCCCCATTGATGTTTGAATTAGAGATATATTTCAAAGCCTGGGCCAGTCTTTCCCTCATTAATATTTTTAAATTGGTACTATTTTTCCTTAGCATCTGTGTTTCTTTAGTTTCCTAAATAAAAAGAATATTCAGAGTCCTGACAGTATGATTAAATAAATTTGAAGGAAGTATTTGTGTAATCAGTTTTACAGGTATGAATTATGTGTCACCTTTTCCCTGTGGATGCCATGCAAAAAATAATCCTTCCAGCTAGTGCAAGGCCATGGTATATTTGCAGCAACACTCAGATAAAATGTACTTGCCTCTAATAAACATTACTATCCACCAAAGCAGTTCCTTAGTATATCAAGTTCATTATGAGTCACTGAATATAAACATACTATTGGTATATCCAATTACAATCAGCAGTTCCTTCCCTAGATAAAATAGGATAAATAGATAAAAAAATTAAATAAGTAAGTAGGTAAGTAGATAAATCACTTTGCCAACAAAAGTGCCTATAGTCAAGGCTGTGGTTTTCCCAGTTGCAATGTATGGCTGTGAAAGTTAGACCATAAGGAAGGCTGAGCACCAAAGAATTGAGGCCTTTGAACTCTGGTGCTGGAGAAGACTCCTGTGAGTTCCTTGGACTACAAGGTGATCAAACGGGTCAGTCCTAGAGGAAATCAACCCTGACTGCTCTTTAGAAGGCCAGATCCTGAAGATGAAACTCAAATACTTTGGCCACCTAATGAAAAAGAAGGACTCACTGGAGAAGAGTATTATGCTGGGAAAGATTGAGGGCAATAGAAGAAGGGGACGATAGAGAATGAGGTGGCTGAATGGAGTCACTGAAGCAGTAGCTTAAATGGACTCCAGAAGATGGTAGAGGACAGGAAGGCCTGGAGGAACATGGTCTATGGGGTTGCAATGGGTCAGACATGATTTGGCACCTAACAACAACAAGAAGTAGATAAATAAGTAAGTAAGCATGAAATCTAGAAGTAAAGTAATACGGTCGCCCCATTTAAAGCTCTGTGGCAAAGTCAGGTTAGCCCAGTTCAGCTTCAAGTTGTAACCTGGCCACCAAAAATGTTGTTCTTTGACACATGGGATGGGGAGGGACAGGAGATGCAGGGAACAGAGGTTGAATTTTAATTGCTGGCAGATGCCCCTTCAGCTCAGAATAGCCAGCATAGAGAACTCAATCACATGAAGTCAAGGAAAAAAATAGAATTCCTTTGGTTAGGATTGGTCTCTGTCTACCAGTAGACAATTCTCATCCTAACAACTTCCTTTTGTTTGAGACTGGCTGTTTGGGTTTGTTGAATTCATTGTTTTTTTTTCCCACTTAGCACTGCATTTATGCTATGCTTAAGCACACACAATGCATTGGATATGATTTATGCCATTTCCTGTATGATTCTAAGGCACCTTTTGCCTTTTGTGTATTACATAACAAAATGTGTTTCTAATTACACCCATGAAATTGTCATCACATTCTGATTCCTGTGCTCATGCGCCATCCACCAGTTCCCCCGATCCCCACCACTTGTCAGGCACAGTTCTTTCCTTTACACAGGCCTCCTTTCAATCTCTCTGTCTGGAATCCGACTCAGCAGTTTCCTACCAAAGGTCTGCTCTCTCGGCAAATTTCATCAAATTTTGCCTCCAAATTGCTTTTCCCCCAAGGAGCGTAGCTCAAAAAGTCCTGCATCACTTTTGATGAAATTGATGAGACTTGATGTCTTTGGCATGCTTGAAATTGGAAAGGGGAAATACCCCCCCTTCTATTATAAAGAACCTTATCTGAATTGGGTTTACACGAGACAGACTGATTCTTTGTCCATTGGGCCTCTGAGCCTTCTTTTACTAACTGAAAACACTTCTGTTCTATTATGGAGTTCTTTTCAAATGTATGCCAATGCATGACACAGTTGAGGATGCTGGAAATCTGATATTAGAGAGATAGTCCTGTGTGGACTACCCCTACCTCCTCAGTCATTATTAATCCCACACCGCATTGTTTAGCAGATGCTTGAGGGCTCTATGCAGATAATCCTCACTTACCAACCCTTTGTTCAAAGCTGAATATATTTTTAAAAAGAGAGAATTACAACTGGAACTCGACATTGCGACTGTCACTGTGTACCCACTATTAAAAAGTAAAGCACACAATCACAATTTGGGCATTTGGCAACCAGCATGGATTTACGATGGATGCCGCATCCTGCGGTCATAGGATCTCCATTTGCAACCTTCACTGCCGGCTTCCCACAAGCAAGTTCAATGGGGAATCCAGCAGGAAGTCACAAGTTGCAGTCATGTCATATGGCGCTTAGCGATTGGGAGTGATTGACTGAATGGCTGCAACCAGAACTCATGTTGTAAGTGTGCACAGTCACAACCTGTTTCATTTTACATCTACATCTCCTAGCAATGGAGTTACCAGTCCCAATTCTTGTCTAAGTGAGGACTGTCTGTATACAGGTAGTCCTCAATTTACAACAATTCGCTTAGTGACTGTTCAAAGTAACAATGGCACTGAAAAAAGTGACTGATGACTCATATTTATGATGGTTGCAGTGTCCCAGAGTCATGTGATCCCCTTTGCCACCTTCTCACAGGCAACTCAATGGGAAAGCCAGATTCACTTAACAACCATGTTACTAACTTAACAACTGTAGTGATTCACTTAACAAATGTGGCAAGAAAAGTTGTAAAATGGGCCAAAACTCACTTAACAAAGTTCTCACTTAGCAACGTAAGTTTTGGGCTCAATTGTGGTCGTAAGTTCAGGACTACCTGTATCTAATTGCTTTATCCTGACAATTGAACTAGGCAATATTTTCCAGAGACTCTATCCTCTCCTTTCATTGGCAGTCCACAATCAAACCAACACTTACCTGAACAGATTTTAATGTTTAGAGTAGCATTTCTCTTCTCCTCTGGCTTTGACAATGACACCTTCGCTTGGAAATGACTGCAGTGCCAAAGTACTGCTTTTTTTTTTTCTTGCTGACTCAGACAGGATTCATGTGACTCTTCCATTCAGTTTGTGCAGTGCTAACTATTTCTGGCATCTTTGATTTTCTTTTCTTTTTTTTTAACAAAAGGTAAAAGGGAACTTTTTTTAAAAAAATCATTGTTCCAGTTGACGATGAAGGTATGTTATATTTTTAGTAAGGTTCAACCCTTCCCACTGAAGGGACTTCAAAGCCCCTGCAAAGAGCTATTTTTTCGGGTACTCCATCTTGACTGAATAGTTAAATCAGTGTCCAGATCCCTATTCAAGATCAGTCTTCATTCCTTCCCCTTTCAATTTATAGTGTCAGTGTGTACTTGGTAAACAATCACTTGGTTTCTGGCAGCCTCACTGATTTTATTTCTGTTTGTTATTGCCTTGCCCATTTGGCTACTTCTTCACAAATTCCTTTTCCCCTGTTTGTTTGGTTTCTGTAATAATTACAATAGAAGATTACAGCCTGTCTTCTGATGACTATAATGTTTTCCATCCAAATGGCATATACGTTTCAGCTGCAGAAACTCTTCCACTGAGGCATCAGATCTGCCAGATTAAAAAGAAGATCCCAGTTTTAAAAGCAAGTGACAGACATCCTGTACAATTTGTTTGACTTTATTCATCTTATTGCACTGTGTTCATGTCAGTGACTTTCAAATCACTGAAAAACCTCCCCCCTCCGTACAGAAAATTCCCTGGATACATCACCTCCTATTACCTCACTAAGCAACACGGTGTAATAATTCTTGCCATTTTTTTTAGAAATACAGGGTGCTGCTCTAGGCTTTACACCAGAGGGAGGTCAGTTGTTCATAGCAAAGGACCTCACTTAAATTTTGTCTGGGAAAGTTGAGAGCCCACATTGTGAGTGGACCCATGTTATATAAACAACATGGGAGAAGTGTGTGTCATCCCCCCCCCCCCGCTTTGCTTTTTATTTTGACAAAAATGTGCCAATTTGGAAGTGGCTAATTTGGATGAAAACAGTCTTCATCTGGTTTCCATCACAGCGCTGTATGCGGTTAGGCAAGTGTATGTGATATAGTGATGGAGATGTTGGATTGGAACCAGGAAGGCCCCCTCTAGTCCAGGTGTCCACAACCTGTGGACCACAGCCCACTACCATTCTGCGGCTCCGGGCACTCAGGGCCCCACTCGTACAAGCGTTGCTAATGCTTGTGGCCCCACTGTGTGAGCGTTGCAGCTGCTTGCAGGTGCTCTCCACCCCACTCTCACCAGCAACAGGTGCTCACAGGCCCTCCCACAAAACCATCCCCTCTTCCCCACCCCCTCAGCCCCCGCTCTGGGCCACAACTTGGAAAGGTTGGGGAACTCTGTTCTAGTCAACGGTGGAATTCAAAATTGTTTACTACTGGTTCTGTGGGCGTGGCTTGGTAGACGTGGCAGGGGAAGGATACTGTAAAATCTCCAGTCAGAGGTGGAATTTTCTGGTTCTCCAAACTACTCAAAATTTCCACTAGTGGTTCTCCAGAACTGGTCAGAACCTGCTGAATACCACCTATGGTTCTAGTCTACTCTCAACAAGGTGACTTTGGGGGGGGATCACTCTCTCTCAGCTCAATCTACCTCACAGGGTTGTTATTATGGGAGGTTGTTATTATGACACTGCTACCCTCATAAATACATGCCAGTTACCAACTTGCTGAATTTTGATCATGTGACCACGGGGATGCTGCAACAGTTGTAAGTGGGACAATTGGTCATCAGTCTTTTTTTTTCCAGTGCCGTTGTAACTTTGAATGGCCACTAAACAAATGGTTGTAAGTCAAGGAGTGCCTGTATTGTACATGCCTCTTTGAGTTCACAACAACAGGCAGGATGGAGATGTAACCAATAAATCAATAAAATAGCTATTTTCAGCAGTCAAGATCAAATGAGAAAGGGACATAAGGGTCTGCCATGGGCCCAGGATCACACGTTGTTTATTCCTACCTTATTGGCCATGAGCATATCTTAAAGAAACTTATTTATCCCAATTTTCCATCTGAAATTTTCCCATCTGAAATTTTGAGAAAAGCTTCTGTGACTTGTGCATTGCTTCTTGGTGATGACATGGAAACTAACTTCTGATATGAAGTTTTATGCACTTGGGATCTATATTACAAGCGCATAAAACACCTGCCATAACAGAAGTTTAGTTTCCATATATATTGGTCTTCCTTGGTACTAACGTCTTGACCATTTGAATGCATTGCTTTTCTTTCATATCCTTCTTTGAGATTTATGTAATTGAGAAATGACATAAATTTTTTAATAATAATAAATACATCTTTCCTCAAAGGAATGAGTTGGCAAAATGAAATGAATGGGCACTCAATCATCGCTATGCTTTAATTTAATGCTCATATAAGCAGAGCAGAAATGAATGGGCCTTTCCTTTTTCTTTTCATGTCAAGGAATGGTTTGCAGACTTATCAAAGAACAGTTATGAATCCTCAGTCTACTAGTCCACACCTTCCTCTGAGCTTTCCTTCTGAGATATTTGAGAACAAGGTAGCTACCTGTTCATCTGTTTTGCTTTATGGACAATAGGTTTGAATTTTAAAGGCTTCTAGATGTTAGTCCTCCATTTTTTGGCTGAACCAAGAAAAGAATAAGTCTTGACTGTGGATGTTTTCGGAAATCCAGGTCATAGTTGTCTCAAAGGTGCTTTTTTTCTTCAAAAGGCACCAATTGCACATCTGATTCAGGTAACCCTGAGGCACAGATAAACCCTCAAATAGCCTCAACAGCTCTCAGGGAGAGTGTTAACAACCAGATGACTTCAAAGAAATACAATCAGAGGTGGTATTCAGCAGGTTCTGACCAGTTCTGGAGAACTGGTAGTGGAAACTTTGAGTAGTTCAGAGAACTGGCAAATACCACCTCTGACTGGCCCTCCCCATCTATTCTCTGCCTCCCGAGTCACAGCTGATTGGCTGGGTCTTCTTTTGTTGCCCTGCACAGGAGAACGGAGCTGGAAAGCAGGTTAGTGGGGTGGGGAGAGAATGGGGATTTTGCAGTAACCTTCCCCCAGGAGTGGGGAGGGAATGGGGATTTTACAATATCCTTCCCCTGCCACGCCCACCAAGTCATGCCATGCCCACCAAGCCATGCCACGCCCACCAAGCCATGCCATGCCCACAGAACCAGTAGTAAGTTTTGAATCTCACCATGAATAAAATCCTTCCATCCCCCTCACCATCCAGTCTCAACTGTCAGTATCTATCTTTCCATCCCTTCACCTTCAAAACTGATGAAGCTTCTTGGGTGAGAAGCAAAACATTTTCTTCTTCTTCCTCCTCAAAAAGAAAAAAAAAGGATCATTTTTGCCATTTGAAGAGAAAAACACCTTTAAAATAAGTGACTGAAAGTGGCTATCACCCCTTAGCAGCAGTATTGCAAACTGGGCAGGCTATTAAGCTACCTACTTGGAGTCTTCTGCATGTTGAGATGTACTATAAGTGTTAATCTGTACAGGTCGTCCTTGACTTATGACTTATGAGCCCAAAATTTCTGTGGCTAAGCAACACATTTTTAAATGAATTTTGATCCCTTTTACAACCTTTCTTATGACAGTTGTTAACTGCAGTTGTTAAGTCAGTGACACCGTTGTTAAATGAATCTGCCTACCCCATCAACTGGACTTGTCAGAAGGTCACAAATCAGATGACCAGATGATCCCAGGATACTGCAGCGGTCATAAATTACATGCCAGTTGCCAAATGTCCGAATTTTGATTACATGTCCACAGGGATGCTGCAAGGGATGTAAGTGTGAAAACTGGTCATATGTCAACTGTTTTCAAAACCATTATAACTTTGAACAGTCACTCAACAAATGATTTGGAAAAATGGACTTCAAACCTTGTACCCGCATAGCACCTTTCTGTTAGTTGTTAAAACAGACTAACATTTTTCAGCTTTCCACACGAGCCTGAAAAAGTAATGCTCTAAGACAGGGGTATCAAACTCGTGGCCTGCAGGCTGGATGCGCCCCCACCCAGATTAGCGAAGGGGGGAAAAGTCCTGATATGTCACATGATGCCGCTGTGACATTACAAGTTTGACACCCGTCCTCTAAGAAATCCCTATCACCCTTAAAGCTACGGCACCTTTTATTCAGGTTCACAATAAAATGTTTTTTATTATAAAATGTTGAATGGTTCATATAAACAGGAGGAGTAGAATTTATCCAAATTGAGTCCTGGAGCACTGAAAACAATGGCTGTAGATTTTTCTTCTTGTTGTTATTTCAGGTCACGATTGGAAAAAGAAGAGTTATCAGAAATAGGAATTGAAAAGATTCAGAGCAAGTGCTTCGTATTATCCATTTCTGCCCTTTTCTCCATCAGCTTTTCCTGCAGAAATTTCTAAAAGGCCAAGAACATTTCAGTTCCTCATTCAACCTTTTCTACCCCTATACTGGTATCTCCTTTTTTTTCCATTCATAGAAAAAGGAAAAATTGTCTGTTTTTACATTGTCTTCAGTGCTTCAGATCTCGATTCTAAAGAGTTCTGCTTTTTGTTCATATGACTAAAAATTAAATTCCTCTTCAGGAATTCCTCTTACTGTTCAACAGAATGCTATTAGTCTGCCCCAACCCTTACTCTCTGTATATTGCCTATTAAAGTGATCTCCTTAACCCCATGACAACAGTGTGATTCCTATTATTAATATTATTAATGTGATGCATGCTTCATAATAATAAGTATCTTTCTACCATTGTATATCATGTGAGAACGAAGCCATTATTCTATACTATATTGTTAGACATGGTTGAAATGACAATGAAGGCTTCCTCTGCCACATTTTATCCTCAAAACAAATCTGTAAGGAAGATTAAAGACCATTTCTTAAGATTTTTTTTAAAAAAAACTTTTAAGAAACAATGCTTTCAAATTGTACTTTTCAACCAGGGAATGAGAGGCACTTTTAAAGACCACCGTGCTTCACTCTCTTATATTAGAGCAAGTTCTATTTAACTTGGTAGTATTCTGTTGTTCAGATAATTAATGATTTGAATTATAATTTAAGGGTCTGAAGTCTCTTCATCATGCAATATTATGTGGCATATCCAGTTATGCAAATATATGCATTCTCTTTGCTAATTGGCATACATTAAGATCCCAAATTTTTGTTGATCTTCAACTGATGAAATCTGGGTTTGTTTGTTTTCCTCCAGACTTTCACTCCACTATGATAATGGATAATGGCTTCTTTTAAAATGTTTAGGAAAAGTCAGGATTGCTGGGAAAACTCTTCCCATCCCATAATTTTTTTATTTACTGAGCCCTACATTGGTCCTTCTTTCTCACTTTTAGACTCAAAGATTGTTCAGTGTCATTTTCACTCTTAAAAATTACACAGAAATATTTAATATTCACTTTGTGCACGTGACCTTTTAAATAATGTGATTTCCTTCCTCCTTAACAAGTAATTCTTTTCTTCCTTTTCTTGTTTTTAAGCAGGCAGAACTGTATCCACCAGACAGGTCAAGCCAAATAAATCTAGATTGCTTTTATCTGCTTTTGTATCATAGATATATTGATCCTTTTCGCTAATGTGTTTGTATAAATCTTTAGTTTCCAGGTATTCATTCCTTAGAGCAAAGCTGCTTGAACTGCCAGGCCCTGTGAAATAACTTTAAAAAGCACATTAGTCTAGTTCAGAACTGCTTAATATCACATTAAGAATAAAAACCCTAAAAACAACTAAACTATTTTCTGGATTTTAGCATTCTTCCAAGGGCTGTTAGATCATTAGAATATTTGCCAATCAGTTTTTCAGTAATAGCTACAGAATGTGGAGGAAATTTAAGAACTGCACATTTTTGAAAATTATACCCAGATGAATCTAAAAGCTACTCCATGACATTTCATGATAAGCTAAGACAAGTTTCATGGTGCTTGGGTGTTAAGTCATAATAGCAGTTCTGTATTATATGTTGTCTGCAACAATTCAAGTCATTTCTGGTTATCTGTTAGTTTTCCTTCCATACTTTCATAAGAAAAGAATCCCATTACAACATTTCTTTCATGGAAGGAAAAGGCTTAATGCTCATTTTCTCCCCCTTGCTACTTAGCAATTAGTGTTAACTACTGAACATACCATCCAGCCAAATTTAAGGACTTTGAAATCTCATTTAGTTGCCATGAGAAAGTCTTAGAGACACGGTTAATCCCACCAATTAATTCAATAGGTGTTTTAAGGCAATTATGACAAGGGCTTCCTCTCCCACCATCTTTTCTTGGCTAAAAGTCTTCCAGACCTTGGCCCTTAGGCTATGGAATCAGCTTCCTAACTCTGTTGCTTTTGGTTTCCTGCTTTAGTAGCAGAGGTTGTTTAAGAGTTCAGATTGTACCCAGAGTTGTCTTAATTTCCCCAGAATAGATTGAAAATAGCCTGCAGTTTCTTGTCAGCCCTTCAAGGTAGGTAAGATCAAGAAACAGAAGCAGCAAGGATTTCAGGAATTCTTTATTGCTGTAGAGCTGAATGAGAGAATCTTGAAATAACTTAAGTTCCCCTCTACCCCCTTTTATTTTTATTTTATTTATTTATTAAATTTGTTTGCTGCTTATCCTGCTGTGAGGCAACTCTTAGAGTCTTAAGACTCCATCTTAGACATACAGGGTCAGGGTTATTATGATTTTGTTTCTCATTTCTTCCACTTCTTAGAACTGATAAGTCTGACAAACATCCAGGATTGACATTTTGTAGGAGAAATTAACATTTTGTAGTAGAAAAGATCCAGGATTTCTACTACAAGCAAAATTAAGAATGGCACCAAGGGGGTGGGGGTGGGGGGCAATGTATTAAATGTATCAGATTAACTGTGTCTGAGGGAAGATGACCAAAAGGGGTTGCATAGGCTTCAGTGTTTTATCAAATAGTCCAAAATAGCTCTCAGGTCAGAAATATGTTCTATATTTTTCTCAGGTTCCTTTTCACCATTGGACTACAAGATATGCTATTACCATATGTGAAATTGTTCAGAATATGCTGCTAGTTTAGTGGCTAGCTCAGTTTAAAATGTTTATTTAATAGCAGTATGAGCTATATCCCCTATGCTTTACTGTCAGTTCAAGATAGATATTTGCTCTGGGTACTTTGAAAACATTGCAGAATACCTTTAATGGACTGAATTATTTTAGCAGCTGTATAAAAACATGTAAATAATTCTATTATGCCTAGGTTTACCAGTCTAGGCTGCCTCTAAATCTGGTATAGAAATTTAGCTATTTTAGCAGCAGCTGATCACTATTGGAACCAACAGACTTCGTTTTTTTATCCGTTTGTAGTCATCCCAAGGCATCTTGTACATATGTTTGGGGACTATCAAAAGCAAACTTTTAGATTTCACTGTGGTATACTCTGCCTAGAAAGAAATTGCAAAGTTGTTTTTAGGTAGAGTTTTCAAGTTGGCTGTAGACAATTAATAAATAATTAACAGGATTAATACCAGCAGCATAAAAGAAAAGAAGTTAAAGAGCAAAGATAAAGAATGACACATTACATTTCTGCTCTATGAACTACTTTGGCTGCCAGTTTGTTTCTGGGTTCAATTCAAAGATGGTGGTTTTAACCTTTAAAGCCCCTCATGGCATGGGACCAGTGTATCTGAAGGACGGCCTCTCCCTGGTTATTTCAGCCCCTCCCCAACAGATCTTGCAGAGAAGGCATGTTGTCAAAACTATCAGCTTGAGATCTATATTTGATGGGTTCTAGGAGTCATACCTTCTCTGTAGTAGCACATGCCTTATGGGAATATTTTCTCCCCAAAATTAGATTATCTCCATCCCTGTTGACATTCTAGAAGGTCCTCAAGACCATCTATGTCATCAGATCTGGGGGTCCCAAAAAACCAGAGAAAAGCTCAAATGGCTCCATTGTTGATGTGGCCAATTCTATCCTCTCTTTGCCTAGGGCTTTGGTATTTATACTACCTATTCCTTTTAACAATTTGGTATTTATACTACCTAGATTTTAACAATTTTTATTTATGCCATTTCTATATTGATTATTTTTATCCAATTGTTGTGAGCCATCCAGAGTTGATGTGGATAAAATGGGCAGGTATTTAAGTTTGATAAAGAATTAAATAAAGCTACTGAATAAGCAAACTCAACTGACATTAATACTTAAAGGGTGCCGTCAGAGGCTGCCCAAATAAACACCTTGTAGAACATAATCTGGCTAATTTCAGAAACAAGGAGAACTGGACTTTGGGGTGGATGAGAAGTCAGTACCAACTGAATGTTTGTGTGCATTGACCCAGTTTGTAACACCCAAATGCAAAGGTACATAAAAATCTGTGATTGTCTCAAATGCATTGTATTTTACAACTCAGAGTTACAAGCCAAGGGTACACATAATATAATGAAAAGGTGCAGACAAAAATGCTTATATTAGGCCATGTTCCAATGTAACCATATTAGAGAGATAAACTTGTAAAATAGATTGTGAAGAATGAAAAGAAAGGGGAAGATAGAAATACACAGCTCAACACACTATAATCTAAAAATGTCAGACTGCTGAATTTGGGTGTGTTATCACTGAATGTGACGGCATGTTTAGTTGCTCCAAGGAGTATAAAAATGGAACTAGGAGCAGCCATGCCAACTGATGGCTGCATTGTTGTCCTTTCCTGTCACAGAACATAGTGACTGGGACAAATTCTGACTTTTGTTACCTTTTCAAAAATGAATTTAAGGATGTTCACAAGAGCTCCTCCTGACTTGTTAATATCCAGAAAAGTCAGTGTGACAAAAAGCACCTTGAATGTCTGTTGAGGACTGACACTTCAGGAGTTAAGGGATGGGGATTTCACAATAGGTATAAATAATTCCCATAATATATATTATAAAGTTTGGCAAGACCTGTGATAAAGGAAGGTGGTGTTAAAGCTTCATTTTCTAAATCGATAGATTGACCTTTCCACTTTAAATATCACTGGATTTTTATATGTCTGGCTGGATTATTTAGCAACCAGCAGCAGAGACAAAATATTAAAACCTCCCTGATGCTTTCAGAAGTGAAAAAATCCAGCAATTAGCCAACTATAAGTAAGTATTTTCCCCCCAATTAAAAGTGAAGTCCAAAATGGCTGTTTGAACAAACAGTCCAATTGACTCTGATCATATTTTTCTGCTTTTTCTTTAATCCATTTATAAATCTCAATCACTGTAGCACCTGTAGATGACTCACAATGCATAATAGGTATATTTGAAAAGCACAAGCTGAAAAGAAAACGTTCAATAAGTTATCATCAAGAAAACTACAAGTAAGAATACAAAAGATCAGTCAGTTTCTAAAACAGGGTCACACATTACTTTCAGGGCCTGGTAAAGGAGCCAGTTTCCAATATTTTATGTATTTCAATGTTTTAATCCCACTTTTATTATTTTTATAAGTAACTCAGATGGTGAACATTTCTAACACCTCTTCCTCCTCCTGTTTTGGCCACAACTGTGAAATGAATTGGGCTGAGAGAGAGTGATTAACCCAAAGTCACCCAGCTGGCTTTCATATCTAAAATGGGACTAGAACTCACCATCTCCTGGTTTCTGTTTAGTGCCTTAACCACTAGACCAGACTGGCTCAGTAAAGTTTAGGCCATGTAGACTTAAATGATAATGCTTCTCCAGAGAAGAGGACTGGCTATAGGGAAGCCTATCTCAGAGGTCCCACAAGAAGCCACTGGCACTGTTTGTCCAACCCGGCCAGTTCATCTTAAATGAACAGACATTTGGTGGTCCTTATTACTACTAATGTAATAAATTCTTTTTTAGTTGTCACAGTAAGTACACCTAACAAATTATGATGGTTCTAGCTTAAGAAGGGTCAAATGATTACATGGATGGTGTCCATCAAGCAAATTAGAACTTTCATATTGAGAGGAAGTTTTTTTTAAAAAAAGCCAGTGAACAGGCACAAAAGCAATCAGATGACAGCGTTAGCAACAAGGTGCCAGACTGAATAATAATAATAATAACAACAACAACAACAACAATAATAATAATCATTATTCATTAAATATGAAAGTCAACTGAACATTCAAAAATGCATCACAAATACCATTGGCTGGTGCTAATGGTTGATACAGGTTGCTACTAGCATTTAGGTATCAATTAAGTACTTTCTTAAGATATTGTTATTGTCATTGTTGTTGTTATTTATTGTTAGAATGTATATTATTGTTAGAATGTTAGAATGTATATTGGCGACTCAAGGTGGCTTACAAATTTTAAAAACACATTTAAAACAATAAAACTAATAAAAAGAATCAAATAAATTAATATAATAAAATCACCCCCCACCCCCAGAAATATATTGTTTGATTTGATCTAGCAGGGCACTTTTAGTATGAAATCCAGCATTAACCCTGAAAAAAAAACCTTAGGGCTTTGTGATGTCTAAAGCAATATTTTCCTTCTGTTCCAACATTTTCACATACATACATACATATGCAAATAATATTATTACAATTAAGGATGCTCAGGGTAAAGTATACAATAAATATGATTTAATAACTCTGTTTATTATTTAATAGGTAAGCAATTTGAGATACAGGCATGTGAGGCTGATGTTATTTCTATTTTGTTTACTATAGTTTATGTTTTCTTTTAATTCTTGCTTTGTATGGGTTGCTGTAAACTACCTATACTTTCTTCATTAGAGTGGCACAAAACAAATTAATAAAAGTATTGAAAAAAGCTATACTCAACTTTATAAGACCAAGTCGAAGGATACTGAGGAAGAAGAAACATTTTTCAATATTGTAATTCTTCCAAAGAATACATACATTGAAGCTATTATCCTGATGGTGCAATGGTTAGCATGCAGCATTGCAAGCTAACTCTGCCCTCAGTCTTGAGTTCAATCCTGACAGGATTTGAGGTTGATTTAGTTTTCCATCCTTCCAAGGTCGGTAAAATGAACACTCAGATGGTTGGGGGCAATATGCAAATAATGCTGACATTGTAAACTGCCCAAAGGGTGCTGTAAAACACTATGGGGCTCTATATAAGCCTAAATGGTATTACTATCATGTAACTGCACATTTATCCCTTCAGGAAATAATAGATGCTGTTAAATCTACGAAAATAGAAAACGCCCCTGATCTGCATCTTATCAAATGCTATGAGACATACTGATTCTTTACACTCTTATATTGTTAGAAATTTAAAATGAGAACTTGGCTTTTTTGTTTCGTTTTAATCAAGGTTTCCAACAACCTTTAATGAGGCTTATATAGCTCATTTTGAAAACTGGTAAAGATTCTGCTGATGTCTCAGGTTTTTGCCCAATTTCCTTGTTAAATGTTAATGCCCAATTTTGACAGCAACCCCATCACATAGACAACTAATGATATTATCTTCAATTATCCATCCTGCACAGTTTAGTTTTATGAAAATGTGACAAGCTCGGATAATTCTACCTAAATATTTTAGAGAGAATTAAGAAAAGGTGGAATCTGCAATGGTGATAGTATTTCATGAATAAAATAGTTCTTTTCATGGTATATGGTACTTGTCTTATATTTAATGTGACAGTAGAATTTTCACCTCTATTGTAAGGCAACTGAGTACTTCTTTTAGGCATACCAGCCAGTAATGTTGAACATAAATTATTATATGCTGGTGACATATTATGTTTTATGATAATTATGAATGCTTTGCTATAGTCCAGAAATTTCATTGATTGTCAGGTTACTCAATTTATTGAGGTAAGTCTTATATTCTTCTTAGAAGCTGTAATGTTATCCATAAATATCTAAAAATGAGTGTTTATTAAATTTATGAATATATATACAATATATATATGCTAAGATCTCTCTCTCTCTTTCATACACACACACACTGTATGTATGTATGTATGTATGTATGTATGTATGTATATATTGTCCTATGGGCTCTGTCTCTTGGTACACCCTGGTGATGTATCACTGTATGTCTCTGTCTATAAACACCTTAGAACAGGAATGTCAAACTCAATTTCATTGAGGGCTGCATCAGGGCTGTGGTTGATCTCAGGGGGGGACTGGGTGGGTGCTCTTCCAGAAACCTGTTATTCACCATTCCTGACTCAGAAGTTGGCATCCTTTGAAATTTTTTAGAACTGTTTGTTAGAAAGGAAACATACTAAATTTCCTTCAAATGTCATTTTAGAGAAAATCTTAATGGCAGTTATGATGTATCATAGATGATACTTTATTGGTAATTCTTTAGCAAAGGAAAACTTCACCTGTGTACAAAATTTATTCCTATTCATTTAGTACACAAACTTTATTTATAGTCACTATATAGTAAAAATAATGATGGCACCCATATAGCTTTACAGATAGTTAATCAAATAAGTGTATGGAAAATGTCATGCCCAATTGGCAAAAGAATGCTCAGGACTGTATACATTGGAAACATATGGAAGAGGCCTTCATCCTGCAGTGGATAGACATTGGCTAAAATAATGAAGGTGGTGATTATAACTAAACTATTAAAAGAACACAAAATGGGTGGGAATCTATTGAATACCATATTTTCAAAGAATGGATTGTGATTCACAAGTTAACTGGAAACATTTAGAGAATAGGTCGATACAGTTTCCGTCATACAAACTAGCATTGAAGTACTTAAAATATGTCAAAGGAGAAATTTGATATCTTGGAAGCAGAAGGTAGTGACTCGCCAATCAACTCAGGGTATAACTATTGGCAAAAATAGCAAGATGTCTTAATTGCCAGCATGATTAAGTTAGGGATGTTTCTTCAATTCTATGAACTTCAATCTTTCATTCCAATAGAAAAAGCATTTCAGATAACTAAAGTGAACTTTTCCTGTCAGTAGTCTATGCCAATTCTATTAAAATGACCAAGCAAGAGTCATTCATTCAATTACCTGCTTCTAAAGGGTCAGGAGAAAAAAGTCTATGGGTTTCTTTTTTGGCATGGAAAGGTAGATAGAAAGGTTAAAAAAAAAGCTTTGGAAATAATAAGAGAAACTTGGAGGGGAGAGAAAAATACAGAGAGAATATCAGATCTTTTGAACATTTTTGGTACAATCATTCTATATCAACCCCAAATAAAATGGGATACTGAGCAATACTAAATTAGTGCAACTATGGACAATTCGGAAAGTTCCGAACCAACAAACCGTTCTATTATAGCAAGGGTGTCAAAATTTATTTCATTGAGGGCTGCATTTGGGCTGTGTTTGACCTTGGAGGAGGGGCTGGGGGAGCGTGGCCAGAGTGGACATAGCCAGCATGACATAACTTGTGCTGGAGAGAGTGCATGTGGTTGCCTGAGCACTCTGCCACTGAAAATGCGCTCCTGCGCTCCTTTTTTGGTTGTGATGGCCTACTGCAACCCTCTGTCAGTGAAAACGGAGTTTGTGGGGGCCATGTGCAGCCCTCCCAAGCTCTGTTTTCACTGGCAAAAGCACTGCAGACCGGTCCTTCACTATTTCCATGGTGGTCCCATGGGCCAGATCTAAGCACTCTGCGGGCCAGACCTGGCCTCCGGGTATTGAGTTTGACACCCCTGTATTCCAGGAACCCAAGTAACAGTTTTACTTTTAGCAGTACATTTTAGATCATTACATATCCCTTTGTGCTTCCTTTATATCAGCTGGACAACAGCTCTTAGGATTGTGTAATACACGAATGCTATAATAATAAAGGAGTTGTACCATTTGCCTTGCAAATAGAAGGTTGCTGTTTCAATGCTCAGTGGAAGCATGAGAGCCACTGTGGTGTGGTCGTGAAGTTGTTGATGGCCAGAGACACAGGTTTTAGGCCATCTTCATCAGGTAACTTTAGGCATGCTCTTTTCAATCCACCTGAGTGGTAGTGGTTGGGAAAAAATACAAGGATGGTATACCATATATGCTACCTTGAGCTCCTAAATGAAAAAGGACAAGGTTTCCCCTGTTCAAACATGTCCTACTCTAGAGGGTGGTGCTATTCTCCATTTCCTAGCCCAGGGAACCAGCACTGTCTGAAGACCTTTTCTGTGGTCATATGCTGTTACCTTCCCATTGAAGTAGTATCGACTTGCATGTTCACACTTTCGAATTGCTAGTGTCATGGCCCCATTGGAGCCTGGGTCAGAGGAGAAGGACAAGACGGAGCTCATTGTAATTTTGAATGGTCACTAAATGAATGGTTGTAAATCAAGGACTACCTGTATTGGTTTGAAAATAACTTTTGATTGAGAGTAGAACAGTTGTAGTGGACTAAATCAATGTTTTGATATAAATTAGGACAGACATGATGTGCTGAGAGAGGAATCCAGAATTTAATCTTTTTCTAATGTTGGTGGCAGGTGGTGAAAACTGACTAAGATGAGAGACAGCAAGTTGAGGGTCAGACTTGGTTAGTCCTTGAACAGGAGATCACAGAGGAACACCAGAATTGTGGGACAGAAGGAAAATGAAAGCATCCTGAATACCCTGGCAGAAGGCAATAGCATATCACCCATGTAGACTTACCAGGAAATCTATATAGATGTGTTTCTATGTAGTTAGCAAGATTGAGTTTGCTATCTCTTGTAACAACAGTTGTACATGATTTTGTGGTGGTGGGGAAAGTCTTTATAAAAATATAGACATACTCCTTCCCTTTGTGGAGCATGAGAATTTATTGAAGAGACAGGCTGAAGTTTTGATGCACATACAAACGAAATGAAATGACAACACAAAGTAGTATGAAAAAAGTGGGCTGCCTATTTGTTCAAGCAAATCTATTCTCAAGGAGGAGATTTTAAACCAATCCAATCTTCATTCAGCACTGGCTGCGTTCCCTCTGGTTGGTTTTCATGAATGCTAGGCACAAAACCAGAAAAAGTCTTGAAAGACCTGTCTGTGCTGCTGCATTCATATCATGGCTAGCCAATTATTACATTTACAACTACAAGCAGAATTCAATTTTCAGGACATTGGCAAACAATTGGCTCATATTAAGGAAACAAGCTGGCATATTTTAGATATTGTCACAGCAGAGATCTGCAACTTAACGATTGAACAACTGGATTAAGGGCTACAATTAGAGATATTTCAATTTTCTAAACTTCTGCTTCTTCCCACTAGATTGTTCTCTTCAGTTGCAGCTTGATGAAGATTCCTCTACCCTAGTAAAATATAAAAAGAATTCTCCACTAATTTCAACAGAAGAAGACTTGTGGGATTGACCAAATCTGGCTCTACCGTAGCACATGTGGAAATAATGTGTAGAATCTTCTCAAATCCATTTTTGGCCATTAAAAAAAATCTACTCAATGGTATGTGAAGTGGGTAGGAAATGTGCTTTAAAAGCCTGCATGAGGGGAAAAAAAAACCTAAAATACCAGAGAATGTTGTGTTCTCAATGTTTTATTACTTTAATATATGAGAGAGGGAAGTAAAGGGAAATAATTAAAAGAATGCAACATTGAACAGGGAAAAGGGAGAAACAAAAATACATATTGTAACAATGCATATAAAAAAGGACCCACTCAATTTAATTTTTATAACTACATCCATAATATTGATCAGTTTTTTCAGAATGTCAATAGAAAGCCAGTCCATAAACAGAGAGCAAATATTTATTGTCCATTCAAAATCATAAATCAAGCATTTCGTTGACCTTCCAACACTGAACAGTAATGTTTTTTTTGCTGCACTCCATGCTCAATAAATACATGGTACTTCATATACATATTAAAAAAACCTAAATTTGGTATAGTGAAAAGATTATTCTGTCAGCTTTGGAAGCCATATTAACACCAGAAGCTTCCACGCTGCCACATTCCTCTGCCTGGGAAATTGGGAGGGGGGATTTCTTAGAGTGTATGCAGTTAAACTTAATAGCATTCTTCTTTACAGTCAAGGTCATGTCATCCTGCACCTGGACAAGGAGTGGTTAGAGGATGTCTCGAGTTGGGACAAATGGTGATTGGACCAGTGGTGGGATTCAAATTTTTTTACTACCCGTTCTGTGGGTGTGGCTTGGTGGGCGTGGCATGGCTTGATGGGCATGGCAGGGGAAGGTTCCCTCCCCACCCCACTAACCTGCTTTCCAGCTCTGTTCTCCTGTGCAGGGCAACAAAAGAAGATCCAGCCGGTCAGCTGGGACTCAGGACGCAGAGAATAGATGGGAGCAGGGCCAGTCAGAGGTGGTATTCCAAACTACTCAAAATTTCCACTACCGGTTCTCCGAACTACTCAGTATTTCTGCTACCAGTTCTTCAGAACTGGTCAGAACCTGCTGAATATCACCTGGATTGGACCATGTGATGGACTGAGGGGTGCAGGGGGGTGGGTCTTTGATTTTCAATTACTGAGGGAAAACCCGGAACTCTCAGATTCGGGTTTTCCCAGATGTGGCAGTTTGACAACTCTAATAAAATGGAACTTTGACAAAATGCCTGTCTCTGAGTTTTGGTGTTGGTGGTTGTTCTTCTGGAATGCTGACCTATTCTGGCTTTAAATTACAGGCAGTCCTTAATTTATGACAGGTTGCTTAATAACCATTCAAACCTTCCCAAAAAGGTTCTTATATCCTGGTTCTGATGGCTGGTCCCCCTTGCTACAGTCACTTGTGGTATTTAACAACTGGGATGCATTTATGGCCCTTTACAATGTCCCACCATCAAGTGACCAAGATTTATGTCATTTTTGCCAAGAACTGTCATTTATTTCTGGTTTTCAACATATATACCCTCAGTGAACAAGGGGTTCATTTAAATGACCTCCACATTCACTTAATGGCTGCCACAAAAAAGGTCATAAAATTGAGTCAGTCATGTGGGTGACCTACTTTATGGCTGTCAACAACTTCTGACTGTAATGGGTAGGCTTCATTACAACTGTAAGTCAACAAACACGAAACAGAGGTAACAGAAAAACCTTTTAATGATTCTTTACGAACTCCGTTCTTTCAGTTAAAAGACTGTTTCAAATTAATTATCTCTGATAAGAATGAGCCTTGCCAAGGCTGCCAAGAATACTAGATAAAGTTACTAAGAAATATTTCAAACACAAAGAGTCTCCAAACACCAACCAAAATATTCCAAATGTCCACAAGGCTTGAGTGCAAAAACTTCTTTGCTTCCTGCGAAGAACTCCATTTTCTCAGCTGGCTTTTATCTCTTGAGGTAGGGTCCATTAGCTTGCAGCCTTACTCCCGAGTCACCCATGCTGCTGCAGCTGCTCTTTCCTTCGAGCAGCCCTGCATGCATGTGCACTGGGCACAGGCTTCTTGGGGACCTCTTCTTTACTGCTGCCAGCCTCCACAATCTCCAAAGGCAGCATCCTACTCCCTGATGGTCCTGGCCCCATCCCTGCATCACACGCAGTCCCCTAATCTGAGTCCTCACTGTCCAAGACCTCAGCCATCCACACCTGCTGCCGGCAAACCACAGCACTGCTTCGTAAACAAGATGATGGGTTTCAACTAAAGTGAGCACTGCTAAGACATCATATATAATCAGATCTGGGAGTCCCAGAGAACCAGAGAAATGCTCAAATGGCTCCATTGTTGAAGTGGCCAATTTTATCCTCTCTTTGCCTAGGGCTTTGTTATTTACATTACCCTTTTCTTAATGTAGATTTTAACAATTTTTATATGTGTCATTTCTATATTGATGACTTTTATCCAATTGTTGTGAGCCATCCAGAGTTGCTATGGATAAGGTGGATGGCTTGAAAACCATTAAATAAAGCTACTGATTTAAGTGAACATTTTGTACTACTTTTATACTTTAAGCTTAATAAGGTTGAAAGCCAGCCTTTTAAAACATCTAGGACGTTCAATAAACAAGCCTTGCCAAATTCCAAACTTGGAGATAGGCACCACAGTCTTGTTTTCACCCAGTTCTACATTCCTTCACTATTGTAACAATCATAAAATATCCCTTTTAAATTACCCTTTACTTGACTTTTGTTTTGGACTTCTTAGTTGGCCTCTGCTCCATTCCCCAGGGTCACTTCAAACGTGATTTAAGTGCCAAAGGTTACCTTAGCTATCTTGTATTTTTAAAAATTACATTTCTACCGCCAGCACAAGAGTATAATTTTTAAACAGAAAAATCAAGAATGAAGAAAATTCAAAAACTGCTTTTGTAGATACTTTTCAGCATTCAAACAAGAAAAAAAAAAGTCTACAAGCAGTGCATCTTTGGTGAAAAACTAAAGGGCAGTCTTCCTACAGTCTCTTCCAGAATGGAGATCATGGGACTTGATATTGCTAAATTATGTTTTTCTACCTACCCACACAAAAAGATGACAAAGGAAATATCCAATATTTATATACACATACACACACAGAGGGACACAGTGGCTCAGTGGCTAAGACAAAAAGGTCAGCAGTTCGGCAGTTCAAATCCCTAGCGCCATGTAACAGAGTGAGTTCCTGTTACTTGTCCCAGCTTCTGCCAACCCAGCAGTTCAAAAGCATGTAAAAATGTAAGTAGAAAAATAGGGACCACTTTGGTGGGAAGGTAACAGCATTCTGTGTGCCTTCGGCATTTAGTCATGCTGGCCACATGACCAGGGAGACGTCTTCGGACAGCGCTAGCTCTTCGGCTTTGTAATGGAGATGAGCACTGCTCCCTGGAGCCAGAAACAACTAGCATGTATATGTGAGGGGAACCTTTGTCTTTACTTTTACCTTACACACACAAACACACTCACACACACACAAATATGTATATATATAAATTATTTGCAACCCATCTCATTTCAAACAATTCTGGGCAGCAATATGATCAACATTTAGCATTATGGGCAAGTGTGCTATATATGAGAAGGAAACAAAGGAGAATTTAAAATAGGCTATTATAGTCTGTAGCATTGTTGCAGCTCTGATTGCAACTCTGCAATACTGATTCCCCCCCCCCCACACACACACACATCAAGTAATAAAATGTAAGCCTAGCACTGGGTAAATTGTTAAGGATCTCTTTAGTAGGAGGCGTTATCTACCAATGCTTGGAAAGACGGAGCTATTGAATTAAGCAAACAATGTGGCTACTCAATCATAATGAGATTACATGTTCTAAAGCAGGACGCACTTTGGTAAGCCTAACAACTAATGGGTGAGAACCACATTCAGTCTCAGGGTGAGGGGAAAGAGAGATCACAGCCCCATCAACAATATAAATTAAGCCTTCAAGAGAAAAGCAATAAATGAAAATGAATTACTCAACCATTAGGAGAAGCATATTAACAACACGGAGCCGTTCTTGAGATTTTCTGTTTTTAGCCTATTACTGTAAGTCTTAAAAAAAGGGGGGGGAAGGCAGATATGCAGTGGTCAAAATGAAATATTTACTTCTCTTATTTTTTTTTTAAAAAAGAGCATTTGTTTCTTAGAGCAAGATTTATATTTTCGCTTTCTGTGGGATGTGAATTAATCTTGAGAGATGTTTCTGTCCTCAGGATCCTATTACAGATCAGGAGAGCAACAGCCTAGCTGTGATACAGATGCAACCTTAGATTACAAATATGCAGAGTCTCCAAGGGGTACATCCTCCTAAGCTTCGGTCTTCTGTTTGGTATGCTTGCCTAGAACACCAGGCTCACAGCAAGAGCTAGAGAGGATCAGAAAGTTAGATTAGAGTTTCTGTCTGCGCATCAGAGTGGATATCGAAGTGCAGGTGCCTGACCCGGCGGTGGGGGGGAATAGCTTATAGACCTCTACCACTTGAATGGGTATTGTAAACTTCAGAAAAGAAGGACAAACAAATCAACCAAGATAGTTGAAGTGCAAGTAGTGTGGAACAGTCACTCCCAGTAAGAAAACTAGGTCATTTTCTTTTGGCATTTTTACTCGAGGACATGTCATCACTTATTTGATCATTTCAGTGCCCATGACAAACAGCTCTAAGGTACAATGTATAATGCTCAAATTAAGGCCATTTAATGGATGTTCTTATTTGGGACGAACAAACATGGAAGGTGAGCTTGTTCAAATAGATACCTTTCCTCCATTCTCGGAGTGCAGTGTTTTGTAGATTTCATTCGGTGCTAAGATGATCAAGAAGCCATGATTTCCCAAGTAGCTCAGCAGAGCCTACCATGCATAGGGAAGGAAAAAGCATGTCAGCCTCATCACTATTGGATCTCAGTTTTGCCATTAGAGGTTATTACTCTTCAAGATACCACAAAAACACTCATATCCTTTAATACGGTTCAATAAGGCAGCCACAATCTTGCCCACATTTAGCAAATCTCCGTGAGTGTAGTCAAATTTCCCTCTTTAGAAAGCTGCATGGTCTTAAGCTGACATACAGATCCTTTGTAGCTTTCTGGTTTCAAGTAGGTCGACTGGTTGTTTCGACAGGTGATAACTAAAACAAATTTAAATGCTATGATGGGTTTAATTGATCAGGTGGGAGTGGCTCTATGATTAAGCAGGCTAATTCTGCTGACTGCCAAAGGTTTGATCCTTACCTGCTCAAGGTTGACTCAGATTTCCATCCTTCTGAGGTGGATAAAATGAGGAGCCAGATTGTTTGGGGCAATATGCTGACCCTGTAAACCACTTAGAAAGGACTGTAAAACACTGTGAAGTGATATATAAGTCTAGGTGCTATTGCTATGAATACTTTATGGTTTAAGGGAGGAAATAATCTGTGAAGAATGATCAGGTGCCACTGATCCAGGAGATTCTCTTTTATTGAAGAAATCTTCCAACAACCCCAAAAAACAAGAGCAATATGGATTTAAGTACTAGATTTGAACTGGGAAGTTCATGTTAAACTGATGAAAATAAACTATGCACTGGTTTTACATGATGTCTTCCTGGAGCCCATAGGATTTTGTTCTATATTATGAAAATGTGTAACTTTTGGAGGAGTCAAATCTATACTGGGCTATGTAATGGAATGCCAATGGTTAAACTAAAAAAAATAATGGCATGGAGCAAGGGCCAAAATGAAATTCTTGTCATAATAGACTTTATTTTCCAATGCCATCCAAACTATGCAATCCAGACGCCATAAAGTCTTTGATCCATAGCCTGGATTTATGTCCTTCATCAAAGTAGAAGTTCTAGTATCCTCCTACAACTTTGTTAGTAGGTTAATCTGAAAAACAGTAACTGGCCCAACATCACTCAGTAAGTCCCCGTAGCTAAAGATAGCATTGAACTTGGATCTTCTCAGTCCTAGCACTATATCTTCACCACAACTCCCCCCTAACCTTCTTATAAAACTGCACAGATAAATTAAACTTCTGTTGCTGATTTTTTCCAGTTGCTAATATTATGTATTTTAGTAGTGCCATACATAATAGCATGGCTTATTATTCAAAATTAGAGGCTAGTGCAATCTCCAAATGGAACAACTAACATTTTCCTTATTTTGGGCAGGGAAAGAAAGAATGCTGTGTTCCTTCACTAACCTAACATTGCAATCGACTGTATACATGTGTGTGGGTATACCTATTGAAAAGCAGCAGATTTGTTGACAGGCACGCTATACAATTGAACCGTATGTTTAATATTCCAGATAGTTGACTTCCAATTCATAGGAGTAAAGCCAGAAAATAGATAGAGTTGGCACTTTATTCTAACACTGAACAAAAATTAGAAATACTATAAAAGCTGCCTGCCTGTGCAATAATAAAGCTTGTCCTGATTATAGGAATGATATACGGACTGCACTTTTTTTAAAAAGAACATATGGCAGGCTAGGCCAGTGTAGACTTTACTCACTAATCCGGAGTGGATTTTAAAAAGTATTACATGGTGCAACATGTAAATTTTAGATATACTATAATGATTAAGTTCTGAGGTGGTACAAGAATTAGGCAGCAAACAGATCAATATCCCTTGTCCAATTTCCCACTTTTTTTTAATGAACAACTATTTACAAGAAACAGCAATAAAGCTTTTTTTACTTTACTATCCAAATTCTGTTAAGACTAGTCTAGTAACTTCTGCCTAACTGTTTTAGTAGTGAAGAACTTGGTTGGTATGGGTAGTTTTTCACTAGACCTGTTTCTAGTTTGCCATTGCTATCTCTGCTGATGAGGATAACCAGGAAGAGTAGAGAGTTGTTGTTTTCTTCTTCCCTTGTGAATTTAATTCCTTTGAAGATATGGTTGATGGATTTAAATGTAATATTACACTGCTTTGGGCTATGCAGTAAAAATCTGGGCTTATTGCCGTAGACTCCCCTTTGTGTGGCTAAGCCTGATGGTAACCCTTATCTAGTCTCGCTGCCACTGTTCTGATTAATTGAAGGAGAGAACATCACTATTCCTCCAGTCGTGTTACTGTCTGCTTCTGGGGTTGGCACAGGAATATCATATGTACCAATCCAAACACTGGAATGGTTTTATACCACTCCATTCCACAAAATTGGGATCAATTTAAGAGGGATAAGCAATTGAATTGATGATGATGATGATGATGATGATGATGATGATGATGATGATGTCCATTCAGTTGAGCCCAACTCTTCATGATTCTGTCTCTCCATATCTTCTGATTTTGCACCAGTTCTCTGAGTTTTTCTAGGCTCGGGTCCTTTGTCAGCTTTGATGGTGTCCAGCCTCTGTGTTCTTTGATGGCCTGGTTTTCTTTTACCTCTAACTTCTCCAACATTAGGGGTGGGATTCTACCAGTTTGCACCTATTCGCTAGAACAAGTTGTTAACATTCTAAGCAGTTTGGAGAACCGGTTGTTAGAAGAAATTACTGGCCTAATCCTGTAAGGAAGGCAGGAAGGAAACATTCTGGTGTTGCTTACAGAAACTCCCTCTTCGTTAACCCTTATTACATTCTTGGCAAGACTAGACTTCCTGTCTCAGGAACTTCTTGAGTTTTTTCCCCCTCCTTTGCTGGTACTTTGCTTGTGTGGAATGACCATTCAAAGTTACAATGGCACTGAAAAAAGTGACTTATGACCATTTTTCACACTTATGACTGTTGCAGCATCCCCACAGTCATGAGAGGCCAGGCGAGGAGATGCATGCCTCGACGTGAGTGATATTGAGTTGACCACACCCAGCCAATAACATGACCACCAAGCCATGTCCACCCAGTCACATGACCACCAAGCCACGTCACCAACTAAGACATGCCCATAGAACCAATTGTTAAAAAATTTGAATCCTGGGACTTCCTGTTTGAGCCTCTTCGGCAACAGACCGAAACCATGTCTCTGCACATTTTTGATCTGTGCTCGCCGCTGGAGTGCCCCGAGCCAGCTGGTTTCGGGGCTAAGCCACCCTGTAGAGGTGATGAAGAAGGGGGAAACTGCCTGCAGGGTTGAGGAGAGCCACATCTCTCCTCCCCAGCTGGCCATTACTCCCTTTCCCGAAGGCGGTTGTAGTGGTGGTCAGAAATGGCCACCACAAAGAACTTGACTGGAAAAGAATGTGCAGGAGGAAGATAAGAAGAGAAAGTTTTGGTTGACTGGGTCAAACAGCAAAAGCAACCAATATGGTTCCTTGGAATTGAAACTATTAAAAAGAAACAATAACATTGTTCCCTAAGAAGATTTCTAAGCTGTGAAGGATAGCGAAAAGGAAAAAGATTTGGTTTTTTTTTCTCCGCTTCCTATACTGACAGCTAAGAGACTTTAGCAGAAATTGGAAAAAAATCCACTTGGACATTAATAGGCATTTAATGCTGAAAATAAAAAGTCAAAGGGATAATAAAGATTTCTGGATAATTAAAAGCTTTTGAAAACAGGAAAGGAGAGAAAAAGATTAAAAGGGCAGGATCTGGAAGGGAGGAGACTGCCTGGAATTAAAAAGAACTCAACAACAAAATCTCAACAAGACTTCCAAAAGATACATTTTAACTGAAACATCGTAACAAAATAGTAAAACCCCAGGAAGAGAAAGTGGAAAAAGAAATAAGAAGAAACAGCTTGGGACTATTTAGATTACTTGGTGAACTCTGTATTCTTGGTTATTGCATTTGAATGACTAAAATCAATTGGGTGGTTGTTTAAAACTGTTTAAAATGGCTCCACTTTTAGAAGAACTGAAAATGGAACTTAAAAAGTACAAAGAAGATGCACAAGAAGGGAGAGGTTCTTTTGGCTTCATATTTCAGTTCTTAGAAATGGAGATTTGGAATTATGAGAAACAACAAGAAATGCCTGCAGAACAAGAAGATTGCGACAAAGAAGGAGTCATCTTTAATGAACAAGTAATCTTAGGTGGGGGGAAAAAAGGAAAGTGGGGAAAGAGAATGGAAAGTTTAAGATTGGGAAAAACAACCCAAAAAAAGAATAGAGTGAAAAATAAGTATAAAATCAGAAAGCAACAGAAGGGGGAAATGCAGAAGAGAGAATTAGAAGTACAGAGACAAGGGGGTAAAAGGGGGAGGGAGAAGATGAGAGGGAAGAAAGAAAGGAAAAGAAGTTATAAAGGACAGAACCAAAATACAGAGAAACAGGGCCTATTTAGAAATAATGGATGAAAATCTAATGGAAAAAGGGATTCTGCAAAGGTACATAAGATAGTATGGTTATATTAGAAATAGAAATAATTTCAGAAAATATGAAACAATGTATGATTGAAATGTTTGATAAAATAGTTATCATAATTCAGTGGAATGCTTGTTGATAAATAAATGTAACAAAATGAATATTTAATGATTTACAAAACATATGTGAAGAGAAATAAGGGAAAAATTAATTATGGAGATTATATGAGTCTTTAAGGAAGTATGATATTCAATTGAAAATAAATGTTAAAGATGTTAAGATTTTAATGATTATTAATGATAGAACTGAATTGGAATGGAATGAGGGTTTATAATTACATATATTTATAAAGAATATAATGTGTATTATAAGAATGTACCAAGCAGAATTCGATTGGAAGTTATGTATTATGTATTATATTGAAGGTCATAACCTTAAAGTATATATTGAAGTTTAAATAAGAGTTGAATGGATATAATTAAAAGATATAAAAGTGTCATACTCCAATTAGTAACTACAGGAGAAAATTTGTTTAATGAGAAAAGATCATATGAAATTGAAACAGAACAGACAAAAGTATAAATCTAATGATTTGAATTGAGCTATCGTAATTCAGTGGAATGCTTGTCAATAAATAAATGTAACAAAATGAATATTTAATGATTTACAAAACATATGTGAAGAGAAATAAGGGAAAAATTAATTATGGAGATTATATGTGTCTTTAAGGAAGTATGATATTTAATTGAAAAAAAATGTTAAAGATATTAAGATTTTAATGATTATTAAAATCATTAAGGAGAAAACTTGTTTAATGAGAAAAGATAATATGAAATTGAAATAGAACAGACAAAAGTATAAATCTAATGATTTGAATTGAGATGAGATAATCAAAATAAAATTGAGTAAATTAAAAGAGGGGAAAAACTATATAGAAAATGTAGAATAGTATAAGATATGGAATAGAACACAAAAATGAGCATGAAACTGAGTTTGTGTCTGTATAAAGAAGTTCAACCAGGGACCATGATATTTTCCAAAAATATGTTCTACTTGTATTTTGTATGTGTGAAAACCCAAATAAAACTTTATTTAAAAAAAAATTTGAATCCCACCCCTGCCCAACATCATTGGTTTCTCCAATGAATTCTCCCACAGGACATGGCGAAAATAAGTGAGACACAGTTTTTAACATCTGCAGCATGCAAAGCTAAATCATGGTGCTTTGTTTACAAGTCTGTTCCTTCACATCCTTATTATCTGTTGAAGCAATGGGGGTGAGGAGATGTAATTTTACTCACATCCTAAGAGGCGAAAGTAATGGCATTCACCAAGGAATAATCAAGACTGTAATGTGTTGCCATGTTATGAAATTAGGTTGTCAGTTTACATTATTTTCAGGGAAATAGTAGTAATTCTTCTCTAATAAAGCAGCTGTACTTTTAAAATTATTGATATGCAGATGCAGCATTCCCAACCCACAGTGGGTTTACGAATCATGCTAATTATAACTATAGTCAGATTGTTTATGGCTGTGGGTGTCATGCGAGCATAGCCTTCATGATGTGGTAAGGGAGAAAAATGCAAGTTCTGCCTGATAAATGACTCTACAAAAATCATATAGTCCAGAGGGTGGGAAAGATTGCCAAGGAGAAACAAATATTTGCCACAAGGCACAGCTTATCAAACTCAATAAAAGGGTAGCAACTCATTTTTACAAGGACCAAAATAGGACCCTTTAAATAGTTATATTTCTCCAAATCCTCAACTACTTTTTATTTTCACTACTTAATTATATGTAAATGCAGATGTGGGATAAAAAATACATCTGGAGTAGATATGCAAAAAAAAAAAAAAAACGAATTCTGCCTTAGAACCTTCTGGGAGAAATTTTGGGGCTTTTAGTCTAAGTAGATCCATATCAGAAGAAATACTGATAGGAAACAAGGAAGGGAAAATTGTTGAAAAGTGTTTGTGTTTGTGACACATTTGTGTCACAGACTGATTTACATTAATGACACAAAATGCCTTTTTCCTGAGCATCTCAGCCTGTGGGATTTTCTGCAGGTGCTGCTGTTCTGCAACTTTCGCTTCTCTTTTGCTCATTCCCTAGAATTTATTTATTTCTTTATTAAATTTGCATGCTGCTCATGTCACTGTCCCAAGTGACTCTGGGCAGCTAGCATTAGACTAATGCTCCTTTTCTTCTTTCATTGAGTCTATGCAAGGTATCCTGCCTTTGTGGGGTTGTGTTCTGGGAAGGCTACTTAAGACATCCTTCTGCACCTTCCCGCAGATCCATTTTCTCTTCTTCTTTTTTCACTTACAGATAGTGATTTCTTTTCCTGAGCTCAGAACTAAGGCCACTTTACTGTGGTGTTATTGCCTGTGGAGATGGGATAACTGCCTGTGTTCTGTACTGACTAGCTGCCATTGTAGGAAGAGAGCTTGAAGTTCTCATATCGAATGACCTAAGCACCGGAGCTCACTGCAACAGCATTGCCAAAAAGGCATTAAAAGTTGTAAATCTAATCTTACAAAGCTTTTCCTCTGGTAATACTGATTTGCAAACTAGCGCATACACAACCTTTGCTAGACCGATACTTGAATATAGCTCCACTGTCTGGAATCTGCACTGTATATCAGACATTAATACAAGTGAGCAAATCCAGAAGTATTTTACCAGAAGAATACTACACTTCTCTGTTTGAAACAGAATATCCTACACCACCAGACTTGAGATTCTAGGCTTAGACAACCTTGAACTACATTGGCTAAGATTGGACTTAAGCATACTACATAAAATCATACGTTACAATGTTTTACCAGTTAATGAATATTTCAGCTTTAACCACAACAACACAAGAGCACACAACAGATATAGACTTAATGTAAACCACTCCAAACTTGATTGCAGGAAGTACGATTTCAGCAACAGAGTGGTTAATGTCTGGAACTCACTACCTGATTCTGTTGTCACCTGCTCAAACCCCCCACTCCTTTACCCTCAAACTAACCTCGATTGAACTCACCCCATTCCTAAGAGGTCCGTAAGGGGCGTGCATAAGCGCACAATCGTGCCTACCATCCCTGTCCTATTGTCCCCAATTATTAGTTCCTGTTTCATATATTTAAACTTATGTTCATTCTTATTTCTATTATATTTAGTGTTGACTAAATAAATAAGTAAATAAATAAGTAAACAAACAAACAAACAAACTGTGTTACAGAATCAGAAGGGATTTGCCATAAAAGCTTATGTCTTTTGATAAAACTTGTTAGTCAGATAGGTGCTACTAAGTACCTTCTGAAGCTTGGCTGGGAGTATCTGAGGATTAGACAGAGTCATATCATATGCTCTTGAATGACCTCTTCCCAGCAGTTAATTCCTATGCTGCTATCAACTAGGAACATTGAAAAAATTCAGCAACTGCAGAGTGGAATGCTCAAGATTTATATATATAAATGAACCAACGTTCAAAATCTAACTCACTTTCTTTGCCTGTGGAGTGTAACAAGCTAAGGGTTTCTCACTTTGGCATAGGGGAATGGCTGATCTTTGTGCATTGTGATTGCAATTCTCCAGCCTCTTCCCTGTCTCTTTGCTTTGGCTTTGGTCCAGAGTAGTCTTCATGCCCATTGCCCTGTACTCATGTGTAGATGACGATCCTCACCATTGGTTTCTATGCAATGCTATTGTGATGAAACCACCAGCTGAAAGGGAGGAGATTCTCTAGGAGTAGTAAAGAGATCATCCCGTTTAAGTTCTGTTTGTGGAAGGAAACAACTGAGGTCAAACCCTATATCTGCCATTTCACAATGGACGGCAAACAGTCTGATGAGATTCTTGTAATATAGGGGATCAACGAAGAAATATCTACTTGGGACTAGTCATGAGTGGTTCCTGGTTGCTTGTGCTTGACAGTTCTGTAGAAACTAACAGAGCAGTTGGCATCTATAAACGGAATGGGATGGCCTGGGAGGAAGGGCGACTGGTGAAGAAAAACACTTGTAGCTTCTTTAAACTTCTTCAGATCATTACTTCTTTTAATGTAGCATTAATGTTTAATCAGGCTCTTGAAATTCATTTCCTATTTAGCTGCAGCAAACTCAGAAGAAAGTGCTTTTAACTGATGAGGAAGTAATGCCCACTCCTTTTAGTTTTCCTCTGAGAATCTCTATATATTCATGACATTTCTTACCAGGAATTAAATATGTACTGAGTTCTTTTGTTCCGTGTCTGGTTGCCAAATATGTGTTTTCTTTGCTTTCACCTGTCTGACTCCAGGACATATAGCAAGTAAACTATTTTCCATCATCTCATGACTATGTTTAACAATGAAATAAATAACTGTTTGATTTTTGTCTGTCACTCTTCTGTTAAACTGGTCCAGAAAATAAAAAGAGCTTAGAGCTATTGTTTAACTGTGTTGCAAAAAAAATCAGACAACCAGAGATTCTCAGGAAAAAAATGGAGAGAAAATTCTAACTCTCTGCTACCATCTAGTAGTCTTTCAAGTTTTTACAAACCAGAGGTGGTGGTAATTGTAAAATATTTCAAATTCTTCGATAAAGGAGAATATTTGTAGCTCAAAGTTGAAATGAGAGACTCTTGATGCTCTCTAAGCTTGGTTGTTTCCTTGAGGATGTTTCATTACCCAAATTAGATAACACCATCAGTGCATCAGATTGGGTAATGAAACATCTGCAAAAAAAAACATCTGGAGCAAAACAATTAAACTTAGAGAGCCCCAAGGACCTCTCATTTCAAATCCTTCATACTTTTCTGTTTCGTCAGAAGAGAAATTAGGTCATTCTTTGATGCAGGATAGAAGTTCCAACATATATTGAAAATTCTGTGGCCCAACAATTCATTGTAAATTTAGAGGTCTGTGCCAGTTGATGGTATTCACTAATGAATAAGCTGAATAGATTAAAAAGTCATTTCCAAATGAAATCATTATAATTTTTTCCAGATATAGTTTTTGTTATTGCATTAATTACTGCATACTACAGAACAGCTATACGGTATATACAGAACAGCAGGACAGAACAGGATAGATTCAGGTTTTGGGATCAGGCACTCATAATATACTTCCTTAATTTAACCTCTTTAATATGTGCCTCAGTGGCAGAGTGGTTACAGTGCAGTACTGGGCTATTTCTGCTGCCTGTCAACTGCCTGTAATTTGCAGTTCAAATCCCACCAGGCTCAAGGTTGATTCAGCCTTCCATCCTTCCGAGGTGGGTAAAATGAGGACCCAAATTGTTGGGGGCAATATGCTGACTCTGTAAATTGCTTAAAGAGGGCTGTAAAGCACTGTGTAGTGGTATATAAGACTAAGTACTCTTGCCATTGCTATTAACTTGAAAAGATGGAACAGCCAAACTGAGGATCTGAATTTTAAGGTTGTTGGTTGGGAATATTTTTGCTGATTTAGGATCTTGGCACCAAAGTTAACTTACCCTAGAACTTTTCCATAATCCTGTGCATATTTCTTTGGGAATCTGTCTAAACCCAAAACAAACCATCTATGAATGTACATTCATATTGAATGAATGACTGCACAAAAAGTTGGAAGGAAATGATTATTTCCATTGTGTTTTTCTACCTAGCTTTCTGCAGAAAATTCAGATTTCTGTTCCTTTCAGCAACTTCTCTTTTTCTCTGTATTAGAACTGGTCCACATTCCAGAACTCATCCAATATGTCCAGAAAGCCAGCTACTCTTATTTAATATATTTTTGGGCTTTGGATGCTTATCAATCACCTACATAACAGCTATGATGGTGCAGTGGTTAGAATGCAGTACTACTACTGTAGGCTAACTCACTGCTTGCTCCAGGAGTTCGATTCTGAACAGCTCAAAGTTGACACAGCCTTCCATCATTCTGAAGCTGGTAAAATGAGGACCCAGATTGTTGGGGACAACATGCTGATTCTGTAAACTGCTTAGAGAGGGCTGTAAAGCACTGAAGTGATATCTAAGTTTAAGACTTATTGTTATTGCTAGATGTTCCCACCTTTCTTATTTGTCTCCCTATGACCCTGTTTTCTTATTCTGCTGAATCGCTTAATTAATCTGTTCTACCAATTTCTTCTTAGCTACGGTCTAAATTGTGGGCTTCCATCTCCAGCATTCTACTGTCCTGCGTATACAAATTCAGAAAATGCACCAGATCAGTTTCAAAATCCCAAAGGCAACTAGACTTTGTTTTTCCTTGAAGATGTTTTGCTTCTCATCCAAGAAGCTTCTTCAGTTCTGACTCAGTTCATGACCTGGATGACTGAAGATCTCCATAAATATCAGTTTCAAAAACAGCTGAGAAATACTGATCTATTGAACATCATAATTTTCACTTTCAGTGTTTTATATCCATTATACATTTTTGATCCATTACATTTTTTCAGGATGCTTGCCTAATATCTGAATTTTCTCTAAACATATACCACTGCAGAATATCCCAGCATTTCTCTATGCAGAAATGAAAGCTGACTTAAAGAAAATCAATAATGTTCTTTTAAATGGTTGTCAAATTATTACACACAGAGAAGTGCACAAAGTTACATTGATGGATAGGCTTGTCATCTCTTTTTGGCAGTATGTTAAGATGGTCCAAGATGAGTTTAATGTATTTTTTAAAATATAATATATTGAAGAAACAATAACTTACAAACTCAAAAATTCTGCTTGATAACAAATGAATGCGAATAGGCTTTATCCACCACAAATATGTACCTTTCTAGAAAGATGTTTTATGAACTTGAAAGAAGCAACAACATCTTAAGAGTTTGTTCATGACTCTTAGAAATTTGCTGTCAACAAATGTTTATGTCTTTTGGGATGGCAGTTACTGAGAACTTTAGTAACATCTAGTCTGGCAAGTTGACTGAGCAAACTGAGAGAAACATCATCCACTGTACGTGTGCTCAGGAATCTCTTTACAGAGTCTCTTGAAAGTTTCTTGCTACCTAATTGCCTAGGAATTTGATTAGATATTTAAGCCATTCAGGTGGACTGTGTGTTTTTCTTCTTCTCAGTCATCTGCATTTCCATTTCATTCATTCATTTGGGATTGTATGACTCCCAGAGGTGCTCCTAATATAGTATACCTTACATTGGTGGTGATGTAAAAGACATATATTACATCTTACATTATAGCTTTAGTTTAATTTAAGAGCAAGAAATCTTTCTGTGGTTGGGGGCTACATGCAGTATAGATGATAAAATGCTGCCATGGGACAACCGGAGAAAACTGTGTCTTTAGAAACAGAGATTTTGAGTGATTCAGGCAGGTTGCATTAATGGGGCTGAAGGAGCCATGGCTTACCAATGCTGCCTTACATTTCCAGCTATCTCAGTCTCTTATAAAATTTACCCCCTTTTTTTCCTTTTTTCAACCCTAATGTTCCTTAATTCAGGATAGAGTCAAGATAATTGAATAGAGCTAAGCATCTACTGGTTGAATGCCCTTCCTGTTGCCTATGCGGAATTCGCAGCAGATATTTTTTTCTTTGTGCCCTGAGAGAGAAACATCTGCTGTTACCTAGGGTTGAATTCTCAGTCTTCCGTGTGCAAGGCGAGCATCTTCACCACTAGGCCACCATGCCAGTCAAAATTTACTCCTATAGAAAGAAGATAAATGAATCACAATTCTACAAACTCTTCTTAGATCTTTCTGTTCAGGATAGAAGGTTGGATGGTCTATATACAGGACCCAAATGGCAGTCAAAGTATAGCTTCAGGTCTCTATGTGCCACTTGAACATAAATAGTATTACAGCTACTCCTAAATTATTTAGTGATCAGGTTTAGGGAGAGACCTAATTTGCAAGGGACAATAACTCATTTTACATAACATAAATGCAAAAAAGAAAAAGAAAATCATACCAATGCTATGAAATTAAAAGCCTCATTTTCAATGAATTATACTTATGTGAAAGTTGAACTACATCAGTAAGACTGATTTCATTTGAAACCTTGCAGACAACCTGCAAAAATATTAGGAGTGGAAGTATGGGGAGGTGGGTCACTTATTATTGCAATTTCATCAGATCAGCTTTCAGAACTTTTGAGTTCCCAGCAGTATCTCTTAATATTGTTCAAATTTAAGCAGATAGAAATATAAAATTATAGGCAAGGAAAGTTCTCCTCATTTATTTATTAATGTCTTTTTTTCCTTGTAAAAATTGTCAGTTGCCTGTTGACAGCTGAGACTGGCATGTCTAATAAAGAACAGCTGGCAATTCAAATCCAACATTATTTGGGAACTACTTTCTTAGAAAATCAATAGCATTTCTTGGGAAATGGCAGTAAATTGTGTATTCATAAATGCACTGAGTCTGGGTGAAATCGCAATCTTTTAAAAAGCAGGCAGCGTGAATCTCCTACTTGGGTAATCCTTGAGAAATGTGTCCCTTTGCAACTAACATTGGTTAGTACCTTCTATTGTTTTTTTGTCTTCTATTGCTCCCTTTCACTCATATTTGTCTTTATCTTTCCACCACATAACTGTCTTATCAATCTTGTGATGGCAGCTTTAAATCCTCCAAAATGTTTTCTTGGACTGATTTCATTGTGCAAGTCTTTCCTCTTGACCTACAGTGTCTTCTTATAAAATTCAATTTTGTATCTACAGAATGGATTACTGTGTATTACTTGAGTGTAACTGAGCTTTCTTTCTAGAAGCTAAAGTTGATTTAGAACTTGGCATATATGGCATATATAAACTGCAATTTTTCCCTTCCCTCTTTAATCTTGAAGTTAGGACACAATTCCCAGAATATGAGCCTGTAGGTTGAAAATTCTAGAAGCTGGGATCCCAGCAAATAAACTGGAAACCAAATTAGATGAGGCTCATCTTTACAAATGAAAAATCCCAGTGCAAATTAATTGGATTGCATTTGATTCGCACCCTTCAACCAGATTAGTGTTTCTCAACATTGGCAATTTTAAGATGAGTGGACTTCAATTCCCAGAATTCCACAGAGGCTGAGAATTCTGGGAGTTGGAAGTCCACAGAAGTTGCCAAGGGAGAAACACTGCACTAAACAATTGCTACATGAATACAAAAACATAACTGAAATTCAGGATATATATATTCTCGAACAAGTGGACAGCAGACAAAATAGTCTTTCAAGGTCAAATTACTTTGATTTTAACAAACATTATGTAGCTGTTATGTAGCTTTTTCAGAACTAGAGGTGGGAAGTTTTGAACACATACACACACACACATACACATACTTATTTTGATCAGGATTATAAATCACTATTATTATTTTTATTTGAGCCATGATGGAAGGACCCTTGAACTTTATTAACTAATTTACTGCAGAACACTGCACTGTTATAAAAAAAAAGGAGGGGGAGATTGACAATCCATTATCAGTAATATTCTAGTTGGTGCCAACTGACTTCTAAAAATAGATACACAATTTTGTCAAGTCCAGTTTGACATTTGGACATTTTTTTTTTCTTAGCAACAATGTAGAAGTGGTTTCTTCTTCTTATTGCCTTCTACTTTATAACTTTTTAATATAGCCTGCAATCCTGGAACTTCTTGGTGCTCTCTCATCCCCTACTTACCAGAGGCAACCTGCTTAGTTTTTTTTCCCCCAAGATAGTCCCTAAATCATGGGAGCCAGCCACCTGTTATTTTCAAAACGATTTGTGAGACAGGCCAAACAGAGACTGTCCCCTTTCAATGTTTAATTATTATTATTTTTATATTCCCAGTGTCATATGGAAGCACATAATAATGCCCGTGCTTAAAAAACTGAGCTAAGATTGTAAGTATAAGGTAAGGTTGTCAAACTCCCAGCCCATGGGCCAGATGCATCACGTGCTGGCCACGCCCACACCTGTTTAGCGAAGGGGGAGAAAGTCCCTATATGTCATGTGATGCTGCTGTGACAATCTGAATTTGACACCCCTAGTATAAGGTATTCTTTCATGATGACAGCAATATTATCTGGCCAGAGAAGGCTTTCCTGTATAAACAAGATCAGACATCAAATGGAACAAAAGGTTTATGTAGAAGACACAAAATTCTGAGTCTCTCCTGAATCTGAGCAGCTGTGTTGATGTCTCCAGATTGCCTCAACTAGCTCAGGAAGTGAGGACATTGCAGCTATGGAAGATGAATCACCAATGGACATTCTATTCTGTCCTGGTCTCCTACCTTTAGATACTTTAACAACTGGGAAACAGTTTGATGGGGTATTTCCTCAGGGAAGTACATTCAAATAGATCTCTATAGTTGGTCCTGATGACCATTGGGACTTTTCCTCATATAATGCAGAAAGTATAGCTAACGAAGGCAGAAAGTCATTTGCCACCCAGCTAACGTAGGCAGATTTCTGCAACAGACATTAAAATCCAGTTTCTGCTTCTTTGGCTACAGTGTTCTTATTCATTGAATGGGTGTGGAGGACTGCGCTTAGTAAAATTGGCATAGTCTTCCAACTCACCATCTTAGAGAGATGTCATGTGAACCACTGATGAATAACACATCTGCCAAGTACACAACTGGGAGATAACTAGTCACAATTTACTCTTCTGACAAATATTCTTTCTCAAGATGCCCCAGAGGTAAATATAAAGGTGCGCCATTGTTAAGGGAAACTGTTTATTTTGAAACATTAAAGAATTCCTAAGGCAGCAAAAGCTGAAAGAGACAACTGTAAAAGCAATGTGGAACTGTCGGGATAGAAAGGGGTTGTTGTTTTTGTTCCTCACAGGAAAAGCAGGCAAGTTATCCCGCCCTACCCTTCATTGCTGCTCAAAATGAGCAAGGTATTTGAATTGATTGTGTATATTGTATACAACTTCTGATCTCTGCAGTTTTTCTCCTTACTTTGAACACTTGCTATCACCCGTGCTAAAAGATGCTGAATTTCATTGAGGGAAGAGATCCTTTTGCATTCATTTTAGAAGCATGACTCTCCAACTGAAAGGTTTCGCAAATGAATGGTTTATAACAAGCTAGTGAATGGTTCACTTGTGGTCAATGTAAATCATTCTCTGCCTGTTTACTTTCACATCCTCTTGAGGGTGGGCTCGCTTCCATGCTTAGCATCCTAAAACTCAATAATGACAGTACAGTTATGGTCAAAGTGGATTTCTGACATGGAGGCAATGAGAAATTTGACACTTAGTGCCACTTAACCACTAGTCCTGAATGAAATGGGAAATAGATTTGCATGCAAGTTGGGAAAGATTTGCTTTACAAATTGCATGCTGAAACAAGTCCAGGAGCACAAGACTGACAACCCCTCAATTATTAAACAGTAAACGTTAACCGCAGCCGAGAAGAGAGTGTACTGTGTATGATAAATTGCATACAATGAAACACACTGTCCATTTCCAGAGGAGGTCTAAATCCAATCAGCTCGTATTTTCAAAGAAGGGGGGGGAGTGTTCTTGAGAACACTATTTAGAAATGAATTCTATGGTTTTTATAGAGGGACTACATTGCCTAGTGACTTAGTGGGTGGGTGGGTGGAGGTTAGAAGTGATTTCAGAGCCCTCAATAAGCTGAAATACCTGTAGCTTGACGGTGCACCTAGTTGGGTTATCCATCACTGGAGTCAATAACAGAGTAACAGAGATGGAAAGGACCTTGGCTGTCTTCTAATCCAACCCCTGCTCAAGCAGGAGACCCTACACCATTTCAATCTCAATGACAACCACATCTTCTGAAGGCAAGCCTTTCCACTAGTTAGTTGTTCCATCAGGGACTTCTAACTGATCTATCAAGACACTTATTTGCAATACGCATTTATATCCAATTTTTCTAGACTGGTTCTCTCCTTGATTAGCTTCCATCCATCGCTCCTTGTCCTGACCTCAGTTGCTTTGAAGAATAGGTCAACCCCCTCTTTTTTGTGGCAGCCCCTTAGATTTTATAATATATAATAATATTAATATAATAAATCACATCAGAACATCAGAATCTCAGCTGTGATACACTGATTATGAAATGCACTCCTAGCAAAAACCAATCTGGAACTCACGTTGATTTCATTTCACCCTGTCAATGAAGAGCTAACTTGGCATCCAAACTTTAGAGTCTCAGCTGCACCATGTATTTTTTTAATTTTTATTATTTTTATTGTGTATTTTATTGTTTTTTTTAAATTGTTTCATCATTCATTGATTCTCTCCCACCATAAAATCTGTTGATATAGGTGCCTTATACATTATATTTGATCAAAATGCAAAGAAGCTAATATCTCTGCATATAATATAGTGTTACAGTGTGCATATAATTCTATGGTACAATGCCTTTATCTGGAATAATTTCTTCCTCGCATTTCCATCATTTCTATCTTGTCTGAATGAGCTTTGGGATTCATCTAAAAGTGTTTCTCATCTCCTAGTCAGAAATTGTACAGCCTTCCTGCTGTCAGTCAAAAGAGATAAGTTATAGAAAAATGTGTCATCTGCTTGCTAATAACATTTTAGTTCAGATTTCCAACATAATCTTCAAGAACCAATCCAGCTTGGTAGCCCAAAAGGATACTATAGGAAAAAAAATGGATATAAATGTGTATTGCAGATAAGTGTATACAGTATGCTTTGTGGCCCAACTGTATCTACTGATAGCAAGGGTGGACAGTTATGTCTCCTTTATGACTTGTGGACTTCAACTCCCAGAATTCCTGAACTAGCCATGCTGAAGTCCACAGGTCATAAAGGGGCCATAGTTGCCCACCTCTGACCTATAGGAACCAAGACATCTTCTAATGCAAAAAGGTTCCCTACCACTGTGATGATTATTAAATTAAGAGATAGCACAAGATTATAGAAAACTTCAGGAAGAGAATGCATAGTGTGCATACACTATTGCCAATTTTTTCTGGAAATTAAAGAGATACAAGTTCATTACTTCTTTGTGTGCTTGATGAGGGTGATAAAGGCTTGGGGCAATTCTACAAATTTAATGTCAACTAAACATCTTGGTCTCTCTGTGAAGGAGAATATCATCGGAGAAACCTGGTAGGAATTCTGCATTTCCTGTTTTCTGCAGAGATGAGAGCATGAAGGGTGCCACATAAACCACTGAAATGTAACATATGGAACCTTATAAATTTCTTTGCAAAATAATTTTGAGGTCTATACTTTTTCCCTTTTATTGTATTAAAGATGCACAGAATTGGTCTTTAAGTAGGTTGAAACACATAAACTGGTAAAGAGAAAAACTATGAGTAACCCATAATCCGGGGGTGGGGGGGAGTTCTCTTTGGGAGGTAAAATGCAATGATCCTTCTTTGAAAAGAAGCCATTTGCATAAAATTGCATTTCTTTCAACAGTCAAGATTAGGAAGATTCCCCAAATATTATTTTATAACCTTCCTCATTGAACTCCTAAATACAATATGGTAATTTTTAAAAATGTGCACATGGGGACATTTGTGCTATAAACAAATCTCAATTATTTATTTCATTAGTTTTCAAAATCTAGTTTCAGGTAATTCATAATATCACGATTAGGTGATTCATAATACCATGGTTATCTTTGCTTTCACTGTGAATTAACATAGGTACATCAAATGGTAACTGGTTGCATCTTTTTATGATATTCAAAGCACTTATATTTCTAAAATACTAAATGCAGGTGTGGGATTCTACCAGTTCGCACCTATTCACTAGAACCAGTTGTTAACATTCTAAGCAGTTCGGAGAACTGGTTGTTAGAAGAAATTACTGTCCTAATCCTGTAAGGAAGGCAGGAAAGAAGCATTTTGGTGTTGCTTACAGAAACGGCCTCTCCGTTAACCCTTATTACATTCTTGGCAGGACTAGACTTCCTGTCTCAGGAACATCTCTGGAGTTTTTTTCTCCTCCTTTGCTGGTGTGGAGTGACCGTTGAAAAAAGTGACTTATGACCATTTTTCACACTTACGACTGTTGCAGCATCCCCACAGTCATGAGAGGCCAGGCAAGGAGATGGTGCCTCAATGTGAGTGACATTGAGTTGGCCACACTCAGACAATAACATGACCACCAAGCCACATCCACCCAGTCACATGACCACCAAGCCACACTGACCAATTAAGCCATGCCCACAGAACTGGTTGTTAAAAAAAATTGAATCTGACCCCTGTCTAAATGCCTCTGATAAAACCAAGTAGAGCCTCCTTCAAGCTCTATTTCTGGTATGTCATGTAGCCTTCTTGGAAATCATATAGAAGCAACTGAACTTCTATTTTTAAAAATTATTATTTATTTCCCAGTCTGACCAGCAAGGCACAAGGCTACAAACCAGAAGACTCTGAGTTGTAATCCTACCTTAGGTATGAGAGCTGGCTAAGTGACTTTGAACTGGTCGCTCTTGGGACAACCCACCTCACAGGGTTATTGTTGTGGGGAACAACAGGAGGACGAAGGAGTAGTATGTATGTTTGCCGTCTTGAGTTATTCATAAAAAATAATATTATTATAAAAATGATTTTAAAAATTGAAATAAATAAATAATCTAAACGAAATAAACACTCCTTTGAGTTTTCATCCAAACAATGAACAGGTCAGCCCTCAGTTAACTTCTGAGCACACACAAGATTAGCCAGGTGGCTATCACCTGGCAAGATTCAACACAAGCGCGCATCAAAAAATACTGAAAATATCAAGCAAACATCATTTTCTCAGTGATTCCTTGACTGAATCAGAACAAGTATACCTTTCCTATTATCAGTACCTGTCACAAGGTCTACATTCCACCCCCCACCCCCACCCCGGATCTTCTTCCCTTCTAGCTAGATCAGAACTTATTTCTGACTTCCAAGCTTGATTTCTACAGTATGTTTTGCCCTTAGCACTCTTCTAAAAAGTTTTGAATGGGGAAAGCACTGGGATTTTCAGAAATGTTACAAATCAGGATCATGTTATATGTTGGCTATTCCGAGGTCAAATCAGAATGCTCTTTTTGAGCAGCTTTGCATGCCTAGGTCTCAAGGAACACATCTCAACAGAAGCCTATTATTCTAATATGGTCCATTTGGAAGGTAACATTGCCAGTAAATCGGGACTTCTAGTGGTTTAATTCCAAAATAGAAATTGGTGGTTTTATTATCTATGGATTTACCAATGTTCTTTTTTAAATTAAACATTATAGCTTGGTATAATTGCTTATAAACAATATGAATGCATCTTTGTATTTCTTTCTCCTATTATCTGTGTTTTGCATGTCATTTATATTTTGGACCCCTGCTTTTTCTAATGGAAACTGCAGTGCTTTGCAGTTTATTTGGGGGGAAAGCACTTTTTTTCCCTCAAAATTAAGCTTTTAAGCATAACACACATCCTTTTTATATAGGATGGAGTACGCATGCATTCAGATTAAGGTATACCTAAACTGACAATGTAAAAAAGCCAATGAGTCACTAAAGAAAACTAAACAACCGCAGTCAAATGTTGGGTTTAAAAAGAAGTCTCCACCTGCTGTGGAACACAGGAAAGTCAGTGAACTGCTGAAAGCAAGGGAAACAACCCTTGGAAAAACTCCACATCCCATCCCATGCCATTGAAATGTTTCTGAGCAAAGAAGATACACTATAAGAAGGGTACAGTAGAGGAGGCAAATGCTACCCCTAAAAGGGAAATAATTGACTAACTCTTATTGATTTTGCCAGTTTTAAGAGCATGTCAGCGTTCCAGAAAACCTCCACTCCAAACAATAACTGCCAGACAGACGTCTTCTCAAAAGTTCTGTTTTATTTGGATAGTAAACTGACACATCTGGAGAATCCCGAATCTGAAAGTTCCGGGTTCCCTTGCAATAAGTAAAAACTACAAATCCACCCCATGCACCCATCCTCGTATGACATGCCCCAATCACCATCCATCCCAACTTGAGACTTCCCCTCACCCAGGTACAAAACAACATGACCTTGACTTAGAAGAAGAATGCTATTATGTCTAACCACATACACTCCAAGAAATTCCCCCCTCCCATTTTCCCAGGCTCAAGAATGTGGCAGTGTGGAAGCGTCTGGTCTCAATATGGCTTCCAAAGCTGACACTCTTCCTACTTTGCCCCTTCATCTCCCAAAAAATAAAGTCTCCTCACACCCCTACCCCAAATTGCAATGTCTTGTGGGTTATAAAATGTGATCATTGCAATGCAACTTTTGCACTTGGTCGCTCGTGGATTAGAGGTAGTAAGCAATGCCTTGATTTGGATTTAGAAGAAATTGGGAATTAACACGGTACAAGAGAAGACTCATTTCAGCTTATGTCATTTTTATCTAGTTAAAAGTATAGCTGCAATAATATTCTAGTCCAACTAGCTGTAACTAATGCATGTAAGATTTTGGCTGTCTCAGAGTACCAGGAATTGATGCAGTTCTTGCAAAAAGCCTTGCTGCGAACAGGGTTGATACATCACCCTGCTATTTCTGGGAGTGTGAAAAACGTTCTGAGCTTGAAACAGAGACAAAATGCCCTGTACTCCAAGTTGAGGACCAAACATTTATTCTATATTGTTTGAAGTGATCCAGTATCCCACAGCTGACTTATTTTTAAAAATTACTTGACACCATGGGGACTGGAGTGTACATCAGATAATAAAACAGCAGGCATTCCATTCCTGCGGCCATCAACAGGAGCTAGTTGAGAAGATGAAAGCAGATGATGAAGAGTCAGTTAGGAGCATGTCCACACATTGAAACTCATTTTGGATTTAAGAAAAAAAGAGGGCTGTCCTGGCTGGTAGGCAAGGATACTGCTGCAGTTTTAAAATTATGTGACGTGGCCTTTAGTGTTCATAGATTCTAATGCTGTTTTTTATTTATTTTGAGACAGGATGCCAAATGCACACACATGTGCCGTGCATTGCGTCCTTTTGTTTCAATCCCTCCCTCCTAGAACCATTTGAAATAGATAGATGATAGATAGATAGATAGATAGATAGATAGATAGATAGATAGATAGATAGATAGATAGATAGATAGATAGATATAAAGGATGGATGGATGGATGGATAGATGCCTAGTGAGCATCTGGCTGATCTTGTCTAATCATGAGATCAGTCTCCACCATAGCATATGAAGGATGTGACAAGATGTCACGGATCTAGATACACAGATTTTTGTTCTTTTGAAGACCATCTTTACCCATTTTAATCAATGTGTTTTTGCCCAGGTGGGCAGTGATCTGGCCCATGCTTGACTGTTTCAAAAAGGCCTTAAGGTTTCCTCCTATATTCACTTATTAACATTACTAAAAGATCCAACTTCAGATATCTGAGAAGTGAATGATAAGCTCACAGGTATTGTTTCATTAAGTTCCTTCACATTTAACCAGTTTTGTAGTGTTACAGTGGTCCCAAAGTCATTGGTGACTGTGAGTCTATATTACAATGGGTGATTTCATGTGACAGTTTTATCCTCAGTGGTTCATTGAAAATCTCACTTAGAGCAAACTTATGAAACCTATCCAGTATGTATTCAGTTCATCGGGGCTAGTAAACATTAGCAACAATTACATGACAGTAACAAAGTGTTTGTGGAAAGAATGTGTGTAATATAATCTATCTATTCACCAGATCATTTACAACATGAGCTGACTGCAAAATTTGTCTCACGATATGTGAACAAGTGTGCAAATGCACTCTTAGAGCATAGTTAAATAACTATTTTGAATATTTTGCTCCAATCAACTGGGTGGCAGAAGGTATGCACGACTAAATTTGTTCTAACTTCATAGATAATCTCTACTCAACCTTTGGTAATGAGACTACAAAGTGCAGTTTCAATATGTACTGCCAGGCAAGTTAAGATGAAATGGTTGATAGATTTCCTAGCTAATGTGATAAACACCCACCAATTACTCCCTCTAAAATGGTCTAGTGCTAGGGGGAGAGACAAGTTTTACTAGATGCTTAAAGTGCCAGGTTTAGCAAAGAGGAAGGGGCTCTTTCACAAGTAACCATTAGATGATGAATTTTCATTGAAACTGGCAACTAAAAGCAAAATACTAGTGGACTGATTTGCTTAGTTACTGGGAAAGGACCAGTACATTTTGAGTCTAGTTTCTCGGAAGGTCGCATGCAATTTAAAAATTGTGTAGAAAGCTGCACTAAATCTCCTACAATTCTATCTCCCTCTTGTCTATGTGTATCAGCTTCATTTTTTGTACCATAGTTTTGCTAGTTTGAGTTTGAGTTGTTCATTTGTACAACACTTTTGCTAGTTTGAGTTGTTCATTAGGTGTCAGCCTGGGAAGCCATTTGCCAGCTTTGGAAGCCATATTCCACGCTGCCACATAGCCTAAGCTCCTTCTGGAGCTTCTAGGCTGCCACATTTAGTGCCTGGGAATTTGGGAGGGTTTTTTTAAGGAGCAGTGGATGATTAGCCACAACAACATTCTTTTCTAGGAGAGTCAAGGACTTTTCAACCTGCACCTGGAGGGGGGAGTGACTGGGGATAGTCTCTGGATGGGACAAAGACATGATTGGGCCATGTGATGGACTGATGAAAGCAGGGGATGGATCTTTGATTTTCTTTTGGGGAAGGGAAAACTCGGAACTCTCAGATTCGGGTTTTCCTAGATGTGGTCAATATGACATCTCTAATAAAGTGGAACTTTGAGAAGATGATTGTCTCAGATTGATCTGTTTTGGAGTTTGTTACTTGGAATGCTGACATTTGGAGTGCTTGTCTCTTTTCCAGAAAATCGGGGGTGTGAAGAATAGCACTTTCTTGTCTGGTTGTTGGTAAGACCTGTGGGTGGAATCCATTCGTTGCCTGGATCAGATATTAACAGAGGAGTAGGCAGCATTGTTGAAAACAAATTTAGCAAGAACTATGAGATCAGTGCAGTTGTTATGCTGGTAAGAAATCTAACGTCTTAAATACTGCTGCAATAGTTGGTTAACCTTCTCATGTTCTCCACTGAAAGGTTCTTTGGACAAGGAGAGGATTTGAGATAATCTGTTATGACCCGGGACTGGACCCAGAAGCAACACAGCTGGAACGAAGGCTTAACTGCCCTTTATTGATTCAACTTTTCCCCAAAAGTCCCATCGTTCACTGCAAGTCAAGGAGCAAAGCTCTAAACATACACTTTCAATACTTCCTGGCTGCTATTAGTCCTGAGGAGCAGCACAGTTCTGAGAGAAGCCACAGTTCAAGGAGTTTGGTACAAGGAGTCTTCATCACAGAAAGAGTTCACCAGGACTGCAGCACAACCCAGAGCAGAATTGCGTCACTGAGAATTTGCACATAGCCAGGCAAGCAGGACAAGGCACAGCAAAGTATCCAGATGTCGGCACGTGAGACTGGAAAAAGGCAACTCTTGTTCCCGACAAGTTCTCTCTTTTTTAGAATAAATAGCAAAAGGTTAATTAGAATGCAGATTTTGGAAAGTTACCGATGGACTCAGGATCCAGATTAATTTCAAAAACAAGATTTTGAAATTTCCCACGGGAAAGTGCTGATGTTTTAAATTTTTTAAAAACATTGATAGGATAGGACTTAGAAGGTTGGACACTAGAGGGAGCCAGAAAAAAATTGAAGATAACAATTACACATGATTTCTAATACAGAACGGAGCAAAGTATTTTAACTTTAAATAAATTGAACCTAAACATAGTGCAACCTAAATATAATGTAATTTTAAGAAAATCCACCATTATATGTGGTTAAGACTATAGATTTAAAAATATTATAGAAAGGAACAAGTTTTAGCAGATAAGGTTGAGACTGATTTGAAAGTGGATTTAAAAATGACAGACTACAAGAATGTTATGGAAGAAGAAGTCACTCAACTTTATATACAAATTAAACCAGCTGGTGTCTTAATAATTAAAAGGGTTATGTAAATAACAAGCCAAAAGAGTGGCTAGGATAATTTTCCTATGTTATATTTACAAAATATAATGTTTTGAAATATTTTGTGAGAAGACAAAGAAAAAATGAAAAACAACCAATTATTTGAAGGAATTAAAGCCCATTAAAAGTAAAAAAAGAAAGGAATATGAAGTTGATTTATTTTTTCAAGGTGAAAATAGACATTATCTTGGGTACTCTTTGTGGACTTTTGCTTGTCAGGACTGAACAACAAAACTTTAAGTATTTATTTATACATAAGAGGTGAAATATGGGAAGAAGATACCATTTGTTGCATTTTAAGGAAAGGTGATAAATTATTAAAATTGTTTATACTTGTGAAGAAAGAGGAAGTCATTTTTATATACTGTATATATTTTCTTTACTATACCTTTTCTTTCTTCTTATTTTGGTTTTTTCTTTTCTTCATTTTCTATTTTTTTCTTTCCTTTTTTAATTTGTACTAATTTTAATCTTTTTAATTATAAGGTTGAATAAAATTACTATAAAATGCTTAAATTCCAAATAATGTCATTATAAATGGTGAGAGACACAATGAATACAAAGTATATAAAGCAAATTGTAAATTCCTTTTCAAAAGGTAGAATATGACTATTCAGTTATTCAAAACTAACTTAATTGCTTCATTTAATTGGACCCCAGTAGAATTTTACGGCCTATAAAGAAAAATATATGAACATTTGTCAGTCACATTATGCACCTCAATTAGGTTCAGGCAGTCTTGCTTCTTTCCACTTTGATGAAAAATCGTTTCTGAAATAGCTTGATCTTTGATGCCATTTTTGGAGATGTTTTGCAAGGAACAGCTTTTCCATCCTGTGTTTATTTGAATATTCCTCAAAAATGTCCCTCTGGGATATTGTGCCCCTCAAAGTGAGATTTTCCCCTACCTTCTTGGCCATCTGTAAACCTGACTCTGCCTACTGATTTCAGGCCCCAATGGGGGCATTCCATATTGAAGGCAGTTGTTAGACTAGGAAGAAGATCCCAACCCCATCCCTTGGTATTCTGGTTACTTAAGTTATTTAAATGGAAACTTAACAAGGAGAGATCCAACCTAAAAATAAGGAGAAATTTCTTGACAGTGGGAACAATTAACCTTGCCTTCAGAAGCTGTAGATCAGGGATGTCAAACTCAAGGCCTGGGGGCCGGATCCAGCCCACAGGTACTTAGATCTAGCCTGAAAGCAGTAAAGGACCACACCGTGGTACTTCTGCCAGCAAATATGGGCTCCCAGGCTCCATTTTCAGCTGCCACAGCTTCCTGCAACCCTCTGTCAGTGAAATGTAAATACTCAATGCAATTAGCCTTGTGAATAAAATACCTGAATTTCTCCTCTTACTAAATATGGCTAAATTCAACATCATATTTGTCTGTGAAACATGGCTCAATGCATGTCTCCCTGACTCCATTACCACAGTAAGAGACTATCACGTTTACCGATCAGATCGTGAAATCCATAGAGGAGGTGGTGTTGCTATCTTCTATAAAAAGTCCCTACATCTAAAAAACATCCAAGTTACCCAAGAGCTTGCTCTTCCTGAGACCATCGTCTGTGAACTGTCCTTAAATATCACATTTTGATTCTTACTATGTTACAGAGCCCCTGATTATGACATCGAACATGTAAACAAGCTAAATTCACTACTACCATGGGCAGCATCCTGCCCACATGCTTTTATCTATCTTGGTAACTTCAATCTACCTCACATTAACTGGACCCTAAATGAATGTAAAATTGAACCCATACATGCAACCTTCTACAATGCTGTAACAAACCTAGGACTGGAACAACTAGTAACCAACAATACTAGACCTAACAATCAATCTCATCTTCTGCAATAGTTTGAATTCAATTTACGGAATACAAATTAAAGAACCCTTTTCCAACAGTGACCACAGCATGATTGACTTTTGTCTCAACATACATCCACACAAAAATCAGCACAACAATGTGATCCCCAATTATAACTTCAAAAAAGGCAACTATGATTTTATAGACATCGATCTCTCATCCCTTGATTGGCAATTTCTATTCACTGGATGCAATACTGTAGAAGACCATTACAACATACTTTTACTTGAAGTCAAAAGAGTCATCAAACTATATGTACCATTAACAACTCCCAAAACCAGAAAAAACAAATTACCCATAACAATAAGGAAGCCTCAATCCAAAAAGAGATCACTCTGGCGGAAAAACAAATCTGGTCACATTGCCAAGTTCAAAAGCCAATACAAAAATTTATGTCACCAGATAAAGACTGAATGCACCAATTATCACATTAAACAAGAAGAAAACCTTCTATGCATCAATTCCACCTGCACTTTCTACAATTTTGTAAACAACAAACTGAAATACTCAAGGTCCATCCCACCCCTGAAAGGACCTAATGGTAAAGACTGCAATGATGACACCATTAAAGCCAACCTCTTTAACACATTCTTTGGCTAAGTATTTGTAAATAGCAATGGATCATGCCCAGTATTTCCTCGTCGAACCACAGACAACTACAATGATCTAATACATATTGATTTTACAAAAGGCAATGTTGAAAAAGCACTACGCAATATAAAACCATCTCTATCTATTGGACTGGATGGAATATGTGCCTACTTCTTAAAAAAGCTATCCACTGCCATAGCCAAATCTCTAAGCACAATCTTTGAAAAATCTTTCAGGACCAGCTCCTTGCCAAAACTATGGTCATAAGCCACGGTCATCCCCATCTTCAAAAAGGGAGACCCCAGCCTAGTTGAAAATTACAGACCAATCTCTTTATGCTGCATCACCTATAAAGTCATGTAATCAATTATTAACCAATCCATTATCCTCCACTTAGAGACAAACAACCTACTCTCTAATAAACAATTTGGTTTCAGAAAAAAACTATCCTGCAATCTGCAACTCTTACACTGCAAAAACATATGGACTACACAACTCAATCAGGGCAAAGCAATAGATGCAATCAACATAGACTTCTGTAAAGCCTTTGATTCAGTGGTACACGACAAACTACTCCTAAAACTGAAATCTTTTTTTAAAAAAACAAGTTTTATTGATTTTACAAACAAACAAACAAGACAAAACATCATTAAACATTAAAAACATAAAACCTCTTTCCATTGCAGATCCTTACAAGGCAGGTAACATATTGCTTTATATCACGTACTTATAATTTATCCCATTTCCATATAAACACGTAAATTCCCTTTACCAAATTCCACATTGTTTCTCTTTAATCATTATTCAATCATATTTCCTTTCTGATTTATCTACTATCCAGTCATCAACTTTATATTTCCCTCTGGCTTGTTTATAATTATTCTCATCTAGTCTTCTTCCGAGATTTTATTATTTAATTCGTAATTAAACACACACACATAAAACACAGACATAAAAACATAAAACTTTCTTCTAGAAAGTAACTTGGCCCCAGATTACCTCTTTTTGTATGGACTCAGTTGTATTCACGCTCTTCTTATATACCATTACCCATCTTATTTACCATTCTATATCTATTATATAACTCCTCTCCACTTTTGCCTCATCTTAATTCTGTTTTATATATTTAATCTTGCTTTTTTTAAAAAAAATATTTTTATATCTTTTGTCCATTTCTCCATTTACATCTGTCTCATTTCCAATTTAAGAAAGAATAGTTTCCCCTGGAATCACTAATCGGAGTATGATGCCTTTCTATCATTCCCCTAAATTAAAATTTAAAATAACACCTAAATCCCAATCAGATTCTGCTTAGTACATTCTACTATTTCAAAAACCAATACTACAATAATAAATCCATAACAATCAACACATTAATCCATTAAACTCTATATTCAAACTAATATTTTAAACATTCCCTTTAGTATTTTATTAAAACTTCTTATCATTCATTATTAAACCTTTTAAAGTTATACCTTGATATTTTAGCCTTTTATTGGATCTTAAAAAGTTCTGGTTATCTACTTATAATACAAATACCACTATTACAATACTCATGTGTACTTTGCAGAATCCCCCTTTTTTTTAAAAAAACCCATATATTACCCATTATCCCTGAAAAAATTTCCTTATCTCCATCTTGTCTTATATCTTTGTAACTTTTTTCCCCTTTTTCCTTTTCCTTCTTAGCCCGCCTAAACTTTTTACCCCCTCCTCTCAAAACCTCTGCCTTCTTGATTTCCCCTTTCTGCATTCCTCTTTCCTTTTGCTTTCTAGCATTCTGTTGTTTTTGCATCTTCTTTTTCTCTTTCATAAACATTTTTTTATTTCTTAAGTCCTTCCTTTTCGCTCCTCTCTTTCTCCTTTCTTTCTTAGTCACACCTTTTAGTTCATTAAAAATGGCTTCTTCTTCCTCGGCTTCTCGCAGCTGTTGTTTAATTTGCTGGCACATGACAAGTGCCATATCTAGAAAACAAAGGGCTTCTCCCATAACATCTTTGCCTTCTTTCTTTGTTTTTAGATATTGTTTTTTTAGTTCATCAAGAGATAGAGCCATTTTAAACTGTTTCTTCTTCTCTTTCTGTATCCTTTTCTTAAACCAATCAGTTATTTCCAAGCTTAAAACAGTTCCCAAAAGTCCCAAAGTCCCACAGTCATCAAACAGTCCAGGCAGAGTAGAAGCTTCTTCTTTTTACAGTTTCTCTTCTAGGGGTGAAGTCAAATTAGGGAAAGAAAAAACGTCCAATCTGTGCTTTAAATCTTTCTTATAATTAATTTCTATTCTCTTTATCTTCAAGGCATCTCCTCCAGCAAAGTCTTAGAGTAAAAATTTGTTTTCCCAAGCCTCTCCCTTCCCACTTATAACAAAGGAGTTTAGGTTTTACCTTCTACCAAAAGGCTGGTTTCCCTTGTCCATTTGTTAATTCCATAAGGGAGGGAGAGTAACTTCCCCTTTTCGTCACTTTTCTTCGCAGCTGAAAACATCAATCGGGAACATTATAGCTTCCAAGTCATTACTTTCCCAGGTGTTAAATATATCCTTAAGGTCCCAGTTCGACCAAGAAAAAACTTTCTTTAAAAAAAAAAAGAAAACTCCTTCTCCCTCCTGCGCATTCTTTATCCAATTGCCGGCTTCTTTATGGTGGCCATAAAAAGACCACCGCTGCACCGTCTTGAGAAAAGGGGGTTATTGCCGGCTGGAGGGGGGTTGCGATGCCCCTCACCCCCGTCCGGATCCCCCCTATCTTCAGCTGCCCCAACAGGGCAGCCTTAGCCTCCAAATCCGTCAGGATCGGAGGCACCAAGGCGGCTAGCACAGCAGGAATCGCAGAGAAGGCGAATCCCTGCTGTCACCAAAGCCGACAACCGGAAGTGTCCTAAAACTGAAATCTTATGGTATCTCTGGACCCCTGCATAACTGGATAGAAGCATTCCTGTCAAACAGACAACAAATTGTCAAAATTGGGCGCGTCCTATCAAATTCTGTACCTGTCAACAGTGGTGTCCCCCAAAGCAGTGTTTTAGGACCAACTCTCTTCATACTCTACATAAATGACCTCTGTGATCATATTAAGAGCAACTGCGTCCTCTTTGCTGACGATGTAAAGCTATTCAACACCACAGACAATACTGCTACCCTTCAAAAAGACCTTGACTCTGTATCAGAATGGTCAAACAAATGGCAACTTCAAATCTCAACAAACAAATTCTCTGTCTTACATATTGGCAAAAAAAATCAGAAAATAAAATACAGGATGAAGAGTCAAGATCTTGTTGATGATCCAAACTCTGTCAAGGACCTTGGAATATTCATCTCTAATGATCTAAGTGCTAGAGCCCACTGTAACTACACAGCCAAAAAGGCGTTAAGAGTTGTTAACCTAATCTTACGTATGGTAATATCACACTACTAACTAGAGCATACAAAACATTTGCTAGACCAATACTTGAATACGGCTCATCAGTCTGGAACCTACATTATGTATCTGATATTAACCCAGTTGAGAAAGTCCAGAATTATTTCACAAGAAGAGTTCTCCTCTCCTCTCCTCGTTGCAGAATGCCTTATGCCACCAGACTTGAAATTCTAGACCTAGAAAACTTAGAACTACGCCGCTTTCGGTCTGATCTTAGTATATAAAATCATACATTGCAATGTCCTACCTGTCAATGAATACTTCAGCTTTAAACATAACAATACAACAGCAAACAATAGATACAAGCTCAAGGTTAATCGCACCAAACTTGATTGCAGGAAATACAACTCCAGCAACAGAGTGGTCAATGACTGGAACCTGACTTTGTGATTTCTTCTCCAAACCCCAAAAACTTTAACCTTAGATTGTCTACAATGGACCTCACCCCTTTCCTAAGAAGTGCATAAGTGCACCAACATGCCTACCATCCCTGTCCTATTGTTTCTTTTATTTTTTTATATGTATCCATGTATTCATAACTATGTTTTTACTTATACCTATTATCTTGTAAACAATTGGCAAACCAAATAAATATAATAAATAAATAAAAATGGAGCTTGGGAGCCTCTTTGCTGGCAGAGCGAAGCCCACCCTGGCCAGGCCCACCACCACCCCCTGAGGTCAAACACAACCCTTATGCGAGTAGGTCCTCCATCACTGTATGTTTTAAGATTGGACAGCTATTGAAATGATATAGGGTCTCTGGCTTGAGCAGGGAGTTGGATTACAAAGCCTCCAAATCCCTCCCAACTCTGTTATTCTGTTATGGGTTTATTTAATACTTAATATTTTAATGTTTTGTACCTTTATTTTCATGCGTTTTGTAAGCTGGCCAGTCAGTGAGATGGGTGGCTTATAAATTTAATAAATAAAAATAAATATGCCCATTAACCCCTTCATACAGCATTAATTTTAAAAGTTTTTTTTTTAACTGAGGTGCATCTGGTTTGCAAGCTTGTTTAGCAGCTCTGAACTGCAACTTTCTTTTGGTTATTTCTTTTTGATGGGAAGGATGTGCTTAATTGGAATGGGGGATATACAATAAGTGGTGGTGTCATAGGCAGCTGCTTTAGAAAGCAAGTATTCAGAAGCACTGTTTGCATCTAACCATGTGATAAATGAAGCAGCCTTTAAATATGGTGCTCAAAGCTGCAACAGGGAGAAATATTAACAAATCAAGAAGAATATTTGTAGCTCAGGGTTGAACTGAAGAGTCTTTGGTGCTCTCTGGAGCTTGGTTGTTTTCTTGCAGATGTTTCATTACCCAAATTAGGTAACATCATCAGTGCTAGTCTGATGATGTTACCTTGTTCGGCAATGAAACATCTGCAAGAAAACAACCAAGCTCCAGAGAGCACCAAGGATCCCTTGGAAACATTAATTGTTAAGAAACCACAAGCAAGGAGATGAAGAGGCATCTTGTTATTTGATTTAATGAACTATGTGCTGGCCCTCTAAACTCCCTTCAAAAAATGAAATGCTGTGATTTCATTTTTTTTAACAGAAAAATATTCAGTAGACTAGTTTAAAAGGCCTTAGGGTGAGTCAGAAAGGTTGATAGTACCTTGCAAGGAGAGTGCTGAATGCATTTATCCAGTCCATTTAGCACCATCTAAAAATTTCTCTTTAACTAGCTGGCTAGAGCCAAGCTCTAGCTTAATTTAGTTGGTCACCATTAGGGATTGCTCTATTCTCTAAAGCAGAAGATTAGATTTAACTGAACAAGAAGAAATCAGCTCAATTGAACCCAGGGCATTTTCTAACGGTCATAGGCTGAGCTAGCAGGAGCTTAATTTGAGCCACTCAGAGCTGCAATGTAATGAAATGATTCCATAAAGCTAGACTTGATGGAACCTGGAGCTGAAAGTTGTAAGAGAAAAAATATATTGATGATGCTTGATTTTTTGTGCTAAAGTTGTTGACATAGATTGGTGTGGGGGGCAAGATTTAGCAAAGGCAGACACAATAACAATACACAGGAATCAACCATTTTTTCCCATTCAAAAGCAAGAATGTCCATTATGCTTGATAAGCAGAAAAGACAGAAGTAAGATTTGAACTTTGTTTCTCTTATACATACATAACATGCAATCTCTTGTGGCGGCTTTCTTTATTAATGATTTTTTGAAAGGTCTGCAATAAAGCTGGGTTATCAAGAGCTGTACCTTCAGTTGCTGCCTGTGAGGCTTTTATATTGGTTATCTGTTTTTTTCAGGATTTTTTTAATCTGGGGAGTGGGGGATCATTTCCTCTGAAAAAATAAGCACTCTTTCAATGTGACAGTCTTCAAAAAATTGAATTACATCACCCTCAATCCATAGGAAATATATCCTGTATGCCAAAAATAATGGAAGACACCACTTTGACAGATATGAAATAAAACATTTTTCTCTGAAGCCAGATATATGTGTAACTCTTCACAAGATTGCCATTGTTGATACTAGAACACATACTCTTCATATATTTTGTTGCATTTTTTTGAGCTGTAATGTCATTTTGACATTTTTTAAATGAGCATACCGTTTCTTTCGGAACTGCTATAATACTGGCCCGACAGTTTTGGACTTATACTCATGATTAAAGTTACCAAGAAGTTTTGGTGGACATACATAATGTATATAAAGATCCACCATCTGATCCCCTTTTGGGCAAACAACATTATGCAAAGCATAGGAGAACAGAAAAGGTGATAGAGAGCAAACCACAAGAGTTAAAAGAAAATAAAAGGAAATACAGCTAAAACTATCTTACACTGACTGGACAATTCACAACATTGCATTGCCTACTAAGAAGCTGCACTGCAGCGGCGAGGAAAACATTTGCTTGTTAAATCTTTGTCAGAAAGGCAGCTCTTTCCCATTTCAGACCCAACCGGCCAAGCAGTTACAACCCCAAAGACTATTTTGTATCCTTCGTGCCACATATATATGTAAGGATGGAAGCAATTACATGATGACAGATTAGGCTGAAGGCAGGAGATGGGAGCAGCAGGCAAGTAGGCTCTCTGCTTAATTAAGATTAAATTAACCTATTCTAATTCTTACCTGCTTTTAAGGCTATTTTTCTATCATATCTTAGTCTTCGAATTTTTATTTTTATTTTTAAACCCTTTACATTTTTTGAAATTTTTGCAGTGTGATCACTAATCCACTTCTAGTCATATTTCAGCTACGGTTTAGCTGTATTTTTTAAAAAAGCCCGAGCTGGGCCTCAGCTATAGGAGGGGTTTGCTGCTGCTTCTTTGTTGTTGTTCTACAGATCTTACTCCTTTAGCTGAAAGTCTAGCAATGCCTAGCTTTGATGTGATTTCTCTTATCTGATTTATTCTATTTTTATTATTTTATCATTTTTATTTACTCATGTTCCCTGCTCTGTCAGGAGGGCAGGATCCTTGGTATACTTGTGAGGAGCTCTGCCATTGTTTGCATTAGGACTCGTTTCTTCTCGACTCCTGATTCCTTTTCCTTTGGATTTAGGACTTGTTTCAGTGACTAGACTCTATGCTACTTAATATAATGAAGACAAGGAAAAGGAGCAGATCTCTCACTGACCTGGTTCCTCAACCTTCTCTGAAGCAATCCAAGATTGAGGACTTTGTTTTAGCTCAGCCTCTCGGTTTGAAAGCTCCTGCTCCCTTTTGTCTGGCTTCTGCCAGTTGTCATGATCCTCCGACGGTTGAGGGCATCGCCCCCCGAGTTGAGAACAAAGGCTTATTTAAAACTATGGCCCCCAACCAATCCTTGAGTGAGCCCACCCTTACAGAACTTTTGGCTCAGCAATGTTTCTTGGTTGCAGAAACTACAGCGAGCATTCAGCTCCAGCTTGATAAAATATTACGTACTTTAAACTACTTACTTTCCTGGACTACCAGTGGGTGCCCTGGGTTGACCGCTTGGCAGCCTGATGTGGCGACAGGGTTCTCCTTGCCAAGCCACAGCAAAATCCTACCAATAGTTCGAACTTTACATCTTTTCACACAAACAGTCACCTGGTCTTACAGTCAAAACAGGTGGCCCTCATCATTAATCCCATTAATGGCAACTTACCTCACTGGGGTTCAACACAGGTGCTGAGGGGCCATATATTACAGTTATTGGGGCTAAAAGCTGATGATTTGAAGAAGGTTGAACTTTTACCCTCTCCTGAATACTGCACTAGAGTGCTACTCAGTTTTGACAACTGTAACACCCCAAAACTATTTTTCAGAAGAGGATTCCTGTTAAGATCCTTCAGCATTCTACCAAGAAGAGTCTTCAAAGATATGTCGATTAAGCCACTCCTGAGTAATCGACAATTTGTGAGTGGCAGGAGATTTATTGCCCCCAAAAGATCCTCAGCAGCAAATATTAATGTGCCAACCTTGAATGCCATCTCGGATACTATATCACGTACTAATTATACACCTATTCCCACAAAACATCCAGTCGGCGTCCTCTCAGATGGTAGCCTGACTGTTCCTCCAACAACCGGTCAAATTAACCCCCCGCAGCGAGTAACATCTTACCAGGAAGCTTCCCTTGACTTGATCAGCTGGGAAGAAATGGCCCCAAAGGAAGCGACACCAGCCCAAGGCACCCAAGGTTCCTTAGTAAATAAGCCCCAGGTCAGAGCCTCTGGGATTCCATCTATTTATGAGACTGACTATGTCAAAATAATTTCTGGAACCAGGAGGAGACACAGCTCTTCGACTCCTTTTGTGCACTTCCACAACCAGAAAGGGCCCAAATCATAAAGCGTCTGGATGCAGTTAAATCCAAGCTCTAGAGTCTTTCACTACCTGATAAGGGTTCCCTTGAACTCCAGGAAGTCTATACTGATTTACCAACAGAAGCTCCCTTGGCTCTTTCTCCAGAATGTCTAATTCATAAATTTGAAGATCCAGGGCTGCTTCAAACTCCGTCTGTTGATGCTGCTGAATACTTGCCAGCTAAGCAATCAATTAATGCCACAAGTATGAACTGGAGTGCGTTTAGAGCCTTACAGCCCCATGAACGAGGCTCACCTCCCCTCCCTCCTTCCCTGCCTTTGCCTCCTAAGAGGATGACCCTGCCACTTAACAATGGGTGTATCTTTTTGGATCTGAAGGGTGCTCTGGAAAAAATTAATCACACAGAATGACTTAAATCTGGCAAAAAAAAAAAAAAAACCCTGCACACTTAAGTGCCTCTCATGGAACGTAGCAGGTTGGGGGAGAAGGTGTGATACCACAGAATTCGCTAACTATATTCACTCATTTGATGTGGTCCTGCTTCAGGAGACCTGGGCATGCGATAAAATATCCCTTACAGGATTTACGGTCATTTCCTTGGCCACCACCAGACAATCGATGACAGGAAGGCCTAAGGGTGGTCTAGCTTGCTTGGTCTCTACTTCCTTGAAAGTGGAGACAGTGGAGCTGCCCCCCTGTGGCTCTTTAGCTATGGCACTCCTAATTAAGAGAGGATGCAGCAAACTGTTAGTGTTCAATGTTTATCTTCCCCCAACGATGAGGCAAGTTGATACTAAGGCTCAATGGGGCATGCTGGAGAAAACATTACTTGTATGGAAACTAAATTCCCAGCGTTGTACATCCTTATAGGGGACGACTTTAACACCCGATTGGGAGTCCAAGTTCCCCCATCAATTGAGGCACTCTACTCCCAAGAAACCCTCCAGGCCATAGGACACCTGACTTCAGCCAGACATTCTAAGGATGAATTAACAAATTTTGCTGGCATTCAGTTAGCCTTTTTAGCAGCCCAACACAATAAGATAATTCTTAATGGGAGTATCCTAGGTGATCTAGCTGGTGAGTTTACTTTTAGCTCCTCATATGGGAGTAGTGTTATTGATTTTGTGCTTGTGTCCCAGCTTCTTAGAAAGGCAGTCTGTGCTTTTAATGTGGACTGCCTTATGGCGAGTGACCACTACCCCCGGTTACAATCATTGGGCTTTCCTCAAATATACATCTCCCTAGGGGTCCCCAGATATGAGATCCCTATATGGCTTCGTATACAAGGAGGATCAAATAGTCTTCTAATACTGAAAGAAAATTTCACTCCTTTTTATCATCTCCAGAGTGTCTCAGCTTATACAATCAGGCCCTAACAAGTAGTGGCCCAGGGACAATCTTGGCCATTGAATCACTAATTAATAGTGTTCAAAGGGAGCTAGGAGCTGTCCGTAGGGCAAGTGATCCATATCATTCAAGAAGTAATTCTTGGTTTGACAAAGAGTGTCTGATGCTCAGGAACCAGATTAATTGGGTTTACCTGCTCTATTGTAATCGAGAGAATAAATGCCCACCAGAGGACTACTATCACTTGAAGTGGGAGTATAAAAGACTAATTGCTAAGAAAAAGAAAGCTAAAGAGAGAGAGAAGTGGGATCTACTTCTCCTCTCCGTCCAGCAGAAGAACACTCGATTATTTTGGCAAATTGTTGCCAGCTTTTTGCCGGGTCATCAAGAACTCCTTCTCTGCTGTATTTCCAACAGAGATTGGGAAAACAATTTCTTGGCAATTTCCCAGATGTCAACAAGTTCGATCATGCTTGGGCCACAGCTGCCTCCTGCAGTTCCTGACTGACAACCCATGACTCATGTTGAGATTACCGAGCTTATCTCCGAAATCAAGTCAGGCAAAGCCCCTGGCCCTGATGCTATACCCCCTGATCTGCTAAAACCCAATCCCGAGTGGTGGATTCCTCTCTTAGCAAGACTCTTCATGCATATCAATACCTCTGGCAGGATCCCTACCTCCTGGAGCTTAGCAATTATTGTTCCAGTTTTTAAATGAGGAAATAGGAACAATCCAGCCAACTATCGCCCCATAAGCCTGCTTCCATCATTGGAAAATTGTATGCTAAATATCTCCAACGTAGACTCCTCACTTGGGTTGAGGAGTCCATTATTATTGGTGCTGAACAGATTGGGTTTAAAGCGGGTTGTGCCACACTGGACCACTGCTTTGTCTTAGCACACCTAGTCGATAAATATACTACCATACCAGGTGGCAAACTTTTTACTGCTTTTATCGACCTAAAGTCAGCGTTTGACTCAGTCCCTACGGGACTGTTGTGGTCAAAACTGCTCAAAAGTTCTATCGATAGATGGCTTCTGTTCCTAATTAGATCCTTGTACAACCAGACCTCTAGTTAGGTCAGATGTGGTTTGCAGGGAGAACTTTCAAATCCTATCCCGATTAAGAATGGAGTAAGGCATGGTTGTGTTCTGGCTCCTCTTTTGTTTAATTTATTCTTATCTGACTTGGCCTTTCACATTGGACGTATTCAGTCCCACACTGCAAAGTTGTCAACTATGAAGATCCCACTTCTCCTTTATGCTGATGATGTGGCCCTCCTTTCATTGTCAAGGTCAGGTCTGAAAAGATTACTTTCTGCATTTGGGTCTTACTGTGCTGAGAACCACTTGTCCATTAATTATGACAAATCCAAAATACTGGTGTTATCTAGAGCCCAGAAATTGTATAACTGGGCTATCAATGGTCATGCTGTTAAGCAGGTTTTCCATTTTAAGTATTTAGGTATTCAAGTTCAGAACACCAGTGCTTGGACTAGACATCAAACCCAGGTGCTGAATTCAGCCTCCTGTAGTCACCAGCAGTTTTAAAGATTTTTTTACACCCAGGGAGGCCAGTTTATTCCTTCTGCTCTGCATATTTACAAAGCCAAAACTTTGGCTCAAACTCTTTACGGAATTCCCATATGGATACAGGGCTTCAAGGATTGTATTGAAAGAACCCAGGCTGTCTTTCTTAGAAAACTTCTGGGTCTTCCTCCTTGTGTTGGTTTTGCTCCAATGTACCTGGAACTGGGCACTCGATCAGTAGAATGTATGGCATGGATTAACACCTTTAAATGTGGTTTTGGGTGCTCTTTCTGGCAGTTCCTGGTAGCTACCTCTCCCTGGTGTTTGATGACTCTCAAATTTCTCGTTGGGAGAGGGAGCTAATGAAGAAATTACACCTGCTAGGTTTTACGGGGGATGCCCTAGGAGATTATGGCCTTAAGGATGCCCAATTTAGGGTAGTCCAATGGCTTGTGGACATTGACTTGCAATAACAAGGAAAGCTGAAAACACGACAAGAATTACAAGAGCGAGGATTCACAATTGATCAGTGGGTGTACCTTCAAATTCATAGTAGATATAAACAAGACATTAAGGAATTCGGAATCTACAATAAATTGCAGACTTTAGACAAAATTCTATTAGGACCGAATTTTTTAAAAAAATCTAAATTCTACAAACACTTATTGGAAACGGAACTAGAACAAGAGATTGTCAAAGGAAATATGATTGCGTAGAGCAGAAACGTGGGACGGAGTATCACCCTAGCAGAATGGGAAAGGATCTGGAATAGGAACATTAAGATCATGAAATCAGCAGCTTATAAAGAAAACTCATACAAAATGTTTTATAGATGGGACTTGTCCCCTTTGAGATTGGCGAAAATGCACCCCAACACGAGTCCCAAATGTTGGAAATGTCAAAACATAGAAGGTACCTTCTTCCATATGTGGTGGTCATGCAAAGAAACTCAGAAACATTGGCAAAAAATTAGGCATTGGCTAGAGGAGATTACTAAGGAACAAACTGAGTACAAACCAGAGTCCTTCCTTCTAGGAATTTTTGATAAACAAGTATCCAAAAAATTGAAGTATATTATAATTCATATCCTAACCGCGGCCAGACTGGTGTTCGCTCAGTGCTGGAAATCATCTTCTATCCCCACTGAACAAATGATCATTCAGAAAATTTTAGAATGCGCCAAAATGGACAAACTAACCCAATCATTAAAAAATAAAGAATCCTCAACCTATCATAACAATTGGAATCCTTGGTACAATTGGCTAAATCAAAGATAGACTACTTTGAGAAAAATCGTAGCCAAGGGCTACCTAAGCAGAGTTACTGAAAAGTACCGCTGATGATATACTTGAAGAAGACAGGATCTTACAGACAGTCACAAAAATATGGTTTTATTTTAACTGTTTTCACCATTCTATCCCCTCCCCTTCCCTTACTCTTCCCTCTCCTCCCCCATTTGCCCTTCTTTCTTTCCCTCTTGGTCTCTGCCAAGGCCTGTTTGCTTTCTCTTCTGTATATAATTTGTAGATGTGTTGTTTTTAATGGTAAAATTAATAAAGTTTTTCATAAAACTTTAAAAAAAAGTTAAAAAAAAACTAAGAAAAAAAAGAAACAGAAATAATTTTAGAAAATATGAAAAAATGTATGATTAAAATGTTTGATAAAATAGCTATCATAATTCAGTGGAATGCTTGTCAATAAATAAATGTAACAAAATGAATATTTAATAATTTACAAAACATATGTGAAGAGAAATAAGGGAAAAATTAATTATGGAGATTTTATGTGTCTTTAAGGAAGTATGATATTTAATTGAAAAGAAATGTTAAAGACATTAAGATTTTAATGATTATTAAAATCATTAAGGAGAAAATTTGTTTAATGAGAAAAGATAATATGAAATTGAAACAGAACAGACAAAAGTATAAATCTAATGATTTGAATTGAGATGAGATAATCAAAATAAAATTGAGAAAATTAAAAGAGGGGAAAAACTATATAGAAAATGTAGAATAGTATAAGATATGGAATAGAACACAAAAAAGGAGCAGGAAATTGAGTTTTGTGTCTGTATAAAGAAGTTCAACCCGGGACCATGCTATTTTCAAAAAAGATGTTTTACTTGCATTTTGTATGTGTGAAAACCCAAATAAAACTTTATTGAAAAAAATAATAATTACGGACTGAGGATGGCTTCCTATTTTTACGCTCTAACCATCCCCAAGTATAGAAGCACTTTCTCCCTAGCTTGCTTTAATGTCTTGCCCTCAGCACTACTGGATGGGCGATTTAAGAGGCTCCCGATTAATGAGCAGCTATGCCCCTGTGACAGAGCTGAGCTTGAAACTGTGGAGCATGTCCTTTTATATTGCCCTATGTATAACGCAGGCAGATCTAAGTTACTGTCTCTCCTTGAAACAGACTCTTCTAGACCCATCGTTAGTAATTTGTTCTTATATTGTCTAGGGGATGGCTCCTCATACATCACTTCTCAGGTTTCCAATTTTTTTTTTAAGAGCTGTAACCATCAGAGGAGAACGCTGTAATTCCCCTTAGTCAAATTTTTGGTGACTAAATGTTCATGATTAATTTTCCCATGTTCTTCTTTTGTTGTACTTGTGTTTTGGTCTGTGACCGCAAATAAAATATTATTATTATCTTACACTGACACCACTCACTATATTTTTCCACCTCTGTCTGGCTTTGGAAAGCATCTCAAGTTCTTACCCTTCTTTCTGACAATCTCTTTAACTACATTCAACCATAACGTTTCTCGGTCTTCACCTTCCTCTCAACCCATTCATGTTTTTTTTCAAATATTTCATTTTCAATTCAATCCTTATTCATCCATTATACAACCAAAGCATCTCAACATATTTCATGTTTTCTACAGGTTGTTTCTTATTCAGTTGTCATTCATTCATCACCCAGTCATTCTTGACCTTCTTGCTTCTTGTTGGACTACAATCAGTTCTGAAGTATGCATTAACTTATAGCTTTCTTCTGGCATATCCCTTTTCATTTCATATATCAAAATGGACAGAAGCACACTCCTAAACACACCCACATTCACCTTTTTCTGTAGTTGTCCTCTCCAACAGACCACATACCATACATTACCTTTGCGCCAGAATTTGCAGTACAAAGCTATACCTTTCTACAACGGAGTAAAATTCTTTATTTTTTCTGCTTCTCTGCATGACTTGTGATCATTTGTTCCACTTTCCCTGTCGCTCAAAAAATACCTTTGTTTCTGATAGATTAATTGTCAGATCCATGTTCCTAATTTGCTTCAGATAATCTAATATTAGCTTCAAACCATTCAGGTTCTTAGTTAACAAGATAGCATCTCCTCCAGACAAAAATGTATGAACATTCACATCCCTAGCCAACACATCTTTAGTGCCACCATAGGCATTCTTTATACATTTATACATAAATACATTATATAATCAATGACACATCATATATACTTGTCTTTTTCCCTCCCCACTATTGAATTATTCTCTAATCTATGTGTTTTCATATACTGCTTTTGTTACATTCAGTAACCATCCTTCAATGCAACATTTATACAGAACATTCACTTTATCATAAGCTTCCCTAAATAAACAAAGTGTGTAATGAATTCATACTTTCTCAAATGTGCTATAGAGAAGAACTTTGGATTTCAACTCCAGTCTCACATAAAGTTTCTTTGCATTTTCCAAATTTTGCTCATTTTCATTGGTTGTATCCTTTCAGTCTATCAAACACCTTCCTATGTAGACTATTAATAGTCTGATTTCCCTGTGATTTTTACGTTCATTCGTGCCACCTTTCCTTTCATATGGGAAAGCAAAATAGCACTCTCCCAGTTGCCTGACATAGATGGGTTCTTTACAAATATGTTCAACATTTTGCATACCTACCTGATAAACAAATCCTATTCATATTTTAACATTTTTTTCAGTTATGTCATCTACACCTGCAGCATTACCATTTTCAACATTCGCACAGCATTTGTGACTTCATTTTAACAGCTTTTTTTTAGCAAAATATTGTAATTTAGAGCAAGTGTCAAAGAGTGTTGCGGTGTCACGTTGCCATCACATGATGTATTCTGATATTTTTCCCTCGTGGAGCTGGGGTGGGCGTGGCCTGCATGTGATACATCCATCCTGTGGGCTGCCAGTTTGACACCCCTGATTTAGAGCATCCACTCCAATTCCACTCTTTGATATATTACTACATCCCCATACAAAGCTTTGAAATAGTCTTACCAGTGTTTCGTTGCTTCCATTTCATCCCACAACATTTCTCATATCATGTAAAAGGGTTTGAATGGATTGTCTCTAATATTAGGGGTGGGGATGTACTGGGCTGCCAGTTACACACAGAGAGATGGCTTCTCATAGGAAGCTTAGTATATGTTAGGAATAACATAGGTTATATAACGTAGTTTGGGTAAAATAATATATATAAACTATGATAGTAAGTTTAAGTGTGTGTCACTTTAAACTGCAAAGCATGTAATTTTGGGTGCGGTGTTGAACCGCCATAAGAGGGAGCAAAAGAACCTGACGATTCCTGACGATTGACTGGTTTGATGGATTGATGGTTTGTTAACTGCGTGTTTTCCCTACTGCTGAGTTGCTGAAGGAAGAGAGGAGTTTTGACTCCTACTGCGAGGAGATATATTACTGGACTGATATTTGTAAGTTTACTGACCTCTTTTTCAACACTGAAAGGGTTCGATACAGAAGGTATTTTAATCACCTAATTTTTCGTTCCAACTGATAGATGAAAAGATATGCATTTTTACAACATTGTTCAACTGTTCTTATATACTTAGGCAACACCTGAGACTGTGTAGAAGGTTTTATTGTTCTATGTATGTGATCCAGTTCATCACAGCTCATTCAAAGCCTTTTCATGAAATAAATAGCATACCTTTTTATAGTATTAATAATCAAAATTATTTCCAGGGTTGGACAAATTGACTTCTCAGCAACCATTTTTAGATTGACCATTTGAATGGTCAAAACTGTCCCTTCTCATTGTTTTACACATTTTCTTGTAATTTCATTGTGTTTGGTAAGCCAAACAAACTGTGGATCTGCCTCAGGATATAAATAGACACAATTAAAAAGAGGCAATTTTTATGGATTTGAAGCCCCAAACACAATCTTGTGGAAGATCACCAAAGATTTCCCAGAGACTTGGTGACACTACTAGAAAGGAGAAAACTACATATTTTTGGTTACTTTCAGGAATTTTTAGGATTTGGCAAAATTAACAATGGAAATGATAGTACAGTATTGTGCTTAACTTTGTTCTTTTAAATTCAAAAATTACATTGTCAAAATGTCTTTATTTTATCATTGAATTGTAGGGTGCATGTTCTTAGGTTGTTTGAGAGCAGCATTTATATCCCTGGAATATCACATGCCTTATAAATTACCCAGACCTCTTTTAAAATTCAACGCTGATTTTTGGTATTTGAACTTATATTAGAAGAAACTTTGTCAAAAGAGAATGAAACCATATGACCAAGACAAAGAAATTTGACCAGTCATAGAAAAATCCACTGGAAATTAAATTTGTACCATTGTAGGCTCATCCTTTTGGAAGCTGACTGATAATCACCTGTAAGATAAGTATATTAGAGGAGTTTGTGTGTTATATTAGATTTTTCAGTAACAATTTTCTCAGAAATGTTCCTATCTAAACTTTAGAATCATTTTCAAAAGCCCTGGATAGTTTATTCCTGCCTGATGAAAAGATGATAAATCAAAATGAAGTCTCTTCAATGGGGCATGATTATTAATGGAACAGCCTTCCCTGAGAAGTCCAACTGATGACTTCTTTATTAGTCTGTTCATGCATCCACAGTTTTTAAATGAGTTGCACATTTTCATCCTGACCCTGGGTGCAAAAGAGTGTTATAAATATGTTGTAAATGAATATGGGTTATTTTATTTTATTTTTTTAAAAGCAAGAATGTTTAAGACTTTCTGAATAATTGGTAGTGACTCTATAAATATAATTTGCAAAAAATAAAATAGAATTAGCAATGAAGAATAGCACAAAAGGAGAGGCCTTTGGGTATGGACCCTGCCTTGTTTTTAACCTTTGAAATCATTGGCCTTTCTGGATGCGCACTTTCCTGCCACAAGTTCATAGCACTCATTCACAGTTAATATTCAGTCTGAAGCCAATGACTATGGCCTTGTGTACTATAGTCTTCCCCTGCATGGTGCCCTTAGCTCAGACTACAGTTCCCAGAATTCTCAATTGGCATCTGATGTAGCCAAATGTGAACCATTTCATACCCTTTCATCTGTCAAATAAGGTTTCATCCAAATTTATGAAGAACCAACTAACTTTAATACACCAATTCTAGAACCAAGCATTGACAGTGAAATTCTGAACAGGAATTTTCCAGACTGTTGATCTAGCTAATATTTTAGAAACCCTTTATATTGGTCATGCTATGTTTAGATTATATACCAATTATATTGCTGCCTCTTGATTTACCGACAACTTGGCCCTACAAGTATTTCATGGAAGCAGGATGAATTATTTTTTAGACTTGATGGGTTGGTTGAACACTGCCAAGGAGAAGTTGATTTATAAATATAAGTAGCTTTGCTCGACACATTTAGTAGTATACTGTGATTGCTTGATGTTCCTTGAATATTTTGATAAAGATTAAATGAGATTTTGTCCCTCTTCATTTTATTATGGTGTTCATTCTATTCTTTCCTTTATTCTCTCCCCCCACCCAGGTCTATGGTTGCTGAGGGGTACTGCACTTGTCTAAAAGGAATTTCAATACCAGATGTTACCCTTGTTGGAAATCTGGAGGCAGGAAACTATTTCTCTTGTTTTGATTATATAAAACTTCAACCACTTATTTTATTTTTAAGAGATTTGGGGTGCACTGAGCAACAATGAGAAGCCAGTGCAACAATAAGTACAGAGAACTACAACAATATCAACTTTTTTGCTATTGATGTAATATCGCTATATGAATGTTAATACTAGAATTAGCAATTATACATCAACACCAATGACTCCCATCAATCAGGGAAGGTCATTCACAAGAGCTATATTTTTCTAAGGGTTTAGAAAGCTGTAGGAACCAGCTGTTTCATAAGAGGAAAGCTCCAACGAAGAATGAATGTCCAATTTCTGCCCCCTTCCTGGCATTAATCTTAGCAGGCATAAACTTTCAGCAGGTATTCTTTAGTTCCTGAGGCTAGCCAGGCAAAGTCAAGCTACATAGGACTTGCTGGGTAATTAGTAGGACCTTGAACTGCATTTAGAAGCTCATTGATATCCAATACAGTTCCTGCAGCAAATGGTTACACAACTGTAACAAGACTATCCCTTAAGAATATTGGCAATTGCATTTTGTTCCAGTGAAGGTTTCTGGGTGGTGTTCAAGCAGTAATCAATTCAGGAGATGATACTGGCCTGAATGACTATCTCCAGAAACAAACATAATTATTGAACTTCTGGAACCCCAATCTCAGTCTGCTTTTCCACCAGGAGCCATGAATCCAACCTAACCCCAAATAAACCATGTTTATCTCATGGATGAGATAAGATTTATTGCAAACAATTCAGGGATTCCACAGCATTAACCTGGCCCAAGCCTCCTAGTAATCCAGGTACCAGGTTCATGAAATGAGAGTCAGGAATCAGAAATAGGAAATGCAAATAAATGTCCCTATTATCCTTCCTTCTATTTCTATCTCCATTTAACTACTAAAGCCAGTGTCTCTCAATCATGCATTGTGCAATCACATTGGTCACTTACAATTGATAGTTACATTCTAATATCCCCCAGCTTTCTGAAGGAAGGATTACTCTTTTTCCTTCCCTCTGTTCCCACTCTGTCTATTCCTCTTTCCCAACTTTCTTTCTTCTTGTACCTTTGGAGTCAAGCATTCTGGTTGTCTGCTCTGGTCTCTATTCCATCTCTACCAGCTCGCATAGCTGCTCCCATAGATTCCAACACTAGTTGAGAGAATGTCAATAAGAGTGTCTGTGGCTCCTACACTTTTCCTTAGACTTAATGCCAGTGCCAGAAGTTTCCTTTAAGCTTATTCAGATCTCCACACTACAGAATCAGTCCTCCTCCAACACTTCAGAACAGCCCCGGCTCCATGGAAATTGGTCAGTCAGTTCAATGGGTTAGCTTCAGAAAATTCAGATGATAGCAAGGTCATCTGCACAGGCATATTGACCCTTTTTATCCTAACTGAATCAGACTTTTGAATCAAATCGACCCACTTTATATTTTAAATTGAAGACTCAAATTAAATTGCAACTTGAATCAGATTGATCTGATTTTTTAATTGACTCCGTTTGTTGGATCTGAACTTATACAATTTATATACCAGTAGCTTATGAAATTCTCTCCTTAAGTATTAAAGATCCCAAAGCCCTGCTTTCTTTGGAATTAGCCAGCCTATTCCTGATATAGTAGTTAAGTTATTAGACTAGAAATGGGATAACTGACTTTCCTTTCTATCTTCAGCCATGAAAAACTTATTGGGTGACTTTGGGGCAGTCACCATCTCCCATAGTCAATCTACTTCACAGGCTGCTATTGTGAGTAGTCAAATTAAGACACTTTTGACTTCAGGAAAGAAGCCTTGAATTATTCAATGGAAGATGTGATATTAATCCAATCTATTACAATTATAAGATTATTGCAGATTATGGCTTGTGCACCACTTGAACTCTGTCAGTGCTAGAGTCAAAAATAAAATGAATGGCTAATAAGATTTATTTCAAAAGTCTTAAGATTGTAAATGTCCTTTTATTTCCAATATTTAGTTTTGAACCTAATTTGCCTACAGTGTGAAAAAGCCAATTAAAGCAATCTAAATTAAAATAATTAAAGCACAAATACATTCAATTGTACAGTAGTCTGAAGTAGCAGATGAAGCAAAAGATGAAGCAACAGGTTCAAGGAGAACTGTGGAAATAGGGCTCCACATAGCACCAGTAAACTTCTCTGAAGAACTCTTTCCATAGATGAAAGAGATTACTTCTATTAAGCTTCTGGTCTGGTAGCCAGCTCAGAGAACAAAGGCAGATGAAGAATAAAAGCAAAGAGGGGACCATCAAGTCAGGCTTGCCTCTGAAAGTGTCAAAGCACTTTGTCTCTACTAATAGAATGCTCTATTTGGCTGCCATCCTATCACCAAGAAACTGAATTGTTTGGTTTCCCCTTTGAAATCAAAGACATCTGAGCCTGAAAAAGGAATGTTCAAATGATTCTAACTCTTCCTTTCCACCTACAATCCATAGAAAATTTAGACATTGGCTGATTGAAACAAATTCCTTCCCATTCCATTGTATGGCATAAATATTGAGGTTGGATGAGGCTGGAGTCCAATGAGTTGGTATGTAGATTTATGGGAGAGTTTTAATAAGATGCATTTACTTTTTTTCTTCTATGACCCTTTAATCCCTTTATTCGGGGTGGAATCGGGGTGACTGAATGGAGCTGAGCATTTACTGGCCAGATGCCCTTTCTGACACCTATGTGAAGTTGACAGCAGATATTTTCTCTTTGTGCCCTGATAGAGAACATCTGCCACTGCTAGGATTGAACTCCCAACCTTCCGAGTGGGAGGCAGGCGTCTTCACCTCTAGGCTACCATGCTGCTCACTTAAATGTATTTACTTATTTTATTTATATAGCCACCCATCCCACCTAAGTGACTCCAAGCATCATGCAAGCCCCCATAGGTTCCAGCACCGAGACAGAACTTCCAGAGCATCACACAGGTGTCTTTCAGTCGAGATATAAAACTATGAATTATCAGCTTACATCACACCAAACTGTCAGATGACCTCACCCAGCAGTTCCAGGTAGATGTTAAACAGGGAAGGAGAAAATACTAAGCCAGCATTTAACTGATTTTTATTCTGATTCCTGGAGGGGGGATGTTTTTGTTATTTTGTCTGTCTCCATGTTTATCTTTACAAAATGAGTGGACACATAAGTCTTCTAAAATGAATAAATAAATAACGAGAGACAAACTTATTGTAAGAACAAATGCACAGATATGCAAATGGGAAATAAACAGAGTCTCTGATTCTATCGCTGTATTGCAAACCTTTGGATATCACGGGGAACCAGTGCAATGCCATGTAATTCAACATCAGGGTTGCTTTAGGTCAGTCAGCCCTATTTATTCTTGCCTGGGGTAAATCTTACCTGGGAAAAAGCTTTGCATTGTTTAAGATTTAGTTTCTTGCATCTAGATCTGGATATGGGGAATCTGAGAGGTCAAAGAAATGGGGAAAAGTGAAAGAAAAAAAGATAAAATATTTGAGAACTCTTCCTCTGAAACCTATTTAATTAGCCAAGGGACCAAGAAAGATATCCTAGCTTGTTATATTATCATTTCAGTGTTACCCATTCAGAGCCTTTGGGGGGGAAAGAAAAAGAAGTGAAACTACAGGAGGAGGAGGAGGAGGAGGAGGAGGAGGAGGAGGAGGAGGAGGAGGAGGAGGAGGAGGAGGAGGAGGAGGAGGAGGAGGGGAGGAGGAGGAGGAGAAAGAAAGAAAGAAAGAAAGAAAGAAAGAAAGAAAGAAAGAAAGAAAGAAAGAAAGAAAGAAAGAAAGAAAGAAAGAAAGGAGGAGGAGGAGGAGGAGGAGGAGGAGGAGGAGGAGGAGGAGGAGGAGGAGGAGGAGGAGGAGGAGGAGGAGGAGGAGAAGAAAGAAAGAAAGAAAGAAAGAAAGAAAGAAAGAAAGAAAGAAAGAAAGAAAGAAAGAAAGAAAGAAAGAAAGAAAAGGAGGAGGAGGAGGAGGAGGAGGAGCTTGACATTCTCAATTTTTCTGAAGCAATTAGGGGAGTTTAATAAGGAATGAATGGGTAATAAATATTTCCAACTCCTCTCTTCTGTATGACAGCCTCAGCCATAATCTTGGATGTATCTTTACTGGGTAAGGTTGTCTTTGCCATCACAGGCAAACTAAGCACCGCTGTTTTTTTTTCTCCTGGATTATGAAATAAACTACTCTCCGCCATGAGACAGCCTATGTCAAGTTGGCTTTTGCCCATTAAAATTCTAAGAGCAAAGGACAATGAATTACTAAAAGACAAAAGATCTTTCCTTCCCCACTACCCCACCAGTGAAAGCCACCTATCCCCTTGCAGTCTGCACAGAAACTTGCAATTATTTGCAAATGGTGTAATTGGAAGTTGTTTGAACAATCTCTCCCTATAATTAAGTGCAGCACAACATTTTTCTAAAGTGCACAGGAGCTTCATTATGAATCATCTGTCTCCTGCTGAGTGATGTTATATTCTGAGGCACTTCCAAGAACAACAGTGCTGCACTCAACATTTGGCATGGATAAAAAGAGACTGTGAGGGAAGATCTTTTTTATTCAGCCGTGAGAAGAGTCTCTTGCTTGAAAATCTCAACTTTAGCTGTGATTTCAGATTTCTCCCCAGTTTATGTAAGGAGAAGTTTGTATCACAGGTCCAGCCTGTAAGAAGTTCAGTGAAAAGTAAATTACTTAACAAGAATCAGGTTAAACACAAAACAGTTCACACCATAAAACTGGAAATCATCTACGCAGTTCCAAGTTAATAGGGAAGAAAAGAAGGACAAATTAATCCAATTACTCGTTTCTTTATAAAGGGGAAAAAAATTCCAGAACAATTTTTCACAATCTGCTTTCAGCACATTTGTGTAATTAATGCAATTTCATACAGTAACAGAAATTCATGCTTCCATTAGCCGAGAGACTGGTGCAAAAAAACATTGGGCTTCGTCTAAAACATTCATCTCAACAGTAAATCATTTCCTTTGGCCTGGAAAATATATATCTATCATCACTTACCCTGGAAGTTCATGATATAAAGGTTATTGTGAGGTTAAAGGTTAAATCAAAGTAATCTTTTAATGAGTGTTGACCCTAAGAATGGATTAGAAGCTTTGGCTGATTTCACAGCGTGGAACAGTGTTACAACAGATTAAATGACAAGAGATTCTAACCAATGAGAATCGATGAAATAGAAAACGAATATAACTGTAGCTGCCTTAATAACAATTTCATTAATGTGTGCAAAAATGGCCTCACTGAACCAGCCACATTCCTGCTTCCTAAACAGGAGTGGCAAATTGTATATAAAAGGAGGCTACAAAAGGCAAAGGAAACTGCCAAGTCCATGGGCATTTTTTCATCAATTAAATCAATGCGATTTAATTATGAGTAATTTCTGTTAGGCCCATGTTAGATTGACTCCTTTCTCCCCCTCAGCCTTTTCATCAAATGTCCCCCTTCTCACAGCAACACTGATCTTTCAAAACTGCTTTTGTCTTACCTTTGAGACAAAGCAACATATTGGTATTCCAATGAAATATTCTGTTATTCTGCAAAGGAAATCACTTCAGTGCATTTATTTATAATACCTGTGAACTGATGAATACACTTGCAAAGCAATAGTGTATATTTATGTGTTCTTATACACACATGCAGGGGTGGGATTCAATTTTTTTAACAACCAGTTCTGTGGGCATGGCTTAATTGGTGGGCATGGCTTGGTAGTCATGTTACTGGGTGGATGTGGCTTAGTGGTCATGTTATTGGCTGGGTGTGGCCAACTCGATATCACTCACACTGAGGCACCATCTCCTTGCCTGGCCTCTCATGACTATGGGGATGCTGCAACAGTCATAAGTGTGAAAAACAGTCATAAGTCACTTTTTCAGTGCCATTGTAACTTGGAATGGTCACTCCATACAAGCAAAGTACTAACAAAGGAGGGAAAAAAATTCCGGAGAAGCTCCTGAGACAGGAAGTCTAATCCTGCCAAAAACGTAATAAGGGTTAACGGAGAGGCAGTTTCTGTAAGCAACACCAGAATGTTTCCTTCCTGCCTTCCTTACAGGATTAGGCCAGTAATTTCTTCTAACAACCGGTTCTCCAAACTGCTTAGAATGTTAACAACTGGTTCTAGCAAATAGGTGCGAAACTGTAGAATCCCACCCCTGCACACATACTCATTAACAATACCTTGTAAATAACCTTTTAAGCCAAAATAACATAAAGACTAACATTTTTTAATGGCTTCTTTCTAATCATTACACTTACTTCAGTTAAGGTTTGATTAGCATGGGATAATCATTTTAACAAGAAGGAGGAAGCAAAGAAGGAGGAATTAAAACAAAGACGGAGCTTCCTATATTTGACTTGAACAAATAATTTGTAATGGAAACACAAAACCTGATTAATCAACATGTTCTATTTATACTAGAAGTGGGAGGCTGTCAGTAGCAATTTGTGTGTCTTGTATGAGCTCAATTCTTATCAGCCTTAGACATAAATGCTTCTTCCTTGAAATGCCAGCATTTTTTCAGAGGGTAAGAATAATCAATCAGCTCCAAAACCTCATGAATGTGGAGTCCTACCTTGGCTAAAATCTCCAAAGTTCCTCTTAAGGATTGCCAATCCCTTCATGGTAAAATGTCTTCAGGATCCCAGTTCAATTATCTGGAAATTACTTCCATCTTAACAATAGCAAGTTCATAAAATGTTACAAAATACAATGTTTTGGCTGTGTATAGTACATTTCATTAGGGTTCTGTGCAGATATGAGATGTCTCAAGTATGGACATTCAAATGGAGAAGGTAGAAAGAAAATTTTCTTGTTATAGTCTCTGAAGTAGAGGTCTCCAAACGCTTCAGCTCATCGACCCCTTTCTGAAGTATCACTATGCTCATCAATTCCTAAACTTTTACTATATGGAAACCATTTAATAAATACCTTAATAATGCTACATATAGAAAATAAGGAACTGGAGAAAATAATCAGATGCAAATAGAAATAGAACAACTGTGTCAAAAGAAAGCAAAAATAGTGATTCACACCTGTCAATGGCCAAAGTCAACTTTACTCAGAACAGTTTCCATTTTGTGGAGATACCTCTAATACCATAAAATATCAATATCCACCTATCCCAGGTTGTGGGAAGGACTGGATAGGTGAATAAAAATGCCAAATCCGGTATGAAGATCTGGATGTTTGTGCGACAAACCCTAGGAGTCAATGTTGATCACTTTGGAGAATCCACCCCTTAATCTACAGTGAAAGTCAAATGAAGCAGAGCCTAAAAGCAGAAAGGGATGGATAGCAGCAGGAAGAAAAATAAGGAGAATTAGCCATATGTACTAGGAAATATTCTCCCTTCCCAAATTCATTTAATGTTCCTCTCATCGCACTATAAATAAAGGATGAGTTATTGGAAGAAGAGATATTTATTTGTAACCTTATCAACAGTTAAGAGTTATTAAGTTTGTTATACTTGTGATAAAGATCAGAAGTCACTTCATTATATATTTCATTTCTTTATCTTACTTTCTTTTCTTTTTTTGTACTTTTTCTTTCCATTTCTCTTTCCCAAGTTTAACTTGCTTTTGCTATTGTAATTAAAATATTCAATAAAATTATGAAAAAGAATCAAAACCCTATGGAATAACTTACTTCAAAAGTCATTCAAAAGTTGCAATAGTTTGATTGCTATATTTATTTTACAGAAAGTAGATCAGCAGTCAGTAGTGCTTCTCTCACACCAGATTTCTAGCACAATCAAATCTCATACAATAATTTAACGTGTTTGTTTTTTTTTGCACAATTCAGAGGTGGTATTTAGCAGGTTCTGACCAGTTCTGGAGAACTGGTAGCAGAAATTTTGAGTAGTTTAGAGAACCGGCAAATACCACCTCTGACTGGAGATTTTACAGTATCCTTCCCCTGCCACGTCCACCAAGAACTGGCCACAGAACTGGTAATTTTAAAAAAAATGAATTTTACCACTGGCACAATTGTTACATTTGTCCCTGATAACAGGGTGATTCTCTTTTTCAAATCTCATTTGCTAGAAACCACTCTTCTGGAGATTTCTGGATTCTAGGATCTGTGCCTAATTGAAAGTTCACTATCAAAAAGTTTTTTTAAAAAAATAGTCTTCCTACTCTCTGTCTTGTTGCCAATTCTGCTCTATGGATTTCCCTTCCCTCATATTATTCTTTCAAATGGCAAAGTTCGCTCCCCTCCCAGGTTTGAATCTGCTCCTTTCAATTGTAAATCGTCTGAACTGGTTTCCTGATCCTTTCTAATGCCTCATCCTGACTTGTCAGACTGATTGTTTCTTGCTATAAAGTCTTGACCAGAACTCTTGATTAATCATTTCCTTACAGAGCTTCAATCCATCAATCCAAAGTTGCTAAATTCTTGCCATTCTGTGCTCTGTATAAGTCATAGTAACGATAACCAATGTGGGCTCACTAGCTCAAGCCCAATATAGAGTCGAAAAGTTAGGAATGTAGCCAGCAAACCAACTCAACCTGACCCAATCATGGCTTACCACATGCAGAGAAGTATTTCTCCAAACAGAGCTAAGCTTGCCAACCAGCAGTGCCAACCCTGCTGGCACCCTAAAACTCAGAAATCAGAGGCAGCAAAGCTGTGCTACTCACAAGGGCAAATTAAGAATCATTCTTTCAAGTCAGGCCCAGGAGAGGGAAAGCTTTGTTCTGCCCACCCTGGCTCTCCACCAAAGGCAATGATGAGAGGCATCTGCCAACCCTGCTGGTGCCTCCAAAGCTCCCGAGAGCAGAGGCAGCACAAAATACTCCTGATCAGGACAACCTCATCAATCACAACATGCCCTCGTCAGATCTCCACTCCGAAGTGGGCAGAGGCTAACTGACAAAGACCTAATTTCTTTGCTAAGACACAAATTGGCAAATTTGGTGCTGATTACATATTTATTTTAGAAGACCTTGCAAAAATAGGCAATTTATACTCAAGGACAGTTTGGTCTATTGGTGCCAAATTAAACAGACATGGGAAAGCATCTACTGTAAAACCAACTTTTACTGGTAAATTCCTAGAGCAGGAGTGTCAAACTGGTGGCCCGTGGGATGGAATCGTCATGCACAACCATCCCAGCTTCACAAAGAGAAAAAACATCGTGAAACATCAGATGACAGCAACATGACGCCACAAATTTGACACTCGTATCCTAGAGGAAAAGAAAAACTCAAATTTAAAAAAATAAGGCAATGAAACTGGTGAGATCCTTTCCTTCGAAAATTTGCACAGGTTTAGAGTTCATCTACCTTTTAATGCCTGCTCTAAAGGTGGCATCTTTATAAGTTTCAACCTTCTTGGTTATGTGTGGAGAAGAATATATATCAGTTTACCCAAACCAGCAATTTCCTTTGGCCATTTTGGCTGAGAATTTAGGTCTAGAGACCTAGAGAGCACCAGTAGGGGACAATGTCAGAGGTGGTATTCAGCAGGTTCTAACCATTCTAGAGAACTGGTAGCATAAATTTTGAGTAGTTTGGAGAACTGGCAAATACCACCTCTGACTGGAGATTTTACAGTATCCTTCTCCTGCCATGCCCACCAAGCCACACTCACAGAACCAGTAGTAAAAAAAAATTGAATCTCACAACTGGACGAAGTCACTCCCATAATCTTGGAATATGAGGGCTTAGGTGAATTCTTTTTCAGAGAAGCACACTGTTATGTCCTTAAGACTGACCAAAGTTCCCAACCAGGTCCGTTCCTATTGCGGGGGCGTTTGCAGCTCCCATTGGCTGGCTCCCTTCGATAGCCGGCTATAAAAGCCGGTTGCAAGGTTGAGCCAGCTGCTGTTCGCTGAGCATGTCTGCTTGTTAGCCTGCAGACACGACAGCCCTTTATTCCGTTGAATAAAGCCATTCCTTGTTAATGCTCTGGTCTAGCCTCTCATTTCTTGATCTATAACACTGGCGACGAGGATGGGATCGGCTAACCAGAAGCATTCAATTGAGCTGAAAGTCACGATCGGCAACTGAACCGCAGCCGCGAAGCAGAGAGCTCGGTCAGTTCGCTAGTTAGCTAAGTGAAAGTGAAGCGTCTGTAGCCGCTCGCACAGGAAGCTACAGAGAGAGAGAGTGAAGTCAGGCGCTGAAGCTACAGCCGCCCTGCTCTGAAAAGAGCGCGTAATTCAAACTGCTCTCGTTTGAATTCGAAAACTCAAGCAAAGCTCGGCGCTGTGTCCACAGCCGCCATCGCACCCAGAGAGCGCGAAATTTGAATCTCTGTCAGTTGCAGCCACCAACGCTCTCCAGGAGCGCGAGATTCAAAAATTGCTGATAGTCACGGCGTTACAGCAATAGCCTCTAACGCTCACAAACACAGAGCTGAAGTCACTGAGCCAGGTGAGTTGCTGCAGCCACAGCCACCTGCGCTCACGCTAGCGCATATTGGGCCTCGTATACCCAGAGAGAGAGAGAACAGTCTACCCAAGACTGAGGCGCCATTATGAACACTAACCCAGCATTCCCGCCCTTTAAGCCGGATGAAGAGAAGTGGGACTCTTACAGAAACCGCTTCAATCACTATATTGATGCCATCGGTCTGGCTGATGCAGCGGAACACCGGATAAAGTCATATTTCCTCAGCTACTGCGGGGCTGCAGTCTTCGATACCGCAACAGCTCTTTTTGCTCCACGAGAAATCAAGAACGTTCCGTGGCCAGAGCTGCAGGAAACACTTTCTAATCATTACTCCCCTAAACCATCTCGGATCGCGAGGCGTTTTGCTTTTCGAATGAGGAAACAAGCCGAGGGGGAGTCCATCAATCAATACATGGCCGCCCTGAGGACAGCAGCACTCCACTGTGAGTTCAAAAATTACCTAGATGACATGTTGCTTGACCAACTCATCTGCGGAGTCAAGGATCTAAGGCTCCAGAGGCGTTTGCTGGCCAGAAAAGACCTCAACCTCTCCCAAGCCGTTGAGGAAGCCTTAGCAGCAGAGCTAGCATCCCAGTCAGCCGCTGAGATCCAGGGCACGATACCCAAAACCGGTGCCACCACTGTTCACTCCGAGGAGGTGGTGAGTGAGGACGACCCTACTGAACACTCGGAAGTTCATCGTCTCAAGCCATCGAGGCAGCCACAGGTAGGGGCCAGGCAGGATAACAGCAATGCGCCAAAACACATTCTGTTGTGCCTATCCTGCGGAGGCTCCCACTCCCGGACAACTTGCAGGTTCCGGAACGCTACCTGCAACAACTGCCACAAGAAGGGCCATATCGCCAGGGCCTGCCAAGCAACACACAACACTCCACAAAGGTCATCTTTTTATTCTCCTTCTAGCCCCCAAAGGCAAGTAGAAAGCTGTTACACTTGCTATCACGCTAATCACACTTTTCATACCACTAATAAAATCACACTTTCTATCCATTTAGAAGTTAAACCTTGCCGCATGGAAGTGGACACGGGGTCAGCGCTCTCAATCATCTCATGGGGCACGCTCAAGAAAATCCAACCCAGCCTATCGAAGAAACAACTTCAAAAGTGCCATCTCACCTTGAGGGATTATCAAGGGAAGAACATCCCTGTACTCGGCAAAGGCAAGTTCCTCGTTAAATTCAAAACCTTCAAAGGCCATTTGCCTTTAGTGGTTGTTGACGGTACCCTCCCTAGTCTTTTGGGGTTGGATTGGTTCCCCTATCTCGGCCTTAGTATAATGGGTATCCATGCTGTCTCAGCTTCTGATATTGACTCCCTGTTTTCTGACTACTCTGATGTGTTTAGCAGTGAATTAGGCTGTTACAATGGCACACCCATTTCTTTCTTGGTAGACCCCCAAGCAATTCCCGTCCGTTTAAAGCCACGGAGAGTCCCTTTTGCTATACACCCTAAGCTGGACGCGGAGCTAGACAAATTACTCAAGCAAGGAGTAATTGAGCCCACGGATTTTGCTAAATGGGAGACCCCTATTGTCATGCCTCTCAAAAAAGATGGCAGTCTGAGAATTTGCTCAGACTATAAGACCACAATTAACCGCTACCTACAGGTTAGCGCTTACCCAGTCCCGGTCATTCAGCACCTTCTACACACATTCGAGCCTGGCACCATTTTCGCAAAATTGGACATGTCACAAGCATATCAACAGTTCCCTGTTGACAGTCAAACAGCCGACCTACAAACTATTGTGACTCACAGGGGGGCGTTCAGGTGCAAGCGTCTCCAATTTGGCGTTAGCGTCGCCCCAGGTATCTTCCAGTCACTAATGGAACGAATTCTTCAGGGCCTCCCTGGCGTGGTACCTTATTTTGACAACATATTGGTCTCAGCAAGGGACAGACCCCAACTATTCCAAAGAGTCAGAGAGGTATTAGACAGGTTCAGACAGCATGGCCTCAAACTAAAAAGGGAGAAGTGTGCCATCGCCACTAAGCAGGTGGACTTTCTGGGGTATAGAATTGACGCCTCTGGCATCCACCCACTGGAATCGAAAGTCAAAGCTATTCACGAGGCTCCCACGCCATCTACAAAATCAGAGCTACAAGCCTTCTTGGGTTTATTAAATTTCTACGCATCATTCCTACCCCACAAAGCCACAGTAGCGGAACCCTTGCACAGGCTCCTAGACAATAAGGCACCATGGCACTGGGGATCGAAAGAAGATTATGCTTTCAAAGCTGTCAAATCTCTACTTACCTCAAACGCAGTCTTAATACAATTTGACCAACGCCTTCCTTTAGTCTTGGCCGCAGATGCATCCCCTTTTGGGATAGGAGCTGTTTTAAGCCACAGATTGCCCAATGGCTCCGAGGCACCAATCGCCTTCTTTTCCAGAACCTTTTCATCTACCGAGCGTAATTACAGCCAAATTGATAAGGAGGCCCTGGCCACAGTTGCTGCGGTAAAAAAATTTCACAGATCATAAACCACTTCTGGGACTTTTATCCGGGGACAAACAAACCCCTCAAGTATTGTCACCCAGGATGACGAGATGGACTTTGGGGAAAAATCTGAGCCATGCCGATGCCCTCAGCCGCTGCCCTCTGCCTGCTCCCGTGGAGGACCCCGCACCGGTCCATGCCATCTTTGACGTTACCGAACCTAATCTACCTGTTACCGCTAGCGACATTGCCTCCCACTCCAAGAAGGACAGAACAATCGCCCAGGTCCTGGACTGGGTAAGGAGGGGGTGGCCGGTCACTAACTTTGCAACCGAATTCACGCCCTTTAAGACTCGCCAACAGGAGCTTTCCAGTTTACAGGGTTGCCTGCTGTGGGGGACCAGAGTCGTCATTCCAACCACACTGCGAACGGCCGTCCTAAGAGCACTGCACGAGGGCCACCCGGGCATCGTCCGGATGAAAGCGTTGGCTCGTAGCTACGTCTGGTGGCCCGGCATGGACGACGAGATCGTCAAGTGGGTAAGCTCTTGTCGCCCCTGTCAGGAATCCAGACCATCACCGCCAATCACCACACCCACTAAGTGGGAAAGCGCCAACGCACCTTGGTCACGGCTACATATTGACTTGGCTGGACCAACGCATGGCAAGACTTTCTTGGTGGTCGCGGATTCGTATTCAAAATGGATTGATGTGGCCCTCCTACCCACGACCACCACCCAGGCGGTTGCCAAAGCCCTGACCCGTCTGTTCGTGACACACGGCCTACCAGATACCCTGGTGTCAGACAATGGCCCACAATTTGCATCGGCCGAGTTCAGCAGGTTCGTCACCAACCTGGGTATCAGGCACATCCTCACGGCCCCCTTTCACCCTGCCAGCAACGGGTTAGCGGAGAGAGCCGTTAGGTCAGCGAAAGAGGCGTTGGCCAGGTTCAACCAGGAAGACTGGCATTCGAGATCTCCCGTTTCCTTCTAAGCCAACACACGACTCCCTGTATGGTCACAAACAAATCACCAGCAGAACTCCTAATGGGTAGATGCCTCAGAACTGTGCTAGACAGGCTACACCCCCACTACTGCCCTGATACCCCTCTAAATTCTGACAGTTTGGTCAGGGATTTTGTGTTGCAGGACCCAGTGTTCACTAGGAACTACACCGGAGATCCATTGTGGGTTCCAGGGAAGATCATCGCCGTCACAGGTCCGAGATCTTATCGGGTCCAATTGGAAGACGGACGCGTTTGGCGCAGACACCTGGACCAGATAAGGTGGCGACGGAGCGTCCACACCAACGCAGATTCAAGGACTCCGGTGAATCTCCAGTCACCTCTCCAGAGTCCAATCGGCGATCATCAGAGAAACCTGTCACCACCACCCGAACTGAGGGAGCGAGCAACAGGCCAAGTCTGCACACCTGACTCTCCTTCTTTGCCGACCACCGAGGCCTCCGGGTTTGGGGACAGAGACTTTGAGGCGACCCAACCCAGTGGCAGCGACCTTGCGCTGGAACCCGTCCGGTTTCCAGAACCTGACTGCACTACAACTCCAGCCAGTCCGGGTTCCCCGAACTCTGTGCCACACAGTGACTCACCGGGGCCACGGCGCTCTGGGCGCCAGCACAGACCACCAGCATATCTAAAAGACTATACATGTTCGCATCTGGGGGGAAGGGGTGTTATGTCCTTAAGACTGACCAAAGTTCCCAACCAGGTCCGTTCCTATTGCGGGGGCGTTTGCAGCTCCCATTGGCTGGCTCCCTTCGACAGCCGGCTATAAAAGCCGGCTGCAAGGTTGAGCCAGCTGCTGTTCGCTGAGCATGTCTGCTTGTTAGCCTGCAGACGCGACAGCCCTTTATTCCGTTGAATAAAGCCATTCCTTGTTAATGCTCTGGTCTAGCCTCTCATTTCTTGATCTATAACACACACAATCCATCTAGGTTAATCTATTAATGAATGGCTGTTGAACACACCTGAAGCAAGGACTGAGTGGGGACAAAAGGCCAAATTTTCATTCTGTCTCTGACCACTTCTATCCACCCCCCTCCCATCTTCCTCCTGCAATGGCCTCCTTGAGGGAAGGGTGGGTCATGATGACATTGATGCATGTCCAAACAGGGTAGACTTGTGGCAAAATGCAAAATGCAAAATGGCACATGTCTTTAGGACACCACTGCTGTTGCTGTTTTGTTTTTGTCTTTAATTTAAAACAAGAAAGGCCGTGCATTTCTTTCCAGATGTCAAAATTGATCTCTTAAAGAGGATGTTTTAAATTAGATTAAGATCAACAGAACTTTAAGGTGAGGATCATATGCATGCCTGGGGCAACAGGCTGCTTACCTGAATATGCAAATGAGAGGGAGACAGTAGAAGAGAGATTGATTGACTGAGATCCCATTTGTGGACCTCTCTTCGGGAAACTGCAGGAACCACCTATTGCTCTAGATGAATGTCTGAATGTATGATCCAATCCAACCTTTGGACCAAAGATGTATTCTAAATATACAAGTGTACTACAGACATATAAGCAGAGGTGTTTCCCTTTAAACCAAGAGTATCCAACCCTGGTAATTTCAAGACCTGTGAACTTCAATTCTCAGAATTCCCTAGCCAGTCATGCTTACTGGGGAATTCTGGGAATTGAAGTCCACTAGTCTTAAAGTTGCTAAGATTGAACACCCCTGCTTTAAAGGATGCTATTTTACAATTATGATATCTCTGCCTATCCCACTCTTTAAGACCTTATCATGGGCAGGACCATAGCAGGATATACTTCACAAACAGTATTTCTGGCTAAACAATGTTTGACTGTGCAGATCTAAACCTTACTTGCATTGGACTAGTGAAATAGGAAGGAGGCAGGATTGAAGAAATCTGCTACTTCTCTTTGAAATGCAGTTTCTTGCTGAGTGCTACAAAGAAGATCCTGGCAGAGTCTGAAAGAGGGGAAAAACATGTTAGTTGTCTCGTTCTAATGCACTATGTTCAATTCTTATTTTTCTAGCCCTTTTACAATAGATCAAAAGAATTGCACAACCTTTATTCTTTGATCTTTATTTTCCATTCTTTGACTCAGCCACATGCAGTATGGCAAACCTTTATTTTCCCTCTTTCTTTCTTTCTTTCTTTCTTTCTTTCTTTCTTTCTTTCTTTCTTTCTTTCTTTCTTTCTTCCTTCCTTCCTTCCTTCCTTCCTTCCTTCCTTCCTTTCTCTCTCTCTCTCTCTCTCTCTCTCTTTCTTTCTTTCTTTCTTTCTTTCTTTCTTTCTTTCTTTCTTTCAATGGCCTGGTGTAGCCTTTTCCATGAAACCCACAATTGGATAAAGAGATATTCAATTCATTGAACAAGGTATATCTCATTAACAGTGGGCTACTGTCCATTGAAATTATGTATTTACAAGGGGAAGAAGTCACTCAAGGACTATTGGCCCTAATAGCTAAGGGTTAAGTCTGGATATATTGAAAACATTTTCATCTAGTGTTTTATGTGAACTCAGCCCATGCAAAATCATGGATGGGTGGATGAAAATACAGTATGATAATGTAAACCTCTTCTAACTAACCTTTGAACCTAGCCATAGAATCAGTTCACGTCTGAATACTTGTTGAAAAGGACAAGCTTTAAGCTCAAGTACTTAAGCCTGGTCTTCTCCTCCTTCTAGGCATTTTCTCTCTCACTTTTTCACTAATGGTGGGATTGCCTTTAGTGTTATCTTGTGACAATTCAGCAGAAATCAGTATTTCCTTGAAATATGTTGTTAGCAATTGTGGGCTTTATTAGTAATAAAAGGTAAGCATGGAGGCTGATCTAGGCTAGCACTTTAGTACGATTGGTGGGAGCTAAAATTTATTTATTCCTCTATGTTAGGTCTTACTCCAGATCAGTCTTCCCTCATGCCTACAACTTACCTTGTCTGGATTTTGCTTTTTTATCTTAACCACACAGGGCCAATTGAATTGCGAAAGCACTCTTGGAAGAGGAGTTTTAAATTTTACCTTAGCAGTTTGCTTTTTGAAATTCAACACTACATAATGGCTTTTAAAAGTATCTATTGGTATGAATTGAGGCTTCCCCTCCCATATTTTAAATCCCTTGAGAAGATTAATTTTCCAAGAAAAGACTGGGGAAGTTTTAACATGTCCTCTCCCCTTCAGGTACAGCAATTCCAACCTGTATCAGAACCCGGAGAAACATTATGTTGGAATAAAATCCCAAGAATACTACAGTATATTTAATATAATACAAAATCTGTTTCTATATTTAGGTGTACAGCCCATGCAAAATCTGTATCTCCTCCTCATCCTCTTACTCCTCCTCCCTGTTCTGGAAGCGGTGGGATGACTGCCGGAGTAACAACTGGTTCGGTGATCGTGGGCACGTGTGTGAACAGCTTTCCGAAAAACCTTACCTGCTATGTTACTATTGGGGAGTAACATAGCTGAGGAGCAACAACCCACTCTGCTACATGAATCATCTCAGAGGAGATAGGTAAGTATAGTGCAGGGGAAGGCAGATCATCAGAGTGAAGCAGTTCACTGCTAGCTGATAATCGGAGCTAGGGGTTCACCCGAACCGAACCAAATTGGGAGAATCCCACCCCTGAGTTCTGGGCTGCAAAACTCCAGAAAGCTACTAGGTGACAGCAAGGAGTTGAGTTTTGCTTTATCAATTTGCCATCATCTAGTGGTTTTCTGGATTTCATGTCTCATCCAGTGAAATATCACACTTTTATTTTTATTCAAGAGGGGAAGAAAGGCTTAGCTGTGCCTGCTCTTCATTTCTTCCCCTAGCTTGATGACTAGCAGATGTGAAACCCTAGAGCTGTCCTCAACAATAGCCTGGGGGGACAGTGAAAAAAAAATGAAAGGACGATTTCTAGATTTTCTAATAGAAAAAAACAGGTTGAATATAGGATAGAAGGAATTTCTGTAATGTAAACCTAAAGAGGGAAAAGGGATAATATGTTTGTAACTGTTGCAAAGAAGATTAGAAGTCGTTTCTTTAATTATCTCTTTATTTCTTTAATTGCTTTCTGAACTTTTTCTTGGTTCTTTTTTTCTAACTGATCTTCTTATATATTTATTTTTATCTATGGAGAAATCTTCAAATACATCTACATAGCCAGCAGAGGCAGTGACTAAAGCAATAGGCATTGTAATCCAGTGTTTGTGAAAGACACAAACTTGAAAAAAGGTATTTAAAGTAGATGCCATTTGGTCACAGAAGTACTTGTGTGACCAGTGCTAGAAAAATAAAATTCAGGGGATTTGAACCTTGGTGTGATTGAGCAAGTCAGTCAAAATTTAACTAAAATATATCGGAAATATATCTTTTTTTCCACCTTTGACTAAAGCAAAACTACACTAGTCCATGGCCTTCTTATATTGTGTTTACAGTCCAATGTATTGTGTGTCTAGTTGAATAAAGAGAAGGACTAGGGGTGACATGATAATAGTCTTCCAATATTTGAGGAGCTGCCAATAAAGAAGTGGGGGGGGGGTGTCAACCCTGTTTTCCAAACACCAGAAGGCAAGACAAAAAGCAATGGATGGAAACTAATCAAGAAGATAACGAACCTAGAAATAAAGAGGAATTTCCTGACAGTGAGAACAATTAATCAGTGGAATGGCTTGCCTTCAGAAGTTGTGGGAGCTCCATCATGGGAGGTTTTGAAAAAAAGATTAGACAACTACTTGTCTAGAATGGTATACAGTCTCCTGCTTGAGCAAAAGTTTGGACTAGAAGACCTCAAAGGTCCCTTCCATTATTCTGTATTCTATTCTGTACCAGTAAGGAAAAATTAGATGGAACTTTTGAGATAGTAGTAAAAAAATGAGCAGGTTAAAAATATTCTGATTTCTGAATGCAGAGTGACAAAATCTTGGCTCATAACGCACGAGATATGACTGGGGTTGAAAAGAAGAAAGTGTGGATAATGGATGTGGCAGTGCTAGGGAATAGTAGAATAAAAGACAAAGAATTGGAAAATATCCCAAAGCATCAAGATTTGAAAATCAAAGTTGACAGATTTTGGTATCTTTTTTGGCAACGTTGAAAGACTGTGGTGGTCCCTGTGATTATCAGCACACTGGGTGCCATGCATAAACATCTTGGATGGCACCTAGAAAATCCCTTTCAGTCAATGACAAATGGCCATATTGTTTGCATCTGCACAAATGCTACAACAATACATTATGACATCCTATGGTAGTTCTTGGAAAAACTCAGTATATGAAGGACAACACCAGCTAAAGAACTGGAAACAGTGATTTCACTTTGTTGTGAACACATAATAATACCCTTGGAAAGGACTTGATAGGGGGTCAAAATGTGAATTCCAATTTAATTATTTGTCTGACTGTACAACCAAGCATAATAAATTATCAAACACCACTTTATTAGAAGACTACCTACCTGCTCCCTCATCTGATAATTCTCCTGCATGACACTCCCAATTACGCCTTGCTTCCTTTGTTCCTTATTCACTTCTGTTCATTTTAAGTTCTGGGGAAACATTTTTGGACCTATTTGGGGCTTAGTAGCATTTTTGTAGCCACAGATGATACTGGAACTTTACACTTGAGTTTACATATCCCAACTCTCCCCGCCACCCTTTAAAAAATTTCATATGTATGTCATTTCATATACTGTATGAAGACCTTTGTCCACAGAAGTTGAACAATTATCATAAAATAATAATAAAAATTGGGGTTTTTTTCATTTCTGTTTAATATTTAAAAAGTCCTTTTCAGGCGCGTAAAACACAGGCTTAAAAAATCAATGCTGCACCAGACTTCTTTTTCAAAAGAATAGGTTGTTCTTAGACAGGATCGTTTCAATGGTTAGTGCTGTCTTGGATTACAAATAAACCTATCTGTATGGGGTCCTTGGTGCTTTTGAGATGGGTGCTTTCTGACACAAGCTCAGAGAGTACCAAGAGCCCCACAGTTCAACCCTGAGCTAAAAATATTCTCCTTTATCAAAATCTGTTAATATTGAGGCTGAAAATCACAGGCTATATGCACAGCAACCCAGCTGCTATCAGCATTCACTTTTTGTTTCAGTTTTTGCAAGAAGGTCCTTTCCTTTCCTTTATTGGATCCCTCCCTCTCTTTGATTCTCAGCTTGAACCTTGTTTCAGAGCGTTGGATCTGGATTCTGTGATCCAGACATGCTGTACCAATTTGGTGTCTCTTTCTCTCTGTGGATTTGACTTTGTCTGTGGCTTCTTCTCTCTCAACTGGCCTGTCTAAAATTCCCCTGCATTGCGGATGTGACTTGAGCTGATCTGTCCCCTTTCATGTTGTGTGAAGACTTCAACTCCAAAATACTAAAATCAAGAGTGCTCATCTTGTCTCTTTTCTTAAGGTTCAGTCACATATGTTAAGAGATCATTGGAACTGTGCTTTTAATTCCTTTGGCAGATATATATTCCCTGTTTCCCTGGGCATTTATAGTTAATGTTTTCTTTACAAATGCACTCATAGACAAATACACAGAGACATACTTCCACCCCTGGATATTCAGCATTTTTCATGTTTTCTTCCATTATTTTATATCTCTATTTAAATATATTTTAATGGTGAAAAAACTGGATGAATAGCAATAATTGTGCAGGAATCATTCACTGGCTGACCCATAGCTAGCAAAACCACTAAATCCTGGAATCTGCTGAGCTGAATAGTTTAAAACCTGTGAGCGTGAAAGTTAAGCAGTTTCAGTCCTACTGACTTCCCAAGGAAAAAATTGACTTATTAAATATATATGCCACCCATCGAAAGGTGGTATTCAGCAGGTTCTGACCAGTTTTGAAGAACTGGTAGAGGAAATTTTGAGTAGTTCGGAGAACAGGCAAATACCACCTCTGACTGGCTATACCCCCATCTATTCTCTGCTTCCTGAGTCCCAGCTGATCGGCTGGCTCTTCTTTTGCAGTAACCTTTCCCCAGGAGTGGAGTGGGAACAGAGATTTTACAGTATCCATCCCCTGCCACGCCCACCAAGCCACGCCATGCCCACCAAGCTACATCTACAGAACCGATAGTGAAAAAAATTGAATCCCACCACTGCACCCATCTCATCAGGAGGTGATTCTATGCAGCTTACAGTCAAGTAAAGATGGGAGCTTTTTATTTATTTATCCTGTGGCTGATTTTATTGTTTTATTGTTTTAATTATTTTGTAATTTTAGAATTGTAAACCTCCCAGAATCACTCGATTGAGTTGGGCAGCTATAGGAGAAAGAGAGTGGGGGGATAGAGAGATGATAGATAGATAGATAGATAGATAGATAGATAGATAGATAGATAGATAGATAGATAGATAGATAGATAGATAGATAGATAGATGATAGTAGACAGTTACAATAGACAGACAGAAATAGATAGATAGATAGATAGATAGATAGATAGATAGATAGATAGATAGATAGATAGATAGATAGATAGATAGTAAAAGGTAGAACAATAAATATTAAAATAATAAATATTAATGTTAAAATGAACTTAACATTAATAAAGATGGCATGGAAGGGAGCAATATTCATATAGGGTAGAGATAGTGTCTTCTCAGACAATTAGCCCTCTCTGATAAAACACAGTTTATGACTCATTTTGTCTCCTTAATTTTTCTTTCTAAATAAAGGACCTTGATTTCACAAACAGTTAATCTGGGTCGAATGCTGCCCTTTTGTTATGTTTTAAACACCTTCATAAATAAAGGCATTTCTCCACAGTTTCATATATAAACACTGGCTGCCTTTTTTAGGAAAGTAGCAATCTATCTTTGAAGATTTCGGCTGCTCCACTGATATTATATTCTTCAATTAGTTAATGATTGTGAATAGCTGTGAAACCAAACCAAGCTTTGAAGGGAAGGCTACCTCCCACTAATAAGGCTTCCAATAATAGCAGTTTGTCATCAGTTACAGCCCTTTATTTTCACAGTGATATAGGAACTGTAATTAATTGATCTGCCTAATCACTTTGCAGAGTGAGGAAATGTTGCATTAACTTCCTATTATGTTGCAAGGGAGTGGAAATAAGAAATGGAACTTCCAGTTAGATATGCTTGGAATTTTAAAACTTCCTTTTTTAATCTTTGGCCCTGCAAAGTCTTATATGTACGTTGAGACTGAAATGAATCTGTGCATGATGCTATTGCTATATCTGTGCATTGTACAAGTAGTCCTCTCTTAATGACCAGTTGCACAGTGACCATTTGAAGTCATGGGGTGTCCCCCCCCCAAAAAAGATACTAGTATGACCCGATGGTGCATTTTGACTGCATGACACATTTTTGGCAATTTGCTCATTTTTATAACCAGGTGTAGCATTCCACAGTCATGTGACCACAATTTATGACTTTTTTTCCAGTTTCCAAACTTTTTGGCTGGTTGTCAACAAAACACATGAATAGGAATAAAATGACCTCCATGTTTGCTTATGAAAATATGGTCAAAAATCAGGTCAATCATGTGGGTGCCTCAACTTACAGCTCTCATGACTTACAATGCAAATCCCAGACTCCTTTATAGTCATAAATCAAGGACTATCCATACACTCTTTTGTATAGTGCACTACAGACATTCCCAAACATAATGCTGTATGAAAGAACAAAATTTTATTTCCATAACCCTCCTCTCCCAGCTGAGAATCCCTGGCAACATAAATGTTTCAGTTTGATCTTTAAAATAGTCTTGTGAAGGAGATTAGGAGAACACAAGATTTACCTCATAAATGTCATAATTAAGTATGAGTTTTAATTGGGATTTCCACTCAGTAGATGAAGCAAGATGCAAGCAACATGGACGGTTTATATCCTACCTGTGTGAGGTGCTCTTTCTCTTTAAAATGGTGGGGAGCATTGCCTTAGATGATTGGTTTCCAACCTTTATTTGGAAAGGGATTTACAGTTGTGGGACTTATTTCTAAGCAGATAAATATATGGAAGTCTGTGCTGTCAGTGAGCTGGATGTTTCATTGTTGGATGAAACAATGGCTGTCCATCGTTCTATCAAGAGAATGGTTTCTAACTCAACTGTCAGGCACAAGCAAACAGATCTAGAATTCTAGCATAGTGCTTTATTATATTCTGCCTATCATACAGGAATCTCCCCAGTTTGCCAATCTCAGCTTGGGAACAGGTAGATAAGGCTCTGTGGAGCTTAAAGGGGTTCAGTTCTGGATATCTTACATCTGAACAATTATTCAAGGCTAATTCCACTCTTGAGGTCTCACCCCTGCCTGGCTGAGGGTTTCCCACCCACCTATCCCAACTATGTGCATCTCATACATTTACTGCATAATGTTTGAGGACCCTTACAGAAGATTTAGAGTGTTTCCAGATGATTGTGAAGTAATCCCAGTTCCACAATTAGAGATAATCTCATAAACAGCTTTTATACTTTCCATGATCCAGAAAGAAAATAATAACTCCCTTCCCCTGCTGACTGATTCATCTAGTAATTTTAATTAAACACCAACCCAAGATGAATTTTGTGTATTCCTCTTTTTGACTCTCCAAGGAAATGTATCATCTTGGGCTATTTGTGTTATTTCTCACTGGTATCCTCACACAAAAAGTCTCCACCTTACAAATTTCTCCTCGAGGCCAAAACCAAATCTTGCTATTTGTGCTTAGTGGCTGTCAAAAGCAACAGCATTTTTTTAAAAAACCCATTTCTTTCCCCTTCCTGTGGTCCTTTTAGTTCTGCAAAGGACGTTTAAGAGCAAAAAAGCTCAGGGCACATTTCATTTCACTGGCTGCCATTTTTTGAAAGATCTGTGCAGCAAAATCATCTCTGTAAAGAGGACACTGCAAAGAGGGCACAATCCATCCTAAAGAAGCTAGAGGGAAATCTTCTAGAAGGAAGGAAGTCTTGTTGCAATCACTGTGCTTTATTCGCTGCTTTATTCCATGAGTAAACAGAATTGCTATCTCCCATGAACTTAATAAATTACAAGCTCTCCTCATTTGGTGTCCTCTATTCCAATGGCCTGGTCATTAAATAAAATGGTTCCCAAGTTAACATGTGACTCCCTCACATGTGAGGGAAGGGGAGGGGGAGAGAGAGCAAGAGGATCGTTTATATTGCTTACATTGCTTATATTGCTGCCATCTCATTCAGATAAAGTTCTCTTGTAGTGTCTTGTGATTGATCTGTGGTGTTTTGGTGTTTTTTTTTTGGGGGGGGGGTTACACTCCCAGACCAGAGAAATTATCTGAATAAGCTATATCTTCCTGAGCTGATTTTCTCTGCAGCACAGCACTTCCTTCGAAAGTGCTAATTGCAAGTTAACAAGCTCAGTTCTATGACCTTAATTAGTTGATTAGAACTCTCCTGCCAGTTCCAGTTGCTGCCTGAAACTGACCAGACCTCGGTCGGTTTCAGACGGAAGGCTTTTATTGTCCGGTGCATAAATTTGGTGATATGTAAATGTGTGCATTGGTCAGAAAATGATTACATACTATTTAGTACTGTTAATTTTAAATGGTTTATAACTGAGATAGTCACTAAATGGAATTGCTGTATTTTTATGTCATCTGACATCCTTCCCAACTGTGGTAGGTGTGGGCAATCCCTAACCCACATGATATATCTATCCCTTCCTGAATCACTACCAAAATTCATTTGAACACATTTAATTTCTAGGATTGAAAAAAAAAATCTCCTTTATTTTCATTCCAGGCTCATCTACTTTTTAAAATTATTATTATGGCTTTATCTAGTTTTTTTTGAAGTGCACCCCCTGCAGAATTCCCTAATGCCAAATGTGTTCCTCCTGTTTTATAGCAACAAATCTTCTAAATTAGTTCTGTTTGCTGCATAAACAGATTTTTTTTCTTATTCTCCTAAACTAGCAGCAATTACTTTCATGCGCTATCTCTAACCTCTAATATTTTTAGGAAGGAGATAATCTCTGTACATCTCACATTCTTTTGAGAAAGTCTGGTGAAATATATGACACTGAATGTTTTGGACCATGATTACTGAATTAATATTTCTGTCCTGATTTTCTTTAATTTGAGGGGTGGGGTGTCATCACAACTTAATGTAACAAATGTTGCTTAGAGTCAATGTTCCAAATAGATGAACTGATTCAAGAGGAAAAAGGTGGTTCTCCAATTTAAAAACTGCACACAGAGAGACATACATATAAAAACACACGCATTATATGTACATATTAAATCTATTGCTTTAGAAAAGAATAAGCCATCTGGTTTTATAAACTATGATCTGGTTCATCTATCTTTTTTTTCCCCTTCACTTTTTCCATTGCTATGTCTAGAAAGAGGACCCAGTCTTGGTCTGGAAGGACCTAAGCAGGAGGAACTGAGGAATTGTGAGCAGGTAAATGGCAAGGAGGACAACCACAGAGAGATGTTACTCATGGCTAGAGCGGCTGTGGAAAGAGGGGAGGAAACAAGGGAGGGAAGGTGCGTCCATGGAGGTTGGGAACTGAAGGCCCATTGCACGTGATTTTCTCTTCATTATAATTTGTTGTTGAGCTAATGAATACAACTTAAGGAAAATATAAATACAAGTTAAGGAAAAAAAGAAAAAAGGGGGTAATGAAAAAGGGGAAATAGAAAATGGAAACATATTTTTAAAAAATCCACCATAAAAAAATATAGAAAGAAATGACTTCCACCAAGACAAGTATCAACTTTTTAAATACCTCAATACCTTCTCTAATATTGCAACCAAAAATTTGTTCATCCAATATCTTATCATTTTTGTATTGGCAAGTAATAAAGCCTCATCTTTCAGTCTTAATCAGCAAAAGTCCATTAAGAGCTACCAAAAATAACTATGTCTATGTATAAACTTTAAACAAGTAAATCAATTTCATATTTCCTTCCTTTTTACAATATCCTGTCATTTCTCTAAAAAATACAAAGAAAAAATCTTCTTCCCATGTCTTATATCATAAACAAACCTCTAAAACCTAATCAAATTTAATTTTAAAAATCCATTAAAACTACTATAGAAACAACAATTTAAAAATATTAATCTTTAACCCCTTCAAATGAAGTTCCACATATTAATTTCTTATTATCTTCATCTCTTCTCAATTTTATTTTCTCTAAAAATAAAAACACTTCTCTTTCCACATCTTATCTATAAACAAACCTTTAACTAAAGCTTTATCATTCAGTCCCGGTTAAAAATAATTAAAGCTACTAGAAAAAAATATCATATACAGTTTAACCTTGATCAAATAAGCCAACTTTGCAAACCTTCATTTAAGTTTTAAAGGTCTTAATTATTATTTTAGGCAATGTCCCAACATATAATTTCTTTTCCCCTTTCCTTTTCTCAAAAATTCCTTTATAACACATCTCTTTTGTAAATCCAAAGTAAGAAAATTGTCCAACTCACTTCTCTGAGTTAAAATCCATGTATCCAAGTCACTCTTCTGGTTTAGTATTAGTATGTCCCTTTTAACTATTAAAACCTCATGTAATTTCTTTTATAGATCCTGTATAACATCTATGTCAATATCATTCTTGTTTTAAATCCCTATCCAAAGCAGTCTGATTTTCAGTTATATCCTTTCTGTCTCTTCTTTTAAGCCCATTTTACTGTATCAGACAGTCTAAAGAACAAGTTCTGGGTACATTGTTGCCAAATGTTCTTAAATTCTTACAGAGATAAAATATTTTTAAATATTAAAATCTATTCTGTATTAGGGGGAATTCTCATCTAATTATAAACTTTAATTCTTTCTGGCTGCCTCTAGTGAACAGCTTTCAAGTTCTCCTCTTATAAATATTTCTTTCCAGAATATTTTCCCAGGAAGAGATTTCTTATACTTAAATCCAAACCTTCATATATTTTTAATAAGGTTTTATACAAAACTACAGGAGGTATTCTTATAACTTTTTCCAAGCGTTGTTTTCAGTCAATCTGGCCCCTGAGTCCGTTTAAAAACTTTCCAAAATCAACATTTTAATCACTTTCCCTGCTTATTTCCAAGTTTAAAAAGTTTTTCTTTCAATTTTAACTTACATAAATTTTCTTTCATTGTGGGTTGGCGGAAAATAACCCAGTGTAATAAAACATGTCCTTCTGGAAGTTCTCAATGTCCAAAAAGCAATTCACAAGCCATTTCCAATAAAAGTGATTAAGTAGGGAAGTAGACAAAGTCAGCATCCTTTTGAAGGACTCAGGACTGTGGAACAGGAAAAGCTGTTTCTCACAACTTCCAGAGCTCTGAAATCTCCCGGAAACCACTATTTTATGAGTATCTGTAAAGGAGCATTCTGGGCAATCCCAAGTCCTCCCTCTGGAGAGAAATTTGGAGAGATGGTGAATGAAACAGCTCCATTTTCCATTTCAATCATTGGTTCCACTAAAAGTGAAGATGTCTTAGTCTTTCATTGCTTCCCCAGAAATATTGCATGGGGCCTTCTCAACATGAATGGTCCCACTTACAATCCTATGCATTAGGCTTTCATAAATCAAGTTTGATTCCATTCAAATTGAATTGAATTGATTGAATTCTTTATTGTCATTGTACATATATACACAGTATACATACAACGAAATTCATATAACACCCAGAGACCAGACTCAACATGCACACACACAGGACAATCCCCAAACATCTCCCCACCTGCCAAAATTCCCCACCTCCTAAAAACACACAAGCATCCACACAACAGACCAAGTAATACTGTCCAACAGCTCACTGATAGTCGTCCTTAAGTTCATTGTTAAATGCCATTATAGCTCTGGGATAAAAACTATTCAGAAAATGTGTGGTCTGAGTTTTAATTGTTCTATATCTTCTACCAGAAGGCAACAGTTCATAAAGATTGTAAGATGGGCAATTCAAAGATAGCATGACTGGTTCCATTTAAATCACTTGAAGATTTGATTTGAGAAAAGATTCATCCATAGGCTAGAATGGGGAGATTTTCAAATATCTGCAGCTGCTTCTTTTTTTATGAGTGAACAAAATGAAATAACATTATGATAGACTGTTTAGAGACCTGCCAAGTTTCAGCCTGATACCTTCAAAGGTTTCGGCACATTAAAATGTTAAAATATTCTTCCCACAGCTCTTTTAAGTCAAAGCTAGCTGGGATAAGAAAGGACATTACAGAAGCTGTTAAAACTCTTTAGCTAACACTAGATAAAGTTGGGCAGAACCAATGCAGAAAGTGCTACTCACCAACTTAAAAATAAAGACTTTCAGGAAATTAGGGGAGGGGGTCATTATTTTCCAGCTCTCTTTTCAGGAATGTTAGATTTGCCATGATACTGTGGAGTAGTATGATTGTTGTTTTTTAGGGTGTCAAGAGACTTGACTGAAGTGAATGTCAATTTTGGCCATTCCTGGTAAAGATCCCTTCATTACTGGCTTTAGGGAAGAATCAAGCTGGGTACTGGATATTAGCATGGCTTGCTTGGCCTCTTCTAGCTGATTGGATCAAGAGTGTGGATTGTAGGCTATGATCAATAATTAAATGGTCAGCTGGTTAGAAGAGCTGGTTAGAAGAGGGAGTTGAAGGAGTTTAGTGGAGTGAGATTAAAATGGCATAGAATTAGCCAGCCTCACAGAAAAAGCCCCCAAGTAAATGGAAGTCCACCACCATTCTAAAAAAGTAAAAGCCAGCACTAAGAAGTGGTCATTCAGTTTTTGTTGAAAACTTTAATTACCTATGGAGTAATTCAAAATGTAAAAGTAAGTTTCCTGGTAAGCGTATGGATTGGAATTGACTAGCCTTGGATCCTTACTGGGATGGCTAACATGATCTTTCAGCCAGAGTAGCAGGACCAGCCCAGAAGTAACATGCCATCATCTGGAGGGAAACCAAAGTTCAAGTTTTTGTCTGTCCACATTAAAGAGGCTGAGAGATGAGAAAAGAAATGATGCTCCAAGCAATGTTGTCTTGATATCCCACCAAACGACCTCTGATAGGCAGAGATTTTTTATGAGATGATTGGACTCATAGACCATAGGCCATAAACCAGCTATTCTTGTTGCTGTCACAGAGCCCATCAGGCAACTCAATTCTCTCCTTCCCGACAGTGTTTTCCATACATGGATGAAAAATGGAAAGCACTTCAAAAGGATATGAAGTACTTGGTGGACTTCCGGTTTGAGCTTCTTCAGTGACAGACCGAAACCTCGTCTCTGCAAGGCTTCGATCTGTGCTCGCGGCTGGAGTGCCCCGAGCTGGCTGGTTTCAGGGCTAAGCCACCCCATAGAGGTGGTGAAGAGGGGGGAGACTGCCTGCAGGGTTGAGGAGAGTCGCATCTCTCCTCCCCAGCTGGCCATTACTCCCTTTCTCGAAGGCGGTTTCAGCGGTGGTCAGAAATGGCCACCACAAAGAAGAACTCGACCAGAAAAGAATGTGCAGGAGGAAGATAAGAAGAGAAAGTTTTGGTTGACCAGGTTAAACAGCAAAAGCAACAAATAAGGTACCCTGGAATTGAAACTGTTAAAAAACAATAACATTGTTCCCTAAGAAGTTTTTTAAGCTGCAAAGAAGAGAGAAAGGGAAAAGATTTGGTTTTCTCCTTTTCCTATACTGACAGCTAAGAGACTTAAGCAAGAAATTGGAAAAAAATCCACTTTGACATCAATAGGCATTTAATGCTGAAAATAAAAAGTCAAAGGGATAATAAAGATTTCTGGACAATTAAAAGCTTTTGAAAACAGGAAAGGAGAGAGGAAGAATAAAAGGGCAGGATCTGGAAGGGGGGAGACTGCCTGGAATTAAAAAAGAACTTACAGCAAAATCTCAACAAGACTTCCAAAAGATACATTCTAACTGAAATATCACAATAAAAACCCCAGGAAGAGAAAGTCGGAAAAGAAATAAGACGATATAACTCAGGACTATCTGGATTACTTGATGATTTCTGGATTCCTGGTTATTGTTTTGAATGACTAAAATCAATCGGGTGGTTGTTTAAAACTGTTTAAAATGGCTTCACTTTTAGAAAATGGAACTTAAAAAGTACAAAGAAGATGCATAAGAAGGGAGAGGTTCTTTTGGCTTTGTATTTCAGTTTTTAGCAATGGAGATTTGGAATTATGAGAAAGAACAAGAAATGCCTGCAGAACAAGAAGATTGGGACAAAGAAGAAGCCATCTTTAATGAACAAGTAATCTTAGATGGGGGAAAGAAAGGAAAGGGGAGAAAGAGAATGGAAAGTTTAAGATTGGGAAAACAACTCCCCCCCCTGCAAAAAAAAGAGTGAAAAATAAGTATAAAATCAGAAAGCAACAGAAGAGGGAAATGCAGAAGAGAGAATTAGAACTAGAGAGACAAGGGGGTAAAAAGGGGAGAGAGAAGATGAGAGGGAAGAAAGAAAGGAAAAGAAGTTATAAAGGACAGAAGCAAAATATAGAGAAACAGGGTCTATTTAGAGATAATGGATGAAAACTTAATGGAAAAAGGGATTCTGCGAAGGTACATAAGATAGTATGGTTATATTAGAAGCAGAAATAATTTTAGAAAATATGAAACAATTTATGATTAAAATGTCTGATAAAATAGCTATCGTAATTCAGTGGAATGCTTGTCAATAAATAAATGTAAGAAAAGGTATATTTAATGATTTATAAAACATATGTGAAGAGAAATAAGGGAAAAATTAATTATGGAGATTATATGTGTTTTAAGGAAGTATGATATTTAATTGAAAAGAAGTGTTAAAGATGTTATGGTTTTAATGATTATTAATGATAGTACTGAACTGGAATGGGATGAGGGTTTTTAATTACATATATTTATAATCTTTTTTTTTTTTTAAGAATATAGTGTGTATTATAAAAATGTGCCAAGCAGAATTCGATTGGAAGTTATGTATTATGTACTATATTGAAGGTCATAAGCTTAAGGTATATATTGAAGTTTAAATAAGAGTTGAATGGATGTAATTAAAAGATATAAAGGTGTCATACTCCAATTAGTAACTACAGGAGAAAATTTGTTTAATGAGAAAAGATAATATGAAATTGAAACAGAACAGACAAAAGTATAAATCTAATGATTTGAATTGAGATGAGATAATCAAAATAAAATTGAGAAAATTAAAAGAGGGGAAAAACTATATAGAAAATGTAAAATAGTATAAGATATGGAATAGAATACGAAAAGGAGCATGAAATTGAGTTTTGTGTCTGTATAAAGAAGTTCAACCCGGGACCATGCTATTTTCAAAAAAGATGTTTTACTTGTATTTTGTATGTGTGAAAACCCAAATAAAACTTTATTTTTTTTTAAAAAAAGGATATGAAGTACTTGGCAGTCACGGGTTTTGATTTGCTGTATTGAAGTAAGACTCTGCTTTGATTTGTGACTCTGCTTCAGCGGTTGAGTCAGTTGAAGCTTTATCAAATCAATTTTGCCCTTTGAAGCTTGGCTCATCAGTCGTCCAATAGCTGCCTGCTCAGAAGGAAATCTCGCTAAACTTAATGGAGCTTGCTTTCAGGAAAGCCAACACAAGATTTCAGTCTTATATGCCATCCATGTGTACGTAAGGAAAAAAAACCTCATCAATATCACATCCCGATATATACAGCAGAAGTGAACTTTCTGGAGTAAAAAAAAAAAATCCCACAAAAATACATTTATTGATCAGGGGCATTTGTTCATAGCCCAAAGCACTATGGATGATAGAAAACACCAGTATGATGTCAACTCAGATAGAAACATAAATGTGCCCATCCTGAATCTTCTATTCATGATGAGTTGTAGGAAAAAAAATCTTTTTATGGTCTTCTTGCTTTCTCCTCCCCCCCACATCCCGCTAAAGAGTGGAAAACTTCTGAAGGCTGCCAGTGAGCAGTGCACAGAACTTTAGCGCATTATTTTTTCACATTTGAAAAAAAACGTACCCAGAAGAATGCTAGACATTTACATTTTGATCAAAGTCAACAAATCCTTGTTCATTGGTTCATAATCTACATACAAATATGAAGCAAATGGAAGGGGACTTGGAGGAAAAGGGATTATTTGGCACTCGGTAGGCAAAGCTAGAAGAAGCATCAACAGGAGAACAAAAGGGAAATCTATACAATTGCTAACTCAAAGCTAAATAAAAAAAAGCCCAAAGGATCAAACTGAACAACATCATGAAGGAAATAACAGAACAATAAAGAGAAAGACAGAGGAGTTGGTAACGGGATATGGGTTTTAAATAATTTCTTTAAAAGGACAAAGAAAGGGCCTCAAGACTGTCCAAGGGGAGAAAGTTTTATGCATAAGGATTTGTGGGAAAGGAAAAGAGGAGATGAGAAGCAACACAAGGGAGTAGAGGTTTAGTCTGAAGATTAGTATTTGATGAACAGAAGGAGCAAAGAGACAGCCAGGAAAAAAAGTGGAACAAATACAGATGAAACTGATACAGCCATATCTTAATATAAGATACTCTGAGCAATAAGCTGCTGAAATCCTATAGACTGTAGCTATGCCTATATCTGGTGCTTTTTTTCTAAGTAGACACGCACAGGACTGTGCTTTAGAAGCCTGCTATATTGCTTACAAAAAGTGACATTCTTTCTGGATGAATGGAAATAGAAAAAGGGCTTCTTACCAAGTTATTATAAAGCCTAGATATTTCTGCCACAAAAAACCCCCCAAAAAACCCTGACTCACTTGGAAATTCAGTTCTTTATGGATAACAAGCCTGGACTGATGTTTCCAGTCATGGTGAAATAGCCCCATGGTGCCCTATCATTGCTAGCGGCAAGTTTGATAAGAGTTACAGCTGTGACTCTTTCTATTCAGAGATTGAAAATATATTTGGAAGGCCATTGGAAAGCACTTTTTAAAATTGAGCCTTTTTTTTAAATTGATCACAGGTAGCACAAAGTCTATAGAATAAAAATCCCCAAAATATCACAGTACGTGAAGTCACTGCAACTCAAAGCCTTCAAGCCATTCAAATTCTGGCTAGGCAATGCACTGTTTGTAAGAGTGATAAGATCCAGTAAAGAAATACATAAAACCAGTGGTGGAATTCAAAAAAATTTACTACCAGTTCTGTGGCATGGTTTGGTGGGCGTGGCAGGGGAAGGATACTGTAAAATCTCTAGTCAGAAGTGGTATTTGCTGGTTCTCTGAACTACTCAAAATTTCCACTACCGGTTTTCCAGAACTGGTCAGAACCTGCTGAATACCATCACTGCATAAAACTCTCCTGAGAGTCAAAGCAAGAAATACTGAATGTCCACTCATCAGATTGTTATTCTTTCCTTTCCTTTCCTTTCCTTTCCTTTCCTTTCCTTTCCTTTCCTTTCCTTTCCTTTCCTTTCCTTTCCTTTCCTTTCCCTCCCCTCCAATGGTGGGATTCCACATTTTCTCCTACCGATTCTATGGGAGCGCACTTTGTGCGTGCATGTGTGCTTCGTGCGTGCATAGTGCTCAAAATCAGCCCTTTGTGTCAGCACTAGTGAGCTGTGCTTTTTTTTAGCTCAGCTGACGTGCAGCAATCCGTTTTGCCATGCGAATCAGTTGAGCTAAAAAAACAAGGGAATATAGGACAGGAAAGGGCAGGGGTGGGTATTTGCCAGAGGTGATATTTGCCAGTTCTCCAAACTAGTCAAAATGTCCGCTATCGGTATGCCAGAACCAGTCTGATCTGGCTGAATACCACCTCTGCTCCCCTCCCCTCCCTCCCTCCCTTCCCCCTTTTCTCTCACACATAAAACCTAACATGCAATGCATGCAGAATTTTACAGTGGCTACAGCAAGCTCCAATTTTGATTGGCATTTCATTAGGCCTAGACCCCTAACTCTAACACTTTGCTTCCATCAAATGACTATCCATATATTTGCAGCTCAGATCAAGCTGTGCTCATTCAATTCTCGTCTCTTCTAAATTAAACACTGTAGCTTCTAACAGTACCATGATTTTTTTTTAAAAAAAAGACATGTCTTATAGGAAGACTAAACTGGTGAGATATGAATCCAAAGCCAAAATTGCAAATCAGTTCATGGAGTTCACATAAAAATCTTGACCTCACTGTCACTCACTTTATGTTGCATAAATTGGCTAGGCTTCAGGTGCAAACCTAAAATTCTAAAGGTTTTTGTGTGTGTGTGTGTTGTTATGTTTTAAGTTAGATGGATCAATCTTTCAACAAGCCAGTACATTTCCTGGAGATGATAGTGACTTGTCAGATTGAAATTCAACATTTGGATCAGAGCCTCTTCTTTTATACCCACTGTCTTGCAAATTACTCAGTAGTATTTACCACTTTCATATTTATGTATGGTTCTCGGGGGGAAATCAAATTTGTTGAACAGTCTTCAGCTACCTTAGAATAGATAATATGACTGCTGGGAATTGGGATTCATGAACATCTGAAGGGTCATGGATTTCCTACCCCATCCCATCCCATCTCCAGTGTTGGTCTCTTTGGGTATGAAATATCCTGTGTGGTGAATGGGGTCAGGTCTGACAACTTTCAAATACTTTCAGATAATTATTTGTAACACAGTTCTGAAAGGAAAAGGAAAATTGAGATGATCTCAATTCCTGGTGTTCTCGTGACACATTCATGTGCTTTTCTTGGCAACAGTATTGATGTGATTTGTCATTGCCTTCTTTTGGAATTCCTTTTTTTAACTTCCTAATTCAGTCTACAGCATTCAGATTTCCTGATAGCCCAACTAGTAATCTCGTTCTGATTTCCCTCAGCTTTTCAGAATTAGCAGGGTTTAGTTTAGTCAGTAGACTTAAATAAATTCACATAACAATTTCCATGGAAGGAAAGACAGGATGCTAAACCTATTTTTTGTCAGTTTTGTGGGCCCTCTTCCATTCCCCCCACCCCACCCCCGACTTTGGAAATTTTTTTTTTTAGATATAAAAGGACTGCAACCTGGACTGGAAAAATTGCCTTTCCCACAATGTTATGTATGGTAGGAATATCCCATGAATAGATCCTTAGAGAATGTTCTAACTGAACATTGCTAAGGAACTAAACCATTATCACTGGTCGACAATATAGTTTATGCAGAATTAAGAAATATTGCTGGTGATCCTGGAATAAAATGCTTAATTTCTATAGAAATAATGAAAAGAAAGGTTGAATAGACAGTTGCTCACATGAAGGGATAACTGAAGTAGCATGGAAGTATAACTACTTGACTGGTTTACACATTCTATACAACATGGTTCCTTTCTTTGGTAGATTTATTTTGCTTTATTTTGCTTTGGGATAATGTGGAAACCCTGGTCATACCTATCCCAAAGCACTTTCAGTTAAACTTGGTTGGATTTACATGATTTATGACTGAATTTTAAGTGCCACTTTGCACTTTTGATGGCAATATGAAATATAGAAGGTGGAGTATTCCTTGCCCATCATATTATATTCATTATTACTGACCCAGGAAGGCATTTTTATATGATAAGTGATGTATTCCTAAGCAAAGCACATTTGCCACATTTGCAGCAAAACCTTATTAAATTTTAAATGCAAAGAACAAAAATGTTCTTTATTGATGAAATTAAGGCTATGTTAGTTTGCTTTTTGGTTACCACCTTGCCCTTTCATTGACACTCAGAAGATAAATGCTGATTTGAGTACCTAAAAGTGTGCTTGGCTGCATTCCTATAAATAGAACATAAATAGAGCTTTCCTTGTCCTTTACATTGATTTTAAAACCAGAAGACACAGAAGAACAAACTATAAGAATATTTCAGTGTTCCCTGTAAGAAGCAGGTTTCATCCAGGTCCTCAAAATGGACAATACAAATCCCATCAAAATCTATTTATCCATTGTATATATTGCACAACTTTTCCCATGATATTATTAGTCTTTTACAGTGGTTCCCAAAGTGGGTGGGATGACTTAGGTGGGCGCTAAGAGGCAAGGCAAGGGGGTGCTAAGCGGCAGCAGGGGGGTGTTTGAGGCGCTGGCCCTGCAGGCTCACCCATTGACTGTTGCACCGTTCTGGAGCCAGCGCCTCGAACGCCCCCCTGCCACCTCTTAGCGTCCCCAAGGGGGCTGGCAGAAGGGTGCTAAGCGGCAGCAGGGGGGCGTTCGAGGCACCGGCTGTTGCACTGCTCCGGAGCTAGCTCCTCAAATATGGTCGCGGTGGCACATTATGTGCCACCACGGCCGCATTGAATGCGCCACCCCCTGCCACCTCTTAGCATCCCCAAGGGGGCCAACAGAGGGGTGCTAAGAGGCGGCAGGGGGCTAAGAGGCACCGACTGTTGCACTGCTCCAGAGCTGGCTCCTCGAATGCGGCAGTGGCGGCATGTTAGGTGCCACCGCAGCCGCATTCAACTCACCACCCCCTGCCACCTCTTAGAATCCCCAAGGGGTCCAGCAGAGGGGTGGTAAGAGGCAGCAGAGGGGTGTTTGAGGCACCGGCTCTGGAGCGGTGCAACAGTCAATGGGTGAGCCTGCAGGGCTGGCACCTCGAATGCCCCCCTGCCACCTCTTAGCATCCCCAAGGGGCCCGGCAGAGGGGCACTAAGAGGTGGCAGGGGGGCGTTCGAGGCACTGGCCCTGCAGGTCCATTGACTGTTGTACCACACTGGAGCCAGCATCTTGAATGCGGCAGCACGTTGGGCAAAGCTGCCACCACTGCTTTCCCAAAGTGCTGCCGCTGTCTGTCTGTCCATTCGTCCATCCATCCATCCATCCATCCATTCATCCATCCAAAAGGTCTGTCTGTCTGTCTGCCTGCCTTCCTGCCTACCTACCTACCTGCCTGTCTTTCTGTCTACCTACCTACCTACCTACCTACCTATCTACCAATATAGATCTATCTATCTATCTATCTATCTATCTATCTATCTATCTATCTATCTATATCTGTCTCTCTATCTATCCATCCATCCATTCATCCACCCATCCATGTTCAAAGCGCCGGCCCTGCAGGCACATTGGGAAAGTAGAGCAAAGCCAGTCTGGGTGGGAGGGAGGGAGGGAGAGGGAAAGAGAGAGAGAGAGAGCAAGAGAGCGCTGATGCATCAGATTGAAATGAGGCCTAGTTTAGACTGAGGCCCTTTTCTATATTGAAACATCTTTGGCTTCTATTAAAGGTTTTGTGGATGAAACATGGTCAAGAGACTATCAGGAAGCTCTCACATGTTGTTGAGCTTTAAACAGGATCCATTGGACCAGATCTCCACCCTAAAAAATTACTTTCCCCAATGTAGTACAGTGCCAATTCTGAAGAAGGCAAAATCAAAATGTACTGGTAAATTACAAGGAGAACACACACACACACACACACACACACACACTTTATTTCTCCTTTCTCTTTCTTTTCTTCCTTCTTTCTTCCTCTCTCTCTTTCTTTTCTCTGTCTCTCTTTCCCTCTCTCAGGCTCACCCCATTGACGGTGCACTGCTCCACTCGGACTTGCTTGGACAGGTCCCTCCAATGCAGCGGGCTCAATGGGGAGGACCTGCGGGGCTGGCACCTAGAACACGGCAGTGGCAGCACATTTGAAAAGTAGAGCAAAGCCAGAGGTCGGTAATTTTTGCTGCAAAGAATCACAAAAGCTTCTGGGCTGTGCACAAGAAGGGACACACACGTCAATGCAATTCAGCAACATAAAATAAAAAAATACAAATAAAACAAATCAACAAGAATCGGCAAAGCATCTCTGATTAGATTCTATTCACTACTAGAATCTAATCAGAGATGCTTTGCAGATTCTAGTCCAATGACTTGCTCCAGCAGGGTTGGAAGGGAGTGTGTGTGTATGTGTGTGCATGGCTGTCAAAACTCCAAAAATAGGTCAAGTAGCTCTGGGGAGGCCAGTCATAAATTAGAACACTTGCTAAACAACCGGCCATTAAATGAGGACCACTTGTATTTGGTTTGCCAGTCACCTGGCCATGCCCACCCAGTCACATGACCACCAAACCACACCTACCCAGTCACGTGACCAGCAAGCCATGCCCACCCAGTCACGTGACCAGCAGGCCACGCCCACCTAGTAATGTGACCAGCAAGCCACACCCTCAAATTAGGGCATGCCCACAGAAATTTGAATCCCAACCCTCAGTGGGGGGCACTGAGGATGAGTTTGTAGCATCAAGGGGGCGGTGGACTGAAAAAGTTTGGGAAACACTGGTCTATTACTAGATTATGAGTGCTTCAACCTGACCCAAAATACTTCTTCTCAAAAGCTTAAGGAAGATTCACACGTATTTCCTTCAACTCATCTCAAGAAGGGGATTGGAGGAGAAACTCACATGGGAATTGAAAGGGGCCCAAGTCAGCAACCTTACAAGAAGCTTAAATATCCTCTTTGTTAAGAGAGCATCCTGGAATCTAGTCATCCTGGATTTCTATTGCCCAGACTCCCTTTCTTGAGGAAGGTTGTTGAGAAGTGATGGATACTAATTTAAGACATTAATTAATTAGTTCCTACTAAGGATTCTTGAGGATCTAAGAGATATGGTTACTCTGATGGGAATCTCAAAATTGGATTATTGTTATGGTGGCATATGGGAGGATTGGATAACTTTAATGTAGTGTTTAAGATCTACAACGTTCCTTATTAAAAACCTTCCTCAGAGTCCCCTTTTACTCCGGATCCTGAAAGCAGGGTCAGAGTTTCCATTAGTCAAAATGAGACAGCTATTTTATTACATTTCCTTCCATCTGGTTCTTCTGTTCCCTACAGTTCTGATGATGGCTTTAGCTCCTGTTGCTTTGGCCTCCTGTGATTTGTTTTTTTTTTTTTTTATGTTATCATGCTGGTATTTCTATATTTTCATATTCATGATTTTTTAAAAAGGAAGTATTATTGATTTTTTTATTTCACTGTCAACTTCTAACTAAATCTATCATTATATTGCATTAAGTTATATTACCACATCCTTAACATGCCTTTCTGATTTTCTCAAGTTTTGTTTCTGAGTTTTATTTAAAAGTCTGGCTGCGCCTTTTATTTATAGCACCAGCACTATCTAAAACCTGACAGGCAATACTAAACCAGGTCTTCTAAGAAGTGGCAACTTTCCAAAGAATTTATTTTCACTAGGTGGTCCCTCTAACCAATTCTTTTGTTATTATTATTGTTATAAAGCCTGTACAATTTCATTTCTTCAGGAAGGCTTTCAAACTGCTGGGTTTTGACCTACTTTTTATTGACAGCCAAATGATCTGTACTAGGGTGCTTTTAATATTATAGCTGCAACTGCTGATTTAAATCCACATTGGTTTATATGTATAATTTTTGCACATCTGGTTTAGACTGTTACTTAGTTGATGGAAGAAGTTGCAAGTTATTCATCTCTTCCGGATAAGATTTTTTTTAAATTGAATCTACTGTAACAAAGAAATAAAAGGAGCATGAACGGTATCCCTATATCTATGGAAGACGCATGTGTGAGAAACAAAAGGGCAAAACCTAATGAAAAATGCTAAAATGTGAGTCTTCTACTTTGATTATTGCTCTTGCTTTTAAGAGCGATAATCCAGCTGTGACTTAGAAATAATTAAATCCCTACCATGGTGTCAAGATACAGGAGAGATACATTCAACTGTACTACTTGGAGCGTGTTCATTATTAGCAGGTAATTCATGCTAGCAATTATTTGGGGTGTAATTCATTGACAGGCCCACAAGAGTCATTTGATTTGGATCCTTGCTTTGGTTATCTGTAAAGGGAACCCATCAAAATTGATATGGTTGAAATCAAGTAGTGATAAATTGACTTTAATAGGACTGCCATGACCTACTCTAATGATGACTAAATGCTATTTTTCATATTTTAAAATCCAGTGGAGAACTGGGGATACTGGAATACCACACAGAGTATCGTGGTGGTTTTACACACAGAGCCCCATATCCCATGCTGCACTTATTCGCAGGCACTGTACTGAGCTGAAATCTGAATCCTTATATTAAAAATTAAATCTGTACCACAATCTTTCTCCTTGGAATTGACAGAAGTTAAGATTATGATTTCATAGGCTCTCTGGGTTCATAAGAACATTTTAGATTTGGAGATTTAAAGAACAGATTGGGACAGATAAAAAGAATTGAGTTTATTCATATTTATTTTTAAATGGTAACTATCATCTTACCCTCCTAAATTAAATACAGTGGTACCTTGGCACTCAACTACATTGGTATTAATTGAATTTGGTACTCAACACATTTTGATTCAAACATTTTGTCCTGCTATTCATCATTTGTGTGGTACTCAATGCACAAGCTAGAACTTGAAGGCTGGCTTGTGACTCACTACATTATTCCTTATTTTTTTAAAAAAACAGTTTGACACTCATCATTTTTGATACTCATTGTGCCTCCTGGAACCAATTAATGATGAGTACCAAGGTACCACTGTAAGTGCAATTAATATCACCTCTCACTATTTTTGGAAGCCTTTCTTTTGTCACATTAATAATGACATTTTGGGTCTCAGACTGGACATTTACCTAATGCCACAGATCTTTTTTTTTTTCATTGTTGGTAGTTACCAATGAATTCAATACAACTGGCTTCTCAGTAGGCAGACATAAAAATTTTTGAATTTAAATACTGAAGTTTGGCAAAACCACATCCAATTTTTATTCTCTTTTGTACAGTAGCATCTCAGTGTAAATACAGTATGGAAGCTCCACCTTAGCACCACAATTATAGGTGTGATGTTGACCTTGGACAGGAAGGAATCAAGTTCAAGTCCACCCTTAGCCATGCAAACTGGTGAACCAGATATATTCTCTCAACCCAACCTATCTGACAGGTGGCTGTTGGGAGGATAAAGTGGAGAAAGATTACCCAAAGGAAAGACAAGTTCTAAATTTAACCGAGCCATAAAGAAAGTGCAACTTGTGCTATAGAGAAAACTTCCCTCTGTTATTTTCTCAGTGCCATTTCTCCCAGACTAATTCGGCCAATAGAGGGTTTTTTGTTTTTGTTTTTTGCTAGCTTAGAGCCAGATCTCTAAAGCAAGAGATTGCACTCCCATAGCTGGTAATACTGAGCTGTTTACTTTAATTTCATAAGTTTTAGGAGGAAGTTGGGTGGAAGTTTTAGGAGGAAGTCTACCTTTTGGAGACTGTGTGGACAAATGCCTGCCATCTCATACTATCCAAAATGATAATCCATCATGTTTCCAAATGTTTTCCTTGATCCCATCCACCAACTTTACTTGCTGCTTTCTCCTCCTTTGAATTCCTTCAACCTTACTCAGGAGATGACTTTCTAGTCCATCTTCTGTTTTTTAATTGCCTTCTTGAAATGTACTGTGTGACTTTCTGTTTCCTGAACATCACCTAAAAGGAGCAACCAGTCCTTCTTCTCCTACAAATGGAATGATTGTCTTGAGTCCACAGTGTTCTGACCTAGGCTAGGCTTCCCCCCAAAGCACTAAGCAGACTCTTTGTCCCAGCACAAACCCTTTTATTAAATGAAGGTGAATTTCTTGCATTCACATGCAGCCAAAGGGCCTGAAAACAGCCTTTCAAGGTGTAATTAGAAGCACAGGCCTTATCTAGCTTGGAGAGCTGCCAAGTAAATATTTTCAAACACAGTGTTGACAAGGAAGGGCTGGGCACAGTGACTCTGAAATGCACAGACAGGACTTCACACTGCTGCAATTAACAAATTGTTTCCTGCAAAAGCCTTTTGCTCCTCTTTTAATCCCTATGGGAGGGGCCATTCATCGTCCACTTGTAGCTTTAGCCACTGGTGGGCCACAACACACAGTACTCGTGGGGTTCATCACCAAGTCCATAATTCACAAGTACCTATCTTCTTTCTTTCACTTTCTGAATGCCTATTACGAGTAGTTCTCAACTTAAAACCCTAATTGGGACTGGAATTTCCACCCTAAGTCGATCTGATCATGTAACTGAACCTGATTTTATGACCTTTGTTTACCATTACAAAGTGAGTCACATAGTTGTTAAGTGAATCCAGTTTTCCCAATTGATGCTGCTTGTCAAAAGCTGGCTGGGAAGGTCACAAAATTGTGATCGCATGACCACACGTGCTCATCATAAATATGAGTACCTGAATTGCAATCTTGGATGGGTCAAAAGTTGCTTTTTCTGAGGCTGTTGTACCTTTGAACCATCATTGAACAAACAGTCATAAGTCAAGGATTACCTGTACACTTTGTCTTCTTAACATTAAATTTTAATGCAGATTTGTTCTTTTATTATATGGGGATTTTTTTTTTTTTTTTTTTTTTTTTTTTTTTTTTTTTTTTTGGTTTGGGTTGGGGGGGGGTTTTTTTTTTTTTTTTTTTTTTTTTTTTTTTTTTTGTTTTTGTTTTTTTTTTTTTTTTGGTTTTTTTTTTTTTTTTTTTTTTTTTTTTTTTTTTTTTTTTTTTTTTTTTTTGTTTTGTTTTTTTTTTTTTTTTTTTTTTTGTTTTTTTTTTTTTTTTTTTTTTTTTTTTTTTTTTTTTTTTTTTTTTTTTTTTTTTTTTTTTTTTTTTTTTTTTTTTTTTTTTTTTTTTTTTTTTTTTTTTTTTTTTTTTTTTTTTTTTTTTTTTTTTTTTTTTTTTTTTTTTTTTTTTTTTTTTTTTTTTTTTTTTTTTTTTTTTTTCTTCTAATACGGTATACTTTTAAAATGGATTACTCTAAGTCTTCTTTACTTTTAGATAGTAGAACAGTCTCACTGTCTTAAATAATCCTAAACTGTTTGGTGTTTTGACCTCCAGTTTTGATTTCAGCGGTTATCTTTTCCAATCCTGCTATTCTGATATTTTCATTGTAGAAAATGTATTGGGGCAACAGGTACTATTATCCCACTTTCTTCGCTATTCTGATTCCAAATTCAATTCTTATGGTAGCTTCTTGTTCATTGTAATGATTCCTCAGAAAAACCCAGAACTTCTGGCCTTTATATACTCCACATTCTGGCATGTTCTATACAATCCAATGCCTTTCTGGAGACAATAAAATCAAGGTAAACCTTATATTCTCAGATTCTCTCTGTTATTCATCTCACATTAACCGTCTGAACTTATATCTCTCTGTCTTTTTTGAAACTGGCCTGTTCATTTCGTATTTCTTTTCATGTATCTAGGGGAAAGGGAACTATTAAAAATATAGAAAGTGTGTTGGGGAGATATATGTACATTCACTACAGCCTGAATGAATTTATTTTAAATCCACTGTCCTATATCATCAAGGTCCTAATTGAATACTAGCTGCTTGAGCAGGTTAGCATGAAATCTAATTTTGCTAATCATCTCAAGGCAACGAGCCCATGAAATAAACAATTTGTATGAAGTTTCATATTTTATGAGAAGGATTTTCCTTGTGCTTTTGAAGAAATTCTGCCAGTTGAAGCAATCTGTATTTTGGCAAGTGATTCATGAAAAATATGTACATTAGTGCTCAAGATTTCTTTGCACAAGAAATGTAAGATTTGGTCGGTCAACATTATTACCAGTATTAGTATTATCACAACATTGTTATTAGATTGCACCATAGAGAGAAACTTATTGTTACTAAGATAACTAAGATATGAAAATTACTATGATATGTTATTTGGAACTATGTTTCATTTTGCCTATTATCATCGTGATAAAACAATACACTCAGTTTCTTCTGACCAGTTGACTAGAACCTAGTATAGATTTGGACAAAATAAGGATGTGTTCAATGAGCATAAGAAAAGGTCATTTTAAAATACTGATCCTCCTCTTTTTAAAGATAACAGAATAGCAGAGTTGGAGGGGCTTTGGAGGTCTTCTAGTCCAACCCACTGCTCAAGTGGGAGATCCTATATCATTCCAGACAAGTGGCTGTCCTGTATTTTATAAATAAATACATAAATTTATGCAGTCCTAGATGGAATTTGATTTGAAGCAATAATTTCAAACTGATGGGTAAAGTTGATTGTTGAGATATATTTTTGGGAGTCTAGGATCATATATTTATTATTTTATTTATAGTATACACCTACTTTTTTTGAAAATCAGATTGTTTAAATATGTTAGAGTTATATCAATTTCAAACGAAATATTACAGCAGAAAAGTATATGGGTATGCAGACCCCATTTAAGTTAAAGGATTTTCTTACTTCCTAAATAATATTTACTGATTTGAGGTCAATTTGTGGCTGTTGTTCAATCATTAATTTGTAGCTGACTCTTTGTGACCCCATGGGCCATAGCACTCCAGGCCCCTTTCTCCTTCACTTGAAGCCAATAGGCCTTTAAAAATAGCTTTTATAACTGATGTGCTTGGACATGTCTCTCAAGTATAATAACACTTCCTCAGTGCACAAAATTGTTCAGAATTTCCTGCAAAGTAAGTGAGAGAATGATGACAGCATTGAGTTTTTCGTACTCTAGTTCCTTGCTCATTAAACTAATCTCTGGAGGCCTCTGGGGTCTTAAATCTGAAATCTCTTGCTCTACTTTGGCTCACCATCTGAACTTCTTTCGCCCAGGAGATCAGATTCATCCCCTCATTTAACACTTTCACCAGCAAATAATTGAAATCAGTTTTGTTTCTAAATTCAATATCCAAATTTAATAGATATCTATCTGATGGCTTGAGCAGGCTGTACATCATCTCAAATTCTGGATTTGTTCAACAAGTGACTGAAAAATGTTACAAATCAATGAAGCCTTTTAGCTCCATTACAGTGGATTTTAAACGGTGCATCCTAACAAGTCATCATATAGCTTTTCAATTAATTTTTATAGTATAAGTCTCACAGTCCTTTGCTTTGGAGTTTTCATTTACATTGTAATAATCAGCTGGGACTCCTGAAAATTGCACTTTCTAGATACTTAATGTTGTTCCATAAAGTCTTCAATTTATTGTGAAATAAATACACCAAGAACATCTAACAACATCCATCCATCCAATATGCATGTTACATTACTAAACTAGGCAAATTCTCAAATTTTGGGATTGAGTGGATTGGGGATGAATAGAAACATTTAATTACTTCATTCATTACTAATGGTGGAATTCAATTAATATACATGCCTATTGGTATGGTTAGCAAAGCTTCTAATCAAATTACTTTGTGGCTCTTGAAAAGCAGCATAAAATGTTAAGAACTATGAGTAAAAGAAAACATCCTTGAAACTTCATTGGGCAGTTCTTAATTGTGTGGTTCGAATTTTGAATCTGTTCTGGTGCCTATGGATTTTTCAATGGTCTGGGGATCACCATTTTCCAGTTTGTTAAATGAGGAAGAGAAGTTGAACCAAGGCAAAAAGGAAGGCAGTAATATTAGTTTCATAGGTGCAGCTCGTCATACAGGATTAAGAGAAAAAAAGATGAATTTATGGAAATTTCAAAATGCAAAGTAGAAACATATCATTTATATTGTCTCTTGGGGTAACTACCTTACTGCTGCAGTTTGGTATGAGCTGGTAGTCAAGAGTGAGGCCACATACAAAATGAGATCTTATTTTTAATTAAATGCACTTTTGGAGAATCATTTCTTAAGTAGTTGGGAGGTAGTTTCCTGGTTTAGAGACATAGAGAATTAGGCCTAAATGAGCAAAACACTCAAATATTTTAACTCCAGTTTCTGGAAATACATTTGTTTGTCAATTCCAGCAGAGAAACAACAACAAAAATGTTTTAAAAGTCTTTCAGTATTATAAAAGCTAACAAATGACTTTTATGGGTTACAAATCATTTCATCACACGTATAAAATTTTATTCTGAGTGTTATGAATAACCCTTGGCTTAGGTGGGGATTATAAATACTGCTGTCAGAAAATAACAAAGTGTAAATTGTGTTAATTACTTTCTTAACAGTAGGAATTGATTAAGCTCTTTGGATTAATTTTTTTTAAATGTTTTGTCCTTGTTTAAATCACAAGAGACAGCACTGAACTTCTTGGTAAAGTGTAAACCAGTAGCTTCATGATGAAATCTAGCTTTGAAGTTCTTTTATGCAATGATAAGTTTCCTTAATGTGGCCCTGGAGATTGGTGTCATTATCTCACTTTTCTTTAATATTGCACATTTGAGTCCATTGTTTTATGTGTATAGCAGTTGTTTGATCTATGTAGTACAAGTGGAAGAGCAAGTTATGCGCTCCTGATGTGTGGGTGATATTAATAAGTTGTATTTATGTTGTGAAGATTCTCAGTCATCTAGGCAAATTTGTCTGGTTTGAAATGTTTTGCTGCTTAGGACAGAGTTAGCTCCTGAAACTGCCAAAGTGTCTGCTGTTCCTGGCAATAGATATCATCATCATGATAGTGTGGTTCAAGAAACATCGTTACTGCAATGTTTTCCATTGGGGTTGACAATCTGAAAACTCTGGAAGCTTTCAGGCCCCTACTAAAATGTTAAGGCTGTTGAACTTTAGAAATCTAAAGGGTTTAGGACCTGCCTTTCTGAAGGAATATCCACATGCTTCCAATGTAAAGACTAGACTTCAGCCACTGGTTATGTTTCATCTTCCAAGATTGTTGATGGGGCTTATATGGGTTCAGATGGCATTCTGGTGAATAAAACATAATGCTCTGCAGAATACCAACTGCCCATTTTCGATTGTTTGTATTCAAAAGAATCTCAAAGCTAAATAACTCCACAACCTCCAGGAAGCTGGGGGTTGTGACAGGACGGAGGAAAAAATTATTGGGGAAATACTTCTTCGGTGACCCAGCAAATATTCATTGAATTATTTCTACCATCTGTTTTGATGAATCTGGTCAAAAGCGAAAGGTTTGTGTAGAAGCCCATTACAAATATTTAAAAGGAACTGGTTATAGGAGGATCCTGCCCTGGGACCCCCTCCCAGACCAGGAGGCACCCAAGAAGGTACTGGGGAAGAGCAAAGACTTGAAATGGATAGTCGAAGCATTAATGATGCACCTGGGGCAAATCCAGCAGGAACTCCAGGTGCTGAGGCAGCCATTGATGAAAGAAAGGTTCCACTTTAAATTGCTGGATTCTGCTGAGAAGATGCTGGGCATACTGTGGCAAGAAATTCAATCAACCATTATTGGGTACCATGAAAGAATCCAGGAAAAAATGCAAGTGGCTCTCAAATGAAACAATCAGAATAGCTGAACAAAGAAAACCAGTCAAAGCAGCCAGAAAACAGGAAGCATGGAGAGTGAGCACAGATTTCTAAAGAGCAGCAAGGAAACCCAGTGGGACCAGCATTGCAAGCAGCTGGAAGAGGACTACAGGAAGAGACACAGCAGGAATGTATTTCAGCAGGTCAAAGGATTTTGAAGACCATTTACTGTTCATAACAGTATTATCAGAAACAAACAAGGAAAAGAACTGTCCAACCAACAAGGTGTCAAGAACAGATGGCAAAAACCTACAGAAGAGATGTATGTCAGCCACAGAGAGGTCCAACCTCCCTGGGATGATGAGCAAAGGGAAGCAGAAATAGATCCAGCCATCCTTCAGGAAGAAGCAGTATGGTGTTGAGCCAACTGCCAAACAACGAGGATTCAGCTGTTGATACCACCCCTGCAGAATTGCTGAGGCCTATACCACCCACAACCATCACAGCCATATGCCAGAAAATTTGGGAAGTGATCACATGGCTACAGGATTGGAGATGACCATTGTTCACCCCGTTGCCAAAAAAGAGTTATTTTAAAGATTGTTCCAATTGCAACACAGTTGCTCTCATCCCTCATGAGATAGCAAGATACTCCTTAAAATAATACAGCAATGTCTGGCATTGGCCATCCAAAGGGAATTACCAGGTTTTGAAGCTGGTACCGGATGTTGGGCCACATTGCAAATCTATGTAGGATCATCAAAAATCTCCAAAATATCAAAAGAGCGTCTACATCTGTTTTATTGACTACAAGAAAGCCTTCAATTGTGTCAATCATGCAAAGCTTGTGGAGAGCCCTAGAAGCCCTGGAGATGCTGACATATCTGGTCAAGTCGGTGTAGTCCAGTGGTGTTATGCTACTGGTTCAGACCGGTTCAACCAAACCAGTAGTAAAAAAAACCCCACGATCAGCTGAGAAGAGGGGAAAAAATCCTCCAATCAGCTGAGAGGAAAAAGAAGAGAAAAGTGCATGATTGGCGCTCCCTCCCACCACTGCGCTTTTCTCTTCTTTATCCTCTCAGCTGATTGGCACTGCAGGTCTCAGCTGGTGTAGGGAAAGCTGTGTGCATTAAGCAAAGCACGCCCACCAAGCCACATGCACCGAACTGGTGGTAAAACAATTTGAATCCCACCACTGGTGTAGTCCCTGTATAGAAATCAGGAAGCCATTGTGCAAAAATCATACAGAAACCCTGATTGGTTTAAGATAGAGAAAGGAGTACAGCAAGGTTGCATTTTTTTTTCAGCTTTCTTATTCAACCAGTATGACAAAGTGACCATGAGAAAGCTGCTACTTGAAGAATCAAGTAAAGATTGGAGGAAGGAACATCTATGCTAGTGACACAATTCTTCTCTCAGAAACCAAAGAAGGCCTGAAACATCTGGTCAAAAGGATTAAAGAAGAAAGCAAGAAATTTGGCTCCTCCTGAACATCAAAAAGACCAAGCTCATGGCCACTGCGAGGACTGGAAATGTCAAAATAACAATTGATGGTGAAATGATCAAATGCATGCAAGAATTCAGTTTTCTAGGATTGCAGATTGATCAAAGTACTGAATGCATTCCAGAAATAAAACACTGAATCATGCTGGGTCACTCAGCAATTATGAGCATGAATCAAATTGAATATGAAAAAGCAAGAGCATCCGCCTGGCAATTAAATGCAGATTAGTCCACACCATTGTGTTTCCCACAGCTACCTATAGTTGAGAAAAATGGACCATGAAAAAGCCAGACAGGAGAAAAATTGACTTGTTTAGCTGTGGGTGTTGGAGAAGACTCCTGCACATTCCTTGGGCAGCAAAGGTGACAAACAAGCAAATATTGAAGTGAATAAAACCAGACATATTGCTGGAAGGTAAAATCACAAAAGTCCACCTTACGTATTTTGGCCATGTCATGCAATCAAAATCACTGGAAAAGGCAGTTATACTTGGAATGTTTAGTGATAAAAAGAAACAAGTCCACCAAAAAGTAGAGCTAGATACTATCAAAGCCAACACCAGCCAGAGTATAAAACAACTGAAAGAAGCAATAGAAGATCAGAAAATGTGGAGATAGCTGGTTTATAGAATCACCCAGAATTGGACAAGATTGAATGGATATAATCTTCTTCTTCTTCTTCTTCTTCTTCTTCTTCTTCTTCTTCTTCTTCTTCTTCTTCTTCTTCTTCTTCTTCTTCTTCTTCTTCTTCTTCTTCTTCTTCTCCTTCTCCTTCTCCTTCTCCTTCTCCTTCTCCTTCTTCTTCTTCTTCTTCTTCTTCTTCTTAAAAGAAAATAAGACTTCTGAATGACAAAAACCATGTGCATAGAACCAGCCTTGATAACATATTTTTAGTTTTGGATGCTGAATATTCTTTAGCAGTCTCCTGGATCACTGTTGTACATCCCTTTAAAAATTAAACGGGACATGTGCATGTGAAGGACATGTTAGGAATTTAATTTAATTGCATTGTATTCAATTTAATATGGCCACCCATCCTGGATAACTCCAGGTGGTATATTCAATCTTTGTTCAATAGCAGTGAGTTTGCATCAGAAGTGGTCTTTATCAGGTGAGTTTCATAAATCTATTAAAATTATCATTTATTTTAATGTACTAACAATGGGATTGTAAAAGAAGGCTATTTGAGGTGACCACAACTCGTGGGAACAGTGACAAATTATCAGACTGGATCAGGCTTAACTTATGAGACTTTCTCCATTTGTAGACTAAGCTGATAGACCTCAAGAGCTATGCATATTATGCATAAGAAACATTTTCTATAAAGAAAATTCTCCCTCAGCAGGAATAGCATCAATGAGGACTGTTTTTTTTTAAAAAAAAAGTATTCCCTACAATATAAGATATAGGAGCACTGGAGTTAGGGGCAATAGTTATTAAAGCTTCCATCCATGTTCAACTTGAATGTGTACATATAAATAAAACATTAGACCATACCATCACATCTCCCAGGACTTCCTTCCAAAGGAAACTAAATTTGAGTGAGCATAGCAATTGTAAAATACTGCACTGTTCAAACACCTGAAGTGTGTGTGTGTGTGTGTGTGTGTGTGTGTGTCTATGTATGTATGTATGTATGTATGTATACACACACACACATACACACACACACAACTTATTTAACTTTTTTTAATTTCTCACTAAATGAGAGGGGTAGAAGAATCAGGACACCTAAAAACTGTCAAACACAGCAATGTCTCTGGAAGAACTAGAAATAACACTGTAACAAAACCCAGCTTTTTCCAAGATGGTCCAGGCAGTTAAATAGAGTGTGGAAAATGTAGTTTTTAGATAATCACATCCCAAGAGATTCCCATATATTTCAGTATATCTATTTACTGAGATGGCTGCTAAAACAGTTATTAAGATAATACATGCGAAGCTCTTCAAAATACTCTAAGATGCCAGAATGGATTTTCTCCTCTGTTTCCCTTCCCTAAAGTTACTGCCCTACAGCTTGCTTTTTCAAGAGGTTAAGAAAAAAGCAGGGAGAACTTAGAAAGTTGCAGCAGAACCATTTGGCTATTCTGTAATACCTTAATGAAAGGTTTGTCTGAATACTCAAGATCTAAATGTATATAAGAATAGTGAATGTGTAAGTTTACTACCAAGAGTTCTGCACATGAAGACTATCTGATCCAGAGAGACTTCCATGTATATTTACCTCAATGTTTCTTACAAAATTGGAAGTATGACATATGAAGTCAGTGGAGAAGACATAAATATTTCAGGGGCAAAGTTTTTCTATATATATCCATAGATATTTTATGCATTCAGGGTAATACCTGAATGTGAGCCTTATCTAATTCAAGAGCACAAATAGATTTTGGAAATTGTCCATCTGTTCAGTGGGCAGAGAAATTAGTTAAATGGTTCTTCCAAATTTCTCATTAATTATTTTAATAGGGCAAGGTTTCCCACTCAAGACAATACCCCCCCCCCCCAAAGTAAAAAAACAACCTGGGGGGGGGATTTTTTCCTGAAGTCTCCCCTTAAGATTTAATGGAAGAGAAGGATGCCAGAGGGGTTGAAAACACCAGAGACAGAACTGTTTTGTCTTTTGTGACAATCAATCAACCTCTGGCCCCCTGAGATTTTTTTTCTAGCTCTCTCTTCTCTTCTCTTCTCTCCTCTCCTCTCCTCTTCTGAAAAAGTTTCTAACCCAACTTCTATCATCTCAAGTGCAATGAGAAGTGGAAGGAAAAATTTAGGAGAATCAGTGATCAATTCCATACAGTTATTGGGGTCTCTATCATTATGTAATGTTTTCAATGAGATGCAATAGGAAGATGTAAACAAACATGATCAGAGGCAAAAAGGCAAAGTTTATCAGGACATCTTTACATCCTGGTAATTTAGTGAGAGTCAGCTTAGAAATTCTGATGACAAATTCACTTCCATTACTGACCTGGAGGCATTGCAAGAAATTTGGGACAAGTAAAAGACCAGCTTGTATGAGTCTCCACCTCTTTACCTAAAGCAAAGGGTGTCAAACTCAAATAATCATGGTGGCATCACTTGATGTATCACAACTTTTTTCCCCTTACCTAAACTAGGCATGGGTGTGGCCAGCATGTGAGACAGACCCATGGGCCAGGAGTTTGACTGCACTAATCTAAAAATATTTTCCTCCTCTCTTTCTCTTTCAGAGTAGCTTTCACCATAATCCAGTTTAACTGATGCATCGCATCTACTGATGCCTTCCTGCCTTGACGCATTTTCTTTTTATGATTCTCATTTTCCAGGACCACAAATGATTTATTATCCAATTGCCATTCCGTGAACTCCTTTCTCAATCAGAATTAAGATTGCTTGTTTTTCACCTTAATCTTCTCACAAATATTCAATTCATTCCTTTTAAGGCCTTTTCACTTCACTCCAACATTTGCAGCTTGCATGAGACCCCCGTTCTTCCATACTGATCGATACTACAAAGCTCAACTCTTTGTTGAGTCCATAAGGAACTAGGATAACTAATGTTACCTTCTTCTATCAGGTCTTCTCCATATGATTTCAACTACATCACCCCCAAGTGCTTCTTTTTACCACCCAGACAGAAGGAGATGCTACAGACCCTGTCAGTCAAGGAATTCCAGTTGGCAGTATCTATGGCAGGGGTGTCAAACTCATGGTGTCACGTCATTATGTGATGTAACATGACTTTTTTTCCCCTTCACTAAACCAGGCTTGGGCATGGCCAGTACATCACCCATCCAGCCTATGGGCCCCAAGTTTGACACCCCGGTCCATGGGAAGAGTCTTTTTTGCTGTGGTTTCCACCCTTTGGAATTTTGTGCCCCCAAGGTGAAATCCACACCCACCTTCTTGGCCTTCCAAAAGGCCTAAAGTCCTGAATCTTCCAAATGGTCTGGGCTCCTGATGGGGGCATGTCATACTGGATAGGGTTGGGCTTGATGCAAATGTCCAAAACATCTGGAGGATACTTCATTGCCTGTTTTGGCATTATGGGAATGTTTCTTATCTGCCTAAAACAGGTTCTCAGCATTTGGACATCTTCTGTATCTACCGTGTTTCTCCAACAATACGCCCCCCTCCAAATAGGAAGACCTAGCATGTTTTCTAGGCATAAAATGAAATTAAGCCCCTCCCCCCAAATTTAGGCCTATTTTAAAACATGCGAAATTGGGGGGGGGAACTTGCCATTAGGAGTGCCCCGGAGGCAGCTATGCCTCACTATCAGCCACTCCTCACAGTCAATCATGGAGGAACACGGTGGGCTCCCTTACCCCCACCAAGCGCCTTTGCTGCAGACCTGGGTCAGCAGGTGGGCAACATCGGCGTGGATGTCCGGCAGCTTTTCAGCTGCTTCTCAGGCCTCCATAGCTTCCATGGTTCCCACCAGTGCTGGCGCCTCTCTTGCCAGTGCCATTTCCAACAACAGCATCTGAGTTGCTCCCACTTTTCCCCTGTCCCCATAACAACAGGAAAACAAAAACATTTTGAGGTACCTGGGAGTGCCGCGTGCTGCATTTTGGTTTAATCCCAAGAGGCTGGGTGGGCGTGAGAAGAGCAGAGCAAGCGTCTCTGCTGCTGCTACCCTTGGTGCTCCAGCCTCGGGCTCTGCAAGTTTGCAAAAGTCCCAGTGCACGGCCCATTCCTGCATTCCAAGCACCCAGGCCGAGCTGCAGCTGTCCCGCTTTTGCCAGTGCCATCTCCAACAATAGTGGTAGCAGCGGAGGGAACCATGGAAGCATTTCAGCCGCTTCTCGGTTGGGGGAGCCACCTCTGTAACTTCCATGGTTCCCGATGCTGCTGCCGCTGTTATTGGAGATGGCACTGGTGAGAGAGGGACAGCTGCAACTTGCCCTGGGCGCTTGGAATGCAGGAACAGGCTGTGCACTGGGACGTTTGCAAACTTGCAGAGCCCAAGGCTGGAGCACCAACAGTAACAGCAGCAGAGACTCTTGCTCAGCTCTTCTCACACCCACCCAGCCACTCGGGATTAAACCAAAATGCAGTGCGTGGCACTCCCAGCCTCAAAATCTTTTTTTCCCATGTTGTTACAGGAATGGGGGAATGGGGGAAAAGCGGGAGTGACTCAGATGCTGTTGTTGGAGACGGCGCTGGTGCGCAGGGTGGGAAGGAGAGAAATTAATTCATTCCCCAAAAGACGTCCTAGCTGTTTTATCGGGGCTCAAAAAAAAATAAGACCCGGCCTTATTATATGAGAAACACAGTATGTGTACTTCCTTGACTAAGTTAATGATTGTTGATCAATATATTTCCTAGACAATTTCATGTACAATTTTCTTCTTATAGGTTTTTCAACATCCTGGCATTCAATTAACCCATATGGCACAACCGATTCTAAGAATAACATATGCACTATTTTGCACTTCTTTTTCTTTCATACCAGAAAGTTATGTCCTTCATTGTAGGGTACAGTAGTCTCTGCTGACTTTAGCAACAAAACCTATATTAATAGACTGGAGTGTGGTTTTTTTTTTTTTCCCTTACTTGCTTTCTGCAACACAGAGACCTTCATAATAAGCATAGGGCATTTCCAGATGACTTGCCTTTCCATTGCCATGTCTTCTAATGTCACCTTCTAAATGAAGCAGAATTTTGTGCTGATCATGAAAACTGTCAAGATGCCATGGGAACCTCTGTGCTACAAGCAAGGACCACTTGTAGAGAAGCTATACCCAATCTGAATGTGCCTCCCGGCCAAGCAGAGATCTCTCATCCTGCCAGTACTCTGTGGTCTTGCCCCACCCTTTCATGTTATACCAAAAAAAATTCCCCCACCTTATCTCCCTCACACAGAGAAAGAAAAGGTGAGAGACAATTGCAAGGGCTATCTATTTACAGACAACTTTCTGGACTACTGGCACAACAAATAATCCTTACAATACATTCTCAAAGCTGTATCTGTAATTCAACAGTGCACTGACTTGGCTCTGAAAACTAGAAGGTTTTTTGGTGGCATTATTGCAGATTTTTCCAGAAAGAAAATTTCCCCCTGAAGGATATTTCCTTCACAATTAAGTGAACAATTATTACTATAAAATTATCATTCCTTAATACATTCTTATTGCAATAGGCATGTGAACTAATAACTATAGAGCAGCATCCTTGTCCCTCAGATTAAATATGTTTTAATAATGAGAAGCAGAAACCAGGGACAAAGCACTCATCGACTCTTAGAAACTGCCTAATTATTTATTTACATACCAAATCATGAGGCAGACAGATACATTATTTCTAACAGTTCCCTAAAGTCTGATTTTAATCTAATCTATTGGGCTACATAATACTGCCTGCGTGTGTGGAAACAACGTTGATTCTTTTACTTCTGAAACACTCCTGATTACGTCTTGATAGGATTACATTCAATCATATTTTTAAATGGCCACTCAGCTCCTTTAGCAATAAGCTACACATGGAGGAATAATTGCATTCTCTACAAGTCAACTGCTTTAGACTAGAATTCAGACTTAAATTTAGGACCTGAATTTTGGCTTATCACCCTTATCTATCATAGACTTCTGTATGATACGGTATTATATTTGCTCAGAAAATGTTGGGAAGAACCTAGTCCAACAAAGAGGAGGAAACTAGCCTGGAGTCACTACACAACCACAAAAGGGTTAGGGCCAATCCTCCCTAAGTTCCTTGGAGGCTTATCTAATTGTTCCCAGAAGTATGCTGCCAGACTGGGGAGATTCCTGTTTATAGGTAGAACATAATGAAGTAGTTAGCTTGAATTTGTGTGAATTTAGTTGTTTATGCTTGACAGAAGATAACTGTATTCTCAAGAGCAGGTTTTTGGAGTGGAGGAGAGAGTTAGAAAGAATTGTCAAAACCCAAAGCCCCTATCTAGTGCAAGATTAATGTTTTCCATTCATAGCAAAATTGGGAGGGTCTCACCTGAGGTCTCCTTCACTGCAGCAATTAGACTTTTATTTTTTTTAAATAAACTAAACCAACAACACATACACAAATGAAGGAAAAGAAAAGAAGGAGAAGAAAATAAAAAGAAAAAAATAGAAAGCAATTAAAAACATTCTCATCTTCAACAGTTTGTAAGATCTTTCTTTTTTATAATCCTTAATTTATGCCATATACACACGCCTAATCTTTACACATATCTATATATCACTGCTATTGGTTTATCCTGTCCTCTTTTGCCTTATAGTATAAAATCTATCTTTGGTCTATCCATTTATACCAGCAATTCCAGCTATTGTAATATGTTGAGGTGTCTTTGTTTTTTGGTGCCAAAGTTAGTTTGTCCATTTCTGCACAGCTTGAGATTTTTTGGATGATCATTTCCTCTGATGGAACCTGAAGCTGCTTCCAACATTGGGCGAAGGCTAGTCTGGCCGCTGTCAAAATGTGTATTATTATGTATTTTGATTTTTTGATATTTGTTTGTCAAAGATCCCTAACAAAAAGGACTCTGGTTTGTATTCAATCTGCTCTTTTGTCATTTCTTCTAGCCAAATTTTAATTTTCGGCCAATATTTTTGAGCTTCTATACAGGACCACCACATATGGAAAAAAGTTCCTTCTTTTTTTTTTTTCTTTGCATTTCCAGCAATTCAGACTCATATTGGGGTACATCTTCGCTAACCTTGAAGGAGGAAGGTGCCATCTATAAAACATTTTGTAGGCATTTTCTTTATATGCTACCGATTTTGTAATCTTATTGTTTCTACCCCAGACCTTTTCCCATTCTGTTAAGGTTATGCTACATCCTACATTCCTACTCCAGGCAGTCATGTTCCCTTTTACAATTTCTTCTTCTAATTCGATTTCTAATAAATAATTATAAAAAAATTTTTTTGTGTTTTTTGCCTGCTCCTAATAAAATTTTGTCTAATTCAGCAATTAGACTTTTAAAAGCCTCCTTTAGTACCCATTTGTTTGAAAGAGTAGTTGTTGTGCTAAGGGACAGTACTACTAGTAAAAGGTTTCTTGGCAGGACAGGAAAAGTTAATTTCTCCCTTCCATTTGTTTTCAAGCTCTCCTAATAATCTCCCCCATCCCGAAACTATTAGAATAGTTCATGGCAACCATGGCAACAAGTCATCAATCTTCCATGTTAACATCTGATGCTTTAGGACAGGTGAATTTGTTTCTGTGCAAAGTCCATAAAGAGAAAGGGTATTTCAAGGGCAATTTTGTTGTTGTGGATGGTTCTCTTATTTTAATTATAAATTTCAAACATAGAAATTCATGACCAGAAGAATGGCACAGAGGTTGATTGGATGTATGGAAAAAATGATATAATGCTATTTAGAACATTGGCTTTTGCTACAGATATACTCAAGAATAAGAGAAAAGTGCTGGGACTCTTCCAGTCATAAACATGAGATGTGACACCCATGACTTGCCTAACTTTAAACAAATGGTGTAAAATATCAGAACAGTCTGTACTCAATATGTGTGGGACTGTGTAACAAAACATGCTTTTTGTATAATTATGTGAAATGTAACTGGGTTTTTAATGACTATTCATGGAAACAATCATTTTGTTACACCTTCCCAGGGTAATTTGAAGGGCATACCTGGCAATGGAATCACAGCATGCCAAATGACCTTTAGTTACAGTATGGAAATAATAATTTAGCAAGAGAGTCAAGGTAACACTGTATTCCAGGAACACCTGCTGGTTGTTGAAAGAAACAGATGCTATAATCATATGTAAAACAGTAATTCAAAAGTACGATAACAGAGGAATGGAATAACATTATGGGAGAAGCAGGAGAGGCTCATGAATACCAACAGAAAGCTGTGTGAGGGAAGGTTAGCACCGTGAACAATTGTAACTCCACTTGATACAAATGAACAGAATTTTGCAGGGAGAATCCATTCCCAACCATGTATGTTTTTAGGATTCCATCAAATTATTCAGAGGATGGATGTATCATTTCACTGAAGGGATGAGTATAATGCTGCAGGCTTTGTTTTAAAGATTCCTCCCCTCTGCTTTCTCCTCACCCTTCCCAGAGTTTTTCATTTGCTATAATTACCATAGCAATAAAAGATAAATGACTGATCGACAGATGATATGACTTGTTAAGTGTAGATTCCAAAATACAGCATCTTTATTTATTTATTAAATTTATATGCCCATCCATCTAGAGGCAACTCTAGGCAGCTTACAACCAATTAAAATCAACAAGACAAAACATTAAAATATTAAAATGGTAGAAAATGATGATGATGATGATGATGATGACAATGATATCCATTCAGTTGCATCCAAATCTTGGTGATTCTATGGTCCAAGCCTCTCCATGTCTTCTGATCTTGCACTATTTGTTGGACTTGTTCTATGCTTTGGCTGGTGTGAGCTTTGATGGTGACAATGATAAATATTAACATTAAAACTGACTTAGATTTAACAAAGGTGGCAAAGAAGGGAACAAGATGCATATAGGGAGGAGTGGAGTCTTCTCTCAAGCCATGAACCCAGGGGTGGGATTCTACCAGATCGGACCAGTTCTATAGTACCGGTTGTTACGATTCTGCACAATTCGGGGAACCATCAAATCACATCACTGGCTGGCCCCTCCCCTCCCCACCCGCCCCACCCAGGAGGCTTTCCTGAGGCCCAGTCAGGGGTGGTATTCAGAGGGTTGTGGGAGGGAAAAGTGGCCTGGGAGCAGAGCTGAACCTTCCTTAGGACTGAAGCTTCTATTTTTCAGTGCAGACTCAGGCAGCAGATTGCAGAAAGGGAGATCTGGGAGTGAAGCTGTGATTCTGCAAGCAACTCAATCTGCCTGCCTGCTTTGCCTGATTTTGAGTAAAAGTTGCTCTTTTTTAAAATAAAAAATTCGATATTTACATATATATTTACAATATTTACATACAAGCCATGCCCAGCCAGTCACATGACCACCAAGCCACACCCACAAATTAGGCCAGGCCCACAGAACCGGTTGTTAAAAAATTTGAATCCCACCCCTGCATGAAGCCCATCCAGTGTGAAATACCCCCATCAGGAGCCCAAACCAATTGGAAGAGCCAGGTCTTAGATTTGAGGCCCTTTCGGAAGGCCAAGAAGGTGGGTATGGATCTCATCTTGGAGGACACAATGTTCCAAAGGGTGGGAGCCACAACAGAAAAGACTCTTCCACTGGACGCTGCCAATTGGGATTCCTTGATTGAGAGGGTCTGCAACATCTCCTTCGACTGAGATGGGTGGGATGGGCCAGTCCCCTTGTGGTCAGATGGTATATGGATTATTAGATCATTACTCAGATTTCACACAGCAGTAATCCTGGGTCCAAAGATATGCTAATAAAAGTTCAATCTCCAAAACATTTTTATTTTCTAAAGGATCTCTCTCTCTGTCTCTCTCCCCACATTTCTCTCTCTCTCTCTCACCACACACATTCTCACACACAAATCTTATTATTTTCATCCTCTTGAATTATCGCAGTTTCTCAGATGATGGACAGCAGAAAAATATTGTGTCTTCTTTCTCCTGTTTCTTGTAAGCCATGTATTGTAGTCATTCTGTAACAGTGAAAACTACTTTGGGGCTAATGATGCAAAAGTGAAGTCTCCCAATCCAATTAATGTTAGTTGTGAGTGACTAAATTCACAGTGAAACCAATGAAACAAGTTACTTGCAATTAATTAAGGGCCCAGGCTGTTTCTATCAAAGTTATATTAGGGAAATGAAGCAACAACATACAGACTTGATCAAGTCTTCTCTTCAAAACCCCCAAAGTTTTGAATTTCCTGCTAACTGTCCTATTTGGAAAATGTCATAAAAGTAACTGAAAACTCAATTCAACTTTTTTGATCCAGAAGAGTTATGGCAAATGAAGTAACTGGTGCATTAAATTCTCTTTTCTGTTAGATTCTATAATTCTTAACAAGATCTATAGGCCATATTTGTTATGTCCTGAGAACTCTAGGAGTTCTCACTCAGGTCCACTCACTTTGTGTGGGCGTTATTCCCCCATTCCCATTGGTTGGTTCTCTCCAGCAGCCAGCTATAAAAGCAGGCTGCGGGGTCCAACCAGTTGCTGATTGCTGCGAGCCAATTTCCAGGCGTGGCAAGCACGGTCAGCCCTTTATTGTAAAATAAAGTATTGTTGCACTCATGCTCTGGTTCAGCCTCTCATTGCTCAAACTTAACACTGGCGACGAGGATGGGATGGCTACCAGAAGCACCATGCAACCGCTGAGTCACTAGCCACCGATCCGCAGCCCAGAGAGAGCGATCGGCTGGCGATGAGGGAAACGCCGATCCGCAGCCAGAGAGAGCGGTCAGCCAACAAAAGCGAGCGATCAAAAGAGCAAGCTGATCTGCAGCCAGAGAAAGCGGTCTGGTTCAAAAAAGTTAGAAGCGTCTGTAGCCGCTTGTTAGCCCTTCTACGGGGGAAAGTGAAGCGCTGCGAGCCAGCAGCCGCTCTGTATTTGGCGCAAAATTCAAACGGGTGTCATTTGAATTTCGAGCCAGTAGGAGACACAGCACAGCGCTGTAGGAAGTCACTAACGCCCACTTTTGGCGCGAATCAAGACACCTCCAACGGCTAGCAGCCAACGTGGTAACCCAGAGAGAGAAAGAGAGGGTAGCAAAAAAACCTCTCCAGAGCTGATATCACTAGTAACTCACGAGCGCCTGTTGTCCCAGAGAGATTTTTCCGCAGGTAGCCCAGCCGTCCAGCACCATGAGTTCCAACCCAGTATTCCCGGCGTTTAAACCAGACGAAGAGAAGTGGGAATCGTATAAGAACCGCTTCAATCATTACATCGATGCGGTCGGCCTGGCGGATGCGGGAGAGCATCAGAAAAACTCCTATTTCCTAATCTACTGCGGAGCCACCGTTTACGATACCGCCGCAGCACTCGTGGCGCCGAGAGAATTGAAAAGCGTTCCGTGGTCCGAGTTGCTTGAGATCCTCACTAACCACTACGCTCCCAGGCCTTCACAAATCGCCAGGAGGTTCACGTTCCGTATGAGGAAGCAATCAAGTAAGGAGACCATCAATCAATATATGGCCGCCCTCAGAACAGCAGCCCTGCACTGCGGGTTTGGAACATACCTGGAGGACATGCTCCTCGATCAATTAGTTTGTGGGGTCAAGGATCTCAACCTACAGAGGCGCCTGCTAGCAAAAAGACCTCAACCTCGCGCAAGCGTCGAGGAGGCCCTAGCAGCCGAGCTAGCAACGAACTCAGCCACCGAAATTCAGGGCCCAAGTGCCAAGTTGGCATCGTTCCCAGTCCATTCCGAAGAGGTGGAAGCGGAGGAAACCACAACGATGAAAGCGACGTCCACCGCCTCGCCAACGACAGACGGTCGCAGGTAGGGGCCAAACAAGAATACACCGGTCCACCCAAGCACATCACACTGTGCCTAGCCTGTGGGGATCGCATCAAAGGGCCACCTGCAAGTTTAAAGGAGCCACTTGCAACAACTGCCATAAGAGGGGCACATCGCGAGAGTCTGTCAAGCCCCTCAAAGCGCTGCACACAGACCCCCGTCCTCGCACTCGGGACCACAGAGGCAAGTATTAAACTGTCGCACGCACCGCCTTGCCAGGCGTACTTGCCACACTGTTAGTAAAATTTCTCTCTCCGTTTCCCTAGAAGGTAAACCGTGCCACATGGAGGTTGACACTGGGTCAGCGCTCTCAATAATCTCGTGGAGCACCCTCAAGAGACTCCATCCCAGCCTATCTACTACCCGGCTTCAGAGATGCCAGTTCGGTCTGAAGGACTACCAGGGAAGGCCATTCCCGTGATCGGCAGAGGCAAGTTCTTTGTCAGTTTTAGAGCTTTTAAAGGCCACCTACCTCTAGTGGTAGTTAACGGCAATCTACCCACCTTATTGGGGCTCGATTGGTTTCCCCACCTCGGCCTAGGGCTAACAGGAGTCCATGCTGTCTCAACCTCAGACACTGACTCCTTATTCGCTGACTACGCAGATGTGTTCAGCGAGGAGCTGGGTGTTATAATGGAACCCCATCTCGTTCACCGTTGACCCCAGGCAGTCCCAATCAGATTAAAACCACGAAGAGTTCCATTTGCTATTCGACCAAAACTAGACGCTGAATTGGATAAACTACTAAAACAAGGGGTCATTGAGCCAACAGATTTCGCCAAGTGGGAGACGCCCATTGTCACACCCTTAAAAAAGATGGTAGCCTGAGAATTTGCTCGGACTACAAGACAACAATCAATAAATATTTACAAGTTAGCGCCTACCCTGTGCCCGTCATTCAGCACTTATTACACACATTCGAGCCGGGCAGTATTTTTGCTAAATTGGACATGTCTCAAGCATATCAGCAGTTCCCTGTTGATAACCAAACAGCGGAACTTCAGACCATCGTCACTCACAGGGGTGCCTTCCAATGCAAGCGTCTCCAATTTGGCGTAAGTGTTGCCCGGGTATTTTTCAATCCCTCATGGAGCGGATTTTACAGGGCCTCCCTGGTGTAGTACCCTACTTCGACGACATCTTGGTCTCGGCCAGGGACAGACCCCAACTCTTCCAGAGAGTGCGAGCAGTGTTAGAGAGGTTCAGACAGCATGGCCTCAAGTTAAAAAAAGAAAAATGCGCCATTGCCACTAGACAGGTGGACTTTCTGGGTTATAAAATTGACGCCTCTGGCATTCACCCCCTGGAGTCCAAGGTTAGGGCAATCCACGAAGCTCCCACACCAACCTCCAAAACGGAGCTACAAGCTTTCTTGGGGCTGCTGAACTTTTATGCATCCTTCTTGCCCCATAAAGCCTCAGTAGCCGAACCCCTACACAGATTACTAGACAAAAAGTCACCGTGGCACTGGGGGCACAAAGAAGACCAGGCGTTTAACGCCGTCAAATCACTACTTACATCAGAGGCAGTGCTCATCCAATTCGACCCCAACCTTCCTTTAGTACTGGCAGCAGACGCATCCCCTTTGGAATTGGGGCGGTCCTTAGTCACAGACTCCCCAATGGCGCCGAGGCCCCCATCGCCTTTTTCTCCAGGACGCTCTCGCCACGGAGCGAAACTACAGCCAAATAGACAAGGAAGCCCTAGCAGCTGTTGCGGCCGTGAAAAGTTTCACGAATTCCTTTTTGGCCACTTCTTGAACTGGTCACCGACCATAAGCCCCTCCTGGGCCTACTGGCCGGCGACAAACAGACACCTCAAGTCCTTTCCCCTAGGATGACAAGGTGGACACTTTTCCTAGCGGCCTACTCATACAAACTTATTCACCGCCGGGCAAAACTCTATCCCACGCCGATGCTCTCAGTCGCTGCCCCTTACCCGCTCCGGCTGAAGACCCAGCTCCTGTCAACGCCATTTTCGAAATCACCCAGTTGGACCTGCCCATCACCGCCCTTGACATCGCCGCTAAAACCAAGGCAGACCAAGCGCCGCCCAGGTGCTCGACTGGGTGAGGAGGGGTGGCCGGGAGGCAACGTTGATAACAAATTCGCACCCTTTAAGACTCGCATGCAGGAGCTGTCCAGTTTGCAGGGTTGTCTACTGTGGGGCACTCGAGTGGTCATTCCGACCTCGCTGCGTGCCCGAGTCCTGGAGGCGTTGCACGAGGGACACCCGGCATCGTGAGAATGAAGTCATTAGCACGCAGCTACGTGTGGTGGCGGGTCTAGACGAGGACATTGTCAATTGGGTAAGTTCCTGCAGCATTTGCCAGGAATCCCGTCCTGCTCCCCCATCGCCACCCCTACCAGATGGGAGAACGCCAGCGCCCTTGGTCTAGAATCCATATCGATCTGGCCGGCCCGTGCATGGAAAGATGTTCCTAGTGGTCGTGGGACGCTTATTCCAAATGGATAGACGTGGCACAGCTATCCACGACCACCACACTAGCAATCACCAACGTGTTAACGCGCCTGTTCGTTACACATGGACTACCCGACTCCATTGTCTCCGATAATGGCCCACAGTTCGCATCAGTAGAATTCAGCCGTTTTGCTGCCAACCTGGGCATTCGCCACATTTTCACAGCCCCATTTCACCCTGCCAGTAATGGGTTGGCTGAAAGGGCCGTCAGGACCACCAAAGAGGCCCTCGCTAGGTTTGGCAGGGATGACTGGCACCACAAACTCGCACGGTTCCTGATGAGCCAGCACTCGACCCCCTGTACAGTCACCAATAAGTCCCCAGCGGAACTTCTGATGGGCCGGCGCCTGAGGACTGTATTGGACAGACTGCACCCTCAATACTGCCCTGACTCTCCCCTCGCTTCTACTTCGGGGTTAGACATTTTATGTTACAGGAGCCAGTATTCGCAAGGAATTTCGCTGGGGACCCACTTTGGATTCCAGGCGAGGTCATCGCCGTCACCGGGCCGAGATCGTATAGGGTCAGGCTGGAGGATGGTCGCGTCTGGAGGAGACACATAGACCAACTTAGAAGGCACCTCAGCACCCTTGCCAACAAGAATCCAGAGTCTCCAGTCGAAGAGGAACCACCTCATCCGCCGCCCAGCCACATCACACCCAACGACCAGTCTGCACCAGCGGTCGCTCCGGTCAACCCAAACTCGGACAACAACGCCCAGAGAGTTGACCAGCCTGATCGAACCCACGAGAGCTCGACCCCAGTAACCAACCCGGTGGTTTCCGAGGATGCCCAGTCCGGAGGGAGCGTTGGTGACACTATGCCGGCTCAACCGTCACAGACTGATACCGAACAGACAGACAATGTTCCCGAGCTGCGCCGTTCCGGGCGCCAACACAAACCCCCCGTCTACCTCAAGGACTATGCATGTTCGCATCTGAGGGGAAGGGGTGTTATGTCCTGAGAACTCTAGGAGTTCTCACTCAGGTCCACTCACTTTGTGTGGGCGTTATTCCCCCATTCCCATTGGTTGGTTCTCTCCAGCAGCCAGCTATAAAAGCAGGCTGCGGGGTCCAACCAGTTGCTGATTGCTGCGAGCCAGTTTCCAGGCGTGGCAAGCACGGTCAGCCCTTTATTGTAAAATAAAGTATTGTTGCACTCATGCTCTGGTTCAGCCTCTCATTGCTCAACCTTAACAATATTGAATAAGGATTATGAGAGCTGTGGTTCTAATGGATAAAAAACCAACTTGGAGGAAGCTATTCTGGGCAGACAAAGCAATGGTATTCTGTTGTTTTCACATTCCTCCCAATGGTGGGATTCAAAAAATTTTATTACCGGTTCTGTGGGCGTGACTTATTTGGTGGTCATGGCTTGGTGGTCATATGACTGTGTGGGTGTGGCCAACTTAATGTCACTCACGTTGAGGGCTGCCTCACCTGGCTCCTCCCTTCCCAGCCATTCCTTGTCACACCCAGCCTCAACTTATCTATAGTTCTGTAAAAATGTTGTTCACCTTTTTTTGACTTTATTATCTACATACTATAGATGTACTTTCATGGACCACTGAAAGGAGGAAATGGCTCACATGCTTTGCCCAAGAGTGTGAGAGGCAGCAGGCTTTTAAGGGGCTGCCACAAAGAAAAGCGGGGGAATGTATTTTCCAAAGCACCGGAAGGCAAACAAGAAGAAATGATGGAAACTGAACAAAGAAAGAAGCAACCTAAAACTAAGGAGAAACTTTCTGACAGTGAGAACAATTAACCAGTAGACCTGCTTGTCCCCAGAAGTTCTGGGTGATCAATCACTGGAAATTTTTAAAAGACTGGACAGCCATTTCTCTGAGGATTCCCCTCAAAGTCCCTTCTAAGTGTTATCCTGACACCTTTCCCAGGACCTCTACTCAGAGTTTGGCATCCTCAGTTTTCCTGCCTGAGCAGGGGCTTGGACTAGAAGACCTCCAAACTCCCTTTCAACTCTTTTAAACACACACGTATCTATGCTCTGGACTATAGACATTGAATGCATGTAAACGCTGAAAAATATGTGGTAGCCCTGGGCAAAAGAAAGGCAGTAGAATCACTCTAGGTGTAGGGACAGTGTAAAATATTAACACATGATAAATAATGGAACAATTAAAAATAATAGCAGAGTTTTCTCTCTCTCTCTTTCCCTTCCTTCCTATTACTTTTTCTTTCTTTCTTTTTCTTTGTCTCTTTCTGTCTTTCTCTCCCTTCCTTTCTTTCTCTCTCTCTCTCTCACACACACCACACACTCACTCTCTCCCTATTTCTTCCTCTTTCTTTCTTTCTTTCTTTCTTTCTTTCTTTCTTTCTTTCTTTCTTTCTTTCTTTCTTTCTTTCTTTCTCTCTCTCTCTCTCTCTCTCTCTCTCTCTCTCTCTCTCTCTCTCTCTCACACACACACACACCTGTCAGCATTCTTTCTCTCTCACTCCAGGCACTTTACTCACAAGAGGATGTGAATCCAGCATTAGAGAAGTTCTGCAGGTAAAGGGACTTGCATTTGCAGCTCCTGCAAACTTCCCCATGGCTGGATCCCGCCCACCCCACCCCGGCAGCATTCTTTTCCTCTTGCTCCAGGCACTTTACTCACAAGGGGAAGCGATACTTCTACTGTCCATAAAGAATGCAGCCTTGGAACAGTTTTGCAGGTTAACGGACTGCTGCTCCGCCCACAGTCATGTGTTTTCAAGTGGCTGCTTGAAAATGCATGGCTAGGGCGGGGGAGCAGTCCAGAGGTGGTATTCAGCAGGTTCTGACCAGTTCTGGAGAACCAGTAGCAGAAATTTTGAGTAGTTCAGAGAACCGGTAGTGGAAATTTTGAGTAGCTCAGAACATGACATCTGACTGGTCCCGTCCCCATCTATTCTCTGCCTCCCGAGTCCCAGCTGATTGGCTGGGTCTTCTTTGGTTGCCCTGCACAGTACAACAGAGCTGGACAGCAGGTTAGCGGGGTGGGGAGGGTATGGGATTTTGCAGTATCCTTCCCCTGCCATGCCCTCCAAGCCACACCAAGCCCACCAGGCCATGCCCACAGAGCTGGTAGTAAAACAATTTGAATCCCACCACTGGAGCAGTCCTCATTTAAACTGCATCAGGCGGGCAGGGCAAGTGAGTGACCGGAAACCAGGCGGCTGGGTTGGGGGCATGGTCAGCTAGATGTTGCTACCGCTTTGGTGACCCATGCCAAATTCTTACTACCGGTTCTCCTGAGTAGGTGAAAACTGGCTGAATACCACCTCTGATTCCTCCCATCTTGAAATGTGAAGAACAACATTTGCTAGTCATTTACTTCCAGTTAATGGTGTTAATTGACCAAGGGTTTCATTTTAGAAGTAGGATCATGAGTTTCTGCACTTAATCTCCAGTCAGAGGTAGTATTTGCCGGTTCTCTGAACTACTCAAAATGTCCGCTACCGGTTCTCTAGAACTGGTCAGAACCTGCTGAATACCACCTATGATCCTTCCCCAAGCCATGCCATGGCCACCAAGCCATGCCCACAGGTAGTAAACAAATTGAATCCCACCACTGTCTCTAGATAAGATCTATAGTACCATCTAGCTGGCATTACCCTGCCTGCTGTTCCCAGAGAAGAAGAAGCATACCGACAGAGATTCATAACATCAATATCCAGACAACACCCTCTCTATGGCCTACAATCAGCTCAGCAGAAACTAAAATCCAGGAAAGCTTCCTAAGATCAATGGAGAACTTTGAAGAATTTGACAGTAGAGCCATGGAAAGCTATGAAGAACCAGTAGTGGATGAAACTAATGGACGAACTGTCACCTTGGTCTGGCAAAAACTGGGAAGTATGAAAATCATTGAATAGATTTCGCACAGGTACAACAAGATCCAGAGACACTTTGAACAAATGGGGCTATTTGGTTGCTTCTGCTCTTTGTGATTGTGGTGACATGCAGACAACACATATGTATACCTGTGCTTTGTGCTCCAATCAGTGTATACTTGAGGACCTCATAGCAATGGGACAGAATTATTGCTTCTGGGCAAGATCTGTTTAATTTATATACATTTTAATCTTGTATTTTCTTTTTTAAAAATTGTCATGAAGTATGCCTTATTGTAATTGTGGTGCTTCTCTTACGAATAAACAAACAATAACAGATTTTGCCATTTTATATCTACAGATCCAGAATGAGATCCAGAATGTTCCTACATAATAATCACTTTTGGATCTTTTGCTTGAAATGGAAATAAATGAAATTTTAATTTTTAAGCTTTGGTGATTATGACTATATATGAGGATAGAAATATTGTATACTATTGAATTTTAGACCAAAATGGTAATATTTAAAATGTTTGAAAATCAAAAAGTATTCTTTTTTAAAATTTCTTTTATTCCTTGTAATTCTACCTCTCTTTTCTTTTTCTTTTTTTTCTGGTTTTTTTATATATTTTGTTTTTTGTAGAAATTCAATAGTGTGTGTGCATGCGCATATGTGTGTACATACTGTGTATACACACACTTTATTGAATACACACACACACACATACATAAAATGTTAAGATATTCAGAGCCAAAGCAGAGTCCTTTTAAGAGAAAGGAATCCTGAGGAAATTTTCCCAGCTCCATTCAATTCTCGAAATGATTACACCGAGTGATAATTTCATTTATAGCAGAAAAACCAATCAGTTAAAATACAATCCCGATATTACTTCAGTACTGAAACAGTGGATAAAAAGCAACAGGGCAGGGGAGGGGAGTCATATATTGATATGGATGCCGTGAGGGGGGAAAAGGAGTAAAATAAATTGCCAGTCCCTAGAAAGTTCCAGAAAGTTCCATTTTTTAGGGTCTTGATAGTCAGGCATAGCAGCTTGAATGGAAACGAATGTCAGGTAGAAAAATTTCCCTAGGCAATTCCTGCCGTTTGCTGCACAGCAGAGCTAATAGAAGACTCTTTTGTGGACCTCTAGGGATTAAGGCCTTTTCAAATGGATGCATTGTCCATACATCTATCCATCTTTTTTGCAGGTTACAATAAAGTGCACTGCAGGCTAAACTGATCCAATAAGTTATTGGTGAGAGGAAGTTCTCGCCAACCACTGAGATTTATTCTTGCCACTATTCTTCCTCCAAATTTTATTTGTAGAATGGAAGTTTTAAAAAGGAAAGGACAAAAATTCAAGAAATGTTTGAGTGTACCACAGGGGATTCTTTTTACTAATGTTTATCGTGTCAGTATTGTTTATAAAGGCAATTAAGGTCAATCACAGCTCTTAATGGCAAAAGCAAGTCTGTTAATAGACTCAGACTGTCATTCTCCTTTAAAAAAAAAACCTTGGGTAGTTAATGCCTTTTCAGGTTATAAAGATTAGCTTCTCTTTAGGGACCAATTAATTGTGAAATTTTAGTTTATGTCTTGAAAAACTGGCAATGCTGTGGTTTTTCTGCTTTTGGAAGGAAATCCAGCAGCTCCTGAGCATGGACAGATGGATGTAGTCACTTCCTAGCACTTCTAGTGGTGGGTGTGTAAACCACATGAGCAACACAGGTGTAGAAAAGGTCCAGCTACTATGTTTTGCAGCCAATAAGTTACTAATTGGGAGCAATTTGCTTAGATGACCAGAGAAGCAAGATCGTGACTTCATTGCACCCAATTGTACCGTTGGTCTCTGTGAAATACAGAATATTTCTCAGTGGGTATGTGTACAATTGCATTATAAAGCTACAGCCCTGTGGCTTTTTATGTGAGAGGCAGCTGTCTTTAATTCAGTGAGGCTGACTTGTGTGGGTGTATTTGTTTCAGACTTTCTGCTCAGTTGCCACGTGTCCATTCAATCTTTTTTTTTAAAATTAAAATTACCAGATCTGGACTGCAAAAATCCAGATGTCTACCAGAGGGGAGTCAAAAGAGGGTTCTGTGTTGCACTGCTGCCATTCGGGTCTCTGCTGCTTAGAATTGATATCCCAGCTTTTTATACACAGAGAGAGGAGGCAAACATTTTCACCAGACTCTCACAGGGATGTTAATTCTGCTTATGAGAGATTCAATCAGTCAATCAGAATAGAGTTGAAAGGGACCTTGGAGGTTTTCTAGTCCAGCCCTCTGCTCAAGCGGGAGACTCTATACCATTTCAGACAGGTGGTTGTCCAGTCTTTTTTTAAAAAAACCTCCAGTGATGAAGCACCCACAACTTCTGAAGGCCAGCTGCTCCACTGGTTAATTGTTCTCACTATTAGGAAGTTTCTCCTTAATTCCAGGTTGCTTCTTTCCTTGATTAGTTTACATCTATTGTTTCTTGTCTGGCCTTCTGGTGCTTTGGAGAATAAAAGTTGACCCTCTCCTCTTTGTGGCAGCCCCTCAAATACTGGAATGCCGCTATTATGTCACTCCTAGTCCTTGTTTTTCTCTAGATTAGCCAAACCCAATTCCTGCAAATGTTCCTCATATGTTTTTGTCTTTAATCATCTTAGTTGCTCTTCTTTGCACTTTTTCCAAAGTCTCAGCATCTTTTTTTGTAATGTGGTGACCAAAACTGAATGCAGTAGTCCAGGTGTGGCCTTAATAAAGCTTTATAAAGCGGTACTAATATTTCACATTCAGATTGCGTTCGGTTCAATAAGACCGTTCCTAGAACCACTTTCAAAAAAAATCCTTCACTTCCAAGTTTTGACATCTGCTGTCCCCTGCCCATATCACCACGTTTTTTGATGTTTAGCAACTGGCCCACGTTTGCAATACATCACAGCAACAGAACTGCTATTTCCTATCTTTTTGCTGAAGGTCTGTGGAGATTCCCAGTCATCCAGGTCCTGATTGTAAAATCGAGTCTTGATCATGTGGTGACTTGTTTAAGGACCATCGTGAGTTACAATCAAAATTGTGGACTCAGTTTGGGTCATAAGTCAAGAACCTCTTCTTCCTGCCATTTCTACGGTGCTGTTAAAATTATCCATCCAGCAGCAGAGCTTCTATCCACATGAATAAATGCACCTTGTATTAGGCCAATTCAAAAATAATAAAGCAGTCGGCAAGTTTTGGGGTCGTCCATAATCCCAACAATCAAACATAAAATAATAGCAAAAACAAAGCAGGGGAAATGTAAGTAGTATTGTTAATTCTTAGAATCTGCATATAGTCCCAGGCAGAATCTGAAAGGGAAAAGTGAGGGCAGATCGCAGGCTTTCCCAGGGTTAAAATTCTTCCCAAGGACTGCTGAGATTGCATACACAAGATCCTCTTATCCCTCATTTTTAAGACTATATGCCAGTAGTAGAATAATAATAAAAATTTAATGTGTGTGTGTATTATACATCTGATATAAAACTTCAATACATTCTTATCACTTTGGACAGAATCCTTGCCAGCAGGTACAAAAATGTGTACTCAAAGTAATTTTATCCTGACATTTTTGCTTCGGTACATTTTCCTACATGCTATTCTCAGACTATTTGGCAAATGCAGGGAGAACGCACTGGGGGAGCCTAGCAGAGCAGACAATTCTGGGAAGTCTCTGAAATTGCTTGAAAATGGTGTGTGGCCTGTCACCTCCTCACCCTGCTGAATTACAGCCAGAATGTTCCTTCCAATTATTCCATGAAAACTATTCTTAATTGTAGAGGCCAAGCACATTTGAAAAGTCGAGAGGAGAGGTGAACATAAGGGCGCAAAGTAAGAGGCTGCTATACTCCCCTTTTTCAGTCAGCTCAGAGTGGATTGGGACAAAAATGTTAGACGGGGAATGCCTATTTAGACTTTTATGAAGGATAAAGTATTTTATTATATAATGGTCTCTAAACTTCAGAGGGCACCAGTCCTGGTTTTCCTCACAGAAGTTCTAGAGAGCTAGCACAAAATGTCCCATCTGAGCTGAAATTGTGTCCTTGTGGACAACGGACCATTGAAAACACAGTCCGAGTACCCTTTATGATTTGTGAACTTCAACTCCCAGAATTCCTGAATCAGCCATGCTGACTCAGGAATTCTGGGAGTTGAAATCCACAAGTCATAAAGGGCCATAGTTCCCCACCCCTGCTCTATATGAATTCACCAATTCATTTTAGGACTCCTTATCTGGTAAAATATCTGAGAAATTCTGATCTCTTTTATGCCCAGGTGTTATTATTAGGTCAGCATGGTACAGTCTCTTTGAAAGTAGCTAAATTCTGTAATACTGTCTGTGAAATTAGGCAGACTTTGGCTGCCCATCGATATTCCACCACTAACTGTGATATACTATTATGTCTTCTTCTGGATTGTTTTAATGTTTTAATTTTTAATTCTGGTTTGTGACGGGACAGTAATAAAAGATTGACTGCAGGGTAGAGGATTAAACTCCCAAGCTGCACTTAAAACAGTACCCCCCCTCTCCATATTCAGAGTACAGCTATCAAGTTGCTGTCCACAATAAGCTGAAGCCAACAAAAACTGCAAACTATAGCCTAGAGCAAGGATGTCCAGTCATGGCAATTTTAAAACTGATGGACTTCAATGCCCAGAAGTCTGGGAATTGAAGTTCACACATTGCCAAAGATGAACTCCAAGGTTAGACACCAAAGTTGGACACCTCTGATCTACAGTTTGATTGTTGATAGCAAAAAAGGAAATTTCACTTGGAATATCTATCATCTATCTATCTATCTATCTATCTATCTATCTATCTATCTATCTATCTATCTATCTACTGTCTATCTATCTATCTATCTATCTATCTATCTATCTATCTATCTATCTATTTATTGAATTTATATTGCCACCTATTCACCCATGGTGACTCAAGGTGGCTTACAGAATGCAAAACCATATTTAAAACAAAAAACAATAAAAACTAACAAAAAGAATCAAATAAATTAATAAAGTACAATAGAACAAAATCTGGAAAAAAACCTCACCCCCTAACTCCCACCCCCCACCCCACCCCAATGACAGCAGATCACACGAGCCATCTGATGGGCTCCATCCCGCTCTGGGTTCCCAGGCCCGCTGGCAGGACCAGGTCTTCAATGCTTTCCGGAAAAGTATTAGAGAGGGGGCCATTCTAATCTCTGGGGGAAATGAGGTTCCAGAGAGAGGGAGCCACTTCTTCAGGGTCCCACCAGGTATATCTCCCTCAGAGGTGGGACCCACAACATGTCCTGCCTCCTCGCTCTAATGGGTCAGGTAGATGTGATCAGCCAAAGACGGTCCCTCAGATAACCTGGTCCCAAGTCCTGAACGGCTTTAAAGGTGACAACCAGCACCTTGAATTACACCTGGAAGCAAATCTACAACCAATACAGCTTCCACAGGAAAGGTGAAACATGTGCACACCGGGGTCTGCACAAAACACCAGGGTCTGCAGGCTGCTGCATTTTGCACCAACTGGAGCTTCCAGTTGGTTTTTAGTAAAAAAAAAACACGTTTATTTCCTTAGATGTTTGCTGTCTGTAGAAGTGTCATACACCTTCTGGCACTCCTACCTCAATCATGATTCATACCAGACTATATTTCATATGCTTAGAAAAGACTTCTAAATATCCTTGTCAGAGTGCTAATTGAACACGTTTTCAGCTATAGAGAAGACTTTTTAAAAAATCTTTAATTATATAAACAAAAGTTTGTCCTCAGCAAGAGGAATTCTTTTCTTCACCCCAGGGCAATGTAGAATAACAGAGAATAATAGAATAACAGAGTTGGAAGACACCTTAGAGGCCTTCTAGTTCAAACCCTGCTCAACCCTACACCATTTCAAACAAATGGTTGTCCAATATCTTCTTAAAAACCTCCAATGATAGAACAACCACAACTTCTGGGGGCAAATCATTCCATTGATTTAATTATTCTTATGAACAGGAAATTACTCCTTATTTCTAGGTTGGTTCTTTCCTTGGTTATTGCTTCTTGTCCCATTGCTTCTTGTCCTACCCTCAGATGCTTGGGAATTCAGATGACCCTCTCTTCTTTGTGGCAGCCCCTTAGATATTGGAACACTGCTGTCATGTCACCCCTAGTCTTTCTGGAAATCCTGTTCAGGTCATCAATCTTTCTATGAGATTGTGAAGTCTCACTAATCTGGTTTCCCAGTCAGGACAGATAATGTTAATTGCATTCAGTTAAATGCTCTTCTGGTCTCTCTCCAGGAAATGGGGGGAGTTCAAGGGGAGGAGCTCTATGAAACCTCAGAGGGCGTGGCCAAAGCACATGCCTTCAATCTCTCCTCCATGTTTTTTGCATACTGGAATATTGTCTCCTCAAGCGCTAAATAGCCTTTTACTACCTAATGACTTGAATGAGAAAGAGAGATGGGTGTTGTTGGTGTCGATAGAGATTTCCAAGGGGGAAAAAAATCAGTTCCTCTTGATTCAGGATTTATTTAGATAGTCATTATTTACCAGAATTTTGAAAGTGTTACTACACATTCGCATCAGCTTTCTTTGGATTAATTGAATAGTTTTAATTAAAACTGCTGAACACAATCCATCTAACTTTAAGTATAGCCCCAAAGGCAGTACTTGGCTTTAAAAAGTTCAAAGAAAATTAATATTTGAAGCTTGGAAAATACTCCATAGGTTTGCTAGGTGTATTGGAACTGAGGTTAATAATCATCTTTTTGCATACTCTGACATAAGTTTAATTCTCTTTTTGGGATGAAATGACTAGTCAAATTAATTGGCTTCAGTCCCTGAGTAGAGGAAAAGGAATAACTTGATTACCTTAATATTTCACGGTGATCTGCTAAACATTTTTTAGCTCCACTGCTTTACCTATCGTATTTCTAACCTTCAACTCATTAATGATTAAAGTGTGTAATTTTGTCCAGAATCTTTGGTTATAATACAAATTATACTTCACCCACTGAAAAAGGTTTACTGCTCAAACTACGACCAATTGATTGGGAGAGGTAAATTCAGATTCTTTCAATTTATGTCATTTTTCCGCCTTAGCCCTTGAATTCTTATTAGTTTGGCTTACAAAATGATGAAGATATATGGGTTCTTGTGATTTGTGCTTTTAAAAAGATGCCTTAGGAAGTGATGTTTGACCTTACTCTTTGAATAAAGTTGAAAGTGAGTACTAACTTATTTGCAGTTTGGGAAATCCGGCAAGCTGTCCTAGTTCTCATTTCATTACCAGTTTTATAGTCTGTGAAAAAAAATAATTATATAATGCTACAGTATCTACATCTATTTTACTGAACCTCAACAACACATTGTCAATATTAATACAAAATAATACTGGAGAGCCCATAGTAAAATCATAGCACCAGGCATCTCATATGCAACCTTGATTTATCCACCTGTACAAGCAGTGCTCTAGCAATGCAAGATGGAAATGAGTCAGCTGTATCAGAAACCCAGTTCTGTCAAAGACTGGATTGTATGTGTACAACTTTGTTGATTATCCCACTGTTCTTTATTCTCCTTATTTAGATGGCTGAGGTGATTATAGACTTGGTATTGGAAGACTCCAGTACCGGTGGATTTTAGTATTTATACTGGGGCTACCTTAGGTGGTCCAGCAAAGGATACTATGATTGGTAGAACAACCATAGGATTGTTTCAGTAAACCATTTCCTTATATTGTAGAACCAATCGTTAACCTATGAGCTGGACTTTGGGTTCCCAGAATTATACTCTGAACAATTCCTGATGAAGTATAGATTGGCAAACTTAGATTTAATGCTGCCTTCCACAAGAATGGTGCATCCTTATTTTATTGTTCTCAAATGATGTGGAAAACTTTCTGGATCTATTTTGGAATTATCCTCACTTTTTTTTTTCTTTTTGGTGCATGGTATTAAAGCATTCAGCCTTAGCATTCTCCTTTCTTCCTACCTTTTAGGTCTTCTGCTCTGTCGTTGTTAAAGTGCAGTTGACCTTGCATCGCCATGTGATTTATATTTATGGTGCTGATGATATGCAGCTTCCCAGGATCTGGGTATGCACAGCACTCCTGAAGCATAAGGAATGATATGGAGGATCTTCTGAGATCAAAGCGTCTGCTCCAGTGGTGGGATTCAAAAAATGTTACTACCGGTTCCATGGGTGTGGCTTGGTAGGCGTGGCAGTGAAAGAATACTGCCAAATCCCCATTCCCTCGCCACCCCACTAATCTGCTTTCCAGCTGCATTCTTCTGTGCAGGGCAACAAAAGAAGACCCAGCTTATCATCTGGGACTCAGGAGGTGGCAAATAGATGGGGGCAGGGCCAGTCAGAGGTGGTATTTGCCAGTTCTCTGAACTACTCAAAATTTCCACTACCGGTTCTCCAGAATTGGTCAGAACCAGACCTCTGGTCTGCTCAATGAGAAGCCGATAGTCATAGCCTTAAGGGCCTTTGTGTAACTTGGTGGTGTGTTTCAGATGCATCTATTCCTGGTTTGGGAAGGCTCTACACTCAGTCATCCATACTCTGGTCCCCTTCTGCATGGATTACTGTAATGTTTTCCACATGGGGCTGCCCTTGAGGGGCAACTGGAGGCTTTAGCTGGTGCAAAATCTGGCAGCATGATCACCTGTGTGTACACTTAGATCAGTGCATGTTACACTTTTGCTCTGTTGCTACTAGCTTGCTCCTGGGTTCAGTTCAAAGCTGTTGATAAAATCTACAAATCTACAAATTCATACATTCATGGGGCCAGGTTATTTGAGGGACCACCACTTCCCAGTCTGTCCAATCCGGCCCGGCCCTGAAAAAAAATCGCTGGGCGTGGCGTATTGCCCTGCGCCACGTGGCCCCCAAAGCTGCAAAACAGTGCGGAGCGCTCTCGGGGTAGGAAAGAAAAGAAGAACTTTGCAAAGGCCTCGGCTGGGAGTTCGAAATCACCTTCGAGTGCGACCTCTCCGAAGGTGAGTCCCCGCTGATCCCCCTTTTTTTTCCGGTGCTTCCAGGCTTAAACTTTGCAAAGGCAAAGTTTGCAGGCAGGAGCTTCTTCCTGCCGAGGAGCGGGAAGGGTTCCACCCGGCGGGCGGGCGGACTGCTTGGAGGAGGCGACCCAGCGGCGCTCCGGGTTTCCCCTCTGCCACGCAGCTCAGGGCCAGGCGCAAGCACCCGAGAGGAAAAAGCAACCCGCAAGTTGCTGGGAAGTTGCTCAGGTGCTGGGAGCCACCATCGTGGTGAGCGGCTCGTCGGGCGCGTACGCGAGGAGGAGGGCTTTTAAAGTGCCGCCCGAGCAGGACTGCTGAGCCGGGAAACGGGGCACCAAGGCAGGGCACGGCTCCACCAGCAGCGGCCTAGCTTTAGGTGGGCTTGGATGCCTCTGAGTGCGGTTTGCTGTTTGTTCTGTCCTGGGACTCGTGTTTGGAAAGCGTGAAAAGTAGTAGCAGGAGCAGCTGCGGTGTTACTTTTTCTTATATATAATATACGCAGATCTGATTTTCCATGTGGCCCATGACAGAAATTAATTTCCCACCCCTGGCCTAGCCGTTTCTTTGGGGCTCAGAAAAATATAAGACCTGGCCTTATTTTATGAGAAACACGGTAGTTAAGTGATTTTTCCCCCTGTTTTGTGACATTTCTTGTCACAATTGTTAAGTGAATCATTTCCATTGTTAAGTTAGTAGTAACATGGTTGTTAATTGAATTGGGTTTCCCCATTGATTTTGTTTCTCAGGAGGTCGGAAAAGGGGAACACATGACCCCGGGATGCTGCAACCCTTCATAAACATAAGTCAGTTAGCGTCTGAATTTTGATCACATGATCATGAGGATGCTACATCAGTTGTACAAGTGTGAAAAATGGCCATCAGTCCTTTTTTTCAATGCCTTTATAACTTTGAACAGTCACTAAATGAACTGTTGTAAGTTGAGGACTACCTGTATAAGCACACTGGCTAATATTTCCACAGTTACAGGAGAAGCTTTGGTCACGAATGCTTCTGACCATGACCAAATTGGGTTCCGACCCCAAAATGCACTTTTTTTTTGCGGCTGATTTCCCCTTCTGCGGGTAAGTGGCAAATTTCCAAAATTAGATTCAGGTCACAACCAAATCAGGTTGCAACTAAAGTTATGGAACAAATTATGGTCGTGACCAGAGGTTCTACTGTATTGTGGAGTCATTGCTCCATTTCTTCTCAGATTTTCCCTTTCCCGTTGTAAATGACAGTATGTGGGCAATTTTAAAATTTCCTCAATGGAAGATACCAAGCATTTACTTTTGAAACTTAGCAAAAATAACTTTTTTTTTCATTTCTCAAGGTTGTCTCTTTTTCTCTCTCTCTCTTTTTTTTAAAAAAATCATGTAATATAATCAGGTGAGGTTGATTTACACTTTGCACTTTAGAAAAAAAAGTCTTTTTCTTTGGCAATTAGTTCTGCTCTAAGCAGAACTAAAAGTGCAAACATCTACACATTTTCTTGGGAATAAAGAGCTTTAGATACAGTAGGAATTACTTCTAAGCAAATTTGTATTGATGGACATAATACACTTTTATAACCACATCCCCCGCCAAAAAAAAAACCAAAAACACATGTGTTCTCCAATAATTATACAAGGTTTAGTGGAGCATTATCTTTCTTTTTATGTGCAGATAAAAATTTCACCACTAGAAGTCCTGGTTGGAGGATTGTTTAGACATCCAAATGGGTGTAATATTAAATAGTTATATATTTAATTCTCCGTGTGTTTCCTATTGAAAAATAAGCTAACTGAAATGTTAAAAATTTAACTGGCAGATCTTTTAGACAACTGTAATTCATGATTGTGTACAACTGGAAATGAAACAGAGGATCCTTGACAGAGGTAGTCAAACTATAGAGACTGATTTTTAAAAAAATCACTCTGTTTAAGTGCACAGATTTATAGCAATGGCCTAATTAGGTATTTAAGTCAACTTGCTGTGCTGAAATGTCTCAGGATAATGTCATTAACTGATTTTAATCTGCTCCATTCACCGATTTCCCAGGAAGATCTATGAGGAACTATTCAGAAAAGGAATTCCCACATAGCTCAGAAACAATTGAAACAAATATCAGCTTCTACTCTGTTACACCTCTGTTACAAAAAGATTTGTTTAGAACCCATGTATTTTTCTTTAAACGGAATAAAATTAAGCCATAATGACTGTGATGGAAAAAGCAAGGACATCAGCTTGGCAATTAAATGCAAATTAATCTGCACTGTCGTGTTTCCCACAGTTAAGTATGGTTGTGAACGTTGGACCATGAAAGAATTAGACAGTTGGACAAATCCACTCATTTGAGTTGTGGTATTGGAGAAGGCTCCTGTGTGTTCCTTGGACAGCGAAGGTGACAAACAAGCAAGAAATGAAGTGGATAAAACCAGACCTGTTGCTGGAAGGCAAAAAACCAAAAAGTCCACCTTACTTATATTGGCCATGTCATGCGACCCAACTCATGGGAACAGGCAGTTATGCCCAGAATGGTCAGTGGTAGAAGGAGACAAGGTCACCAAAACTATAGGAGCCAGATAACAGACAGAGCATAAAACAACTGACACAATAGAAAATCAGAAAATGAGAGCTGGTCTATAGAATCATCGGAAATCAGACCTAATTGAATGGATAGCATCATCATCAATTGCTATCATCATCATCATCATCATCTCCTTTAACAACTTTATTTACTTCCTTGGACTTTTATGCCACTTCAATCCTTAAGGAGCTCAATGTCAGCCCAATACCTTTTGTCTCATTTACCTTCTTTCTGATCAATATAATGAAATGACTTAGTATTGCCAGGTGTCTCTTGATCCAGATCTTACTTGTCAGGGGTTGGTTAGCAGGGTCATGAATGGCAGCATTTTACACTTTATACTTACCGACAAAAACATCCCTTTGTTTGAACATAAATTGTTTTGACATGATTATCTTAACTGTATAGCAAGATGTGAGTACATATGGAAAACAAATTTCACTTGGCATATGGGAGACAAGTTCCTTTGGGCAGCCTTCCTTCCTTCCTTCTTTCCTCCCTCCCTCCCTCTCTTCCATTTCTCTTTCTTCCTTCCATCCCTTTTCTTCCTTCTTTCCCCTTCCTTCCTTCCTTCCTTCCTTCCTTCCTTCCTTCCTTCCTTCCTTCCTTTCTCCCACTCTCTCTCCACCCTCCCTCTCTTCCATTTCTTTCTTCCTTCCGTCCCTTTTCTTCCTTCTTTCCCTTTCCTTCCTTCCTTCCTTCCTTCCTTCCTTCCTTCCTTCCTTCCTTCCTTCCTTCCTTCCTTCTTTTCTCCCACTCTCTCTCCTCCCTCCCTCCCTCTCTTCCATTTCTTTCTTCCTTCCGTCCCTTTTCTTCCTTCTTTCCCCTTCCTTCCTTCCTTCCTTCCTTCCTTCCTTCCTTCCTTCTTTTCTCCCACTCTCTTTCCTCCCTCTCTTCCATTTCTCTTTCTTCCTTCCATCCCTTTTCTTCCTTCCTTCCCCTTCCTTTCTTCCTTCCTTCTTTTCTCCCACTCTCTTTCCTCCCTCTCTTCCATTTCTCTTTCTTCCTTCCATCCCTTTTCTTCCTTCCTTCCTTCCTTCCTTCTTTTCCCCCACTCTCTTTCCTCCCTCCCTTCCTCTCTTCCATTTTTCTTCCTTCCATCCCCCTTCTTCCTTCTTTCCCCTTCCTTCTTCCTTCCTTCCTTCTTTCCTTCCAATGTACCACAATTTTTTTAAAAAAGGAATAAAGTTTGCTTGTTTAAATGTTACATGCCACCCACTCCTTCTGCAGCACTGGGTAACTTAGAAAAACACATTAAGAACAGCAATAAAAATCTTGCTTTGACTGAAGTGCAAGAGGAAAGCACAACCACACAGAGAGAAAAATTCTGCATTTACAATGGGTGGCTCTTTCCGCAGCTTTGCAGGGCCAGCGGCAAAGCTGAGGGAATCCTTGTGGTTCCTTGTGAATGGCTCCCCTGGAGGATCAGGCTCTTTTAGGTCCCGCTGTTTCATGGTGAGAAGTGAGGCATCTGCTCCTGCAAGGCTCCCAATTTTTCCCTGTCAATGGGAGGGAGAGTTTCCCACTGGTCACCCACCATGGGCTCCTGTTTTTCCAGGAGTTCCAGAAATGCCCAATGTATGGTGAAGTGAGGGATGAAAGAATGGGTCTCCTACTCTTTGCTTTCTTGTGACGGACAGAAAGGAAACGACTTGCCAAGAACATCAACGGTGGAAACTACAGTGAGTCCCAAAAGAAGTGGAGTGGGGGGGAGGAAATCAGGATGAGGTTTGTGTTGATTTCCTTTTCAAAAGGATTTGACAAGCAGTTGGAATATTGCAGAGTTTTAGAAAACCAGTAAAAATACTGTTGATTACTAAGCAAAACTGGGACATCGACCATCTTCCTCTCCAACTTGTTTTGATGTGAATAAGATCTTTCAGTGTAACAGTTCATTGGACTTGGACTCAGTAGACTCATTCAATTGGCCTGGTGGTTTTTGTTCACATTTTTTTCATGAACAAAAATTTTATTTGTTCATAAACCAAAGGAGAGAGGAAGACAGGGCAAATAATCATCTCCTCCTCCTCCTCCTCCTCCTCCTCTCCTTTCTATATATCAGTCTTCCTGAGCAGGTGAACTTAATCTTCCAGAATTCCTGGAAGGTATTGCCAAGAATTCTAGAAGATCAAGACCACATATCTAGATGATGCTTCCCTGCAATTTTGGGGCAGTTTTTTTCAGAAGTGGTTTGCCATTACCTCCTTCCTAGCACTGAGATGAAGTGACTGGCACAAGGATATTCAATTGATTTCATATCCAAGGGAGAATTAGAATTCACAATCTCCCAGTTTCAGCCTAACCCCTTAACCACTATACCAAAACGAGTTCCCATATCAAGTCATATACCTATAATTAAATGCATAGAACTTAAAACAAACTTGGGATATTAAATACATTTCATTCTCCCTGAATATTTTACAGGAAATCTCCATGAAACACTAGCATTTCCTTCCTTTCTTCCCTCCCTCCCTCCCTCCCTTCCTTCCTTCCTTCCATTTAGAAGCCACTCAACTCTGGAAAGCTTACATCAAATGCGAACCATAAGGACAACAATAAAAACAAAAATACAGTCCCTATTAACAAGACATATAAATAGCAAGGCTCCACAAACACCCTACCACAAGGCCTGGGAGGACAGCCAATTTCTTAAAACCTACTGAAACATCCTCAGGGTGGGATCTAAATGGATCTCTGGTGGAACCTCATTCCAGAGGGCAGGCGCCACAACAGAGAAGACACATTTCCGGGGTCCAGATAAATAGCACTGTTTAACTGAGGTGACCTGAAGTGCACTGACATCTAGTTGTGCGAGCAACATACTAAATTTCAGAAGGATGGATACAGAACCTTATGTTATGCAGTGTTAAATTAGGAACAGAAGCCCCTGCAAGGTGACCACAGCCTGTATCTGTCAAAGAAATGTAAAGTTGAAGTTGCTCAGTGGGTTGAATGGTAGAGAGGGAAAATGCATCAGGAAGAAGCAAAATATTGCAGTAGAAGGAGAATGTTAAGCCTCTTGACCCTAGGGATTAACAAAGATAATTTCAAATAAGACTAGTCAAAACTTTAAATTACTGAGAAAATGTTAAGGCTTCTCCTCTCCCTTAGAGATAAACATGTGAAATCCAGAAACTGATATATTATAATGGAGAGGGAGGGAAGGAGAGAGAGAGAGAGAGAAAGATTGCTCAGGGTCAAAGTGTTGGGATATAGAAATTCTCTTGAGCTATGCAGGTATTTTGCTAGCCACTTAAATAATAGGTATAATTGTGCAACATATAGTTGCCTGTCCTACCTGCTCAGAGTGTGATTGGGCGGATTGTGGTTTGGAGTGTTGTTCTTGTATTTTGTTCTCTTCCACATTATTATGCAGGTCTTGTTACACTGGTGATGCCAATGTGTCAACAAACAAAATATATGGAGGCAGAACCTCATATTATTATATAAATTAAACAAATAAAGTATTTACCTGCCGGTAGTGATATTCAAAAAATTTTTACTACCAGTTCTGTGCGTGTGGCTTGGTGGGTGTGGTGTGGCTTGGTGGGCATGGCAGGGGAAGGATACTGCAAAGTCTCCATTCCCACCCCACCCCACCCCACTAACCTGCTTTCCAGCTCTGTTCCCCTGTGCAGGGCAACAAAAGAAGACCCAGCTGATCAGCTGGGACTCAGGAGGTAGAGAATAGATGGGGCAAGGCCAGCCAGAAGTGGTATTTACCAGCTCTTTGAACTACCCAAAATTTCTGCTTCCAGTTCTCCAGAATCTGTCAGAACTGGCTGAATACCATCTCTGTTACCTGCCCAGCTTCCTCCTGTCCTTTGTGCTATTGAGTTTAAGATTCCAGTTAAGATAATAGGGAAGTTGATCGTACGCTTTGCACAATCTGGGTGGACCTAGAAAGTGTCTAGGTGGAATACACCTCACGACAGCTCTTCTCAACTTAGTGCTTCCCAGTTGTGTTGAATAACAACTCCTGGAATTCACAAAAATATGGTCAACTGGAAATCATAGCAGATGAAACATCTGGATGGCAGAAGGTAAAAGTAATTGTCATTGATTGCTTTTATGATCTTTAACAATACTTGGATAACTTTTTATCAGTGTACATTTGTTAAGGTTCATTGTCGGAACAAATTAAAAACTTAATGAAGTTTAATCACTATTTCTTCAAAAGGAAAGCTTCAGCACTTACTGATGTTATTATTCCACAATATATTATGAAAGACTTATCATGATGTTGGAGAGGATGGTTCATTCCTTTTTAAAAGCATCCATGTATGTTTATTATTTTCAGAGTAGTATAAAATGCAAAATAGTGTGGCTGTTTTGGTTTGTTTTTTTTAAATTGTAATATTTATTAGAAATATAAATTTAAGTTTATAGGAAATTGCATGTTTTTCCACTTACAAAAAAAAGGGCCTCTTAAAAAGCACCTGGCTTTTGATGTTGACATATAGATTTTCCAATTTTTTAGGGGTTCATTGCATTGTTTAGAATCAGTCTGTGATTCTGCATTAGGCATTTGTTTAAAAATACATATTGGTTTCCATTTAACCAATAATGGAGGAATGTTGTCAATGGATTCTGCAGGTGTTGTGGCTTAGTGACTGATATCTTTGGGGAATGATTAAAAGAACATTCTCAATAAAAAGAGCACTTAATCTTGCACCCAATTACTGGGATGAATAACAGAGTTGGAAGGGACCTTGGAGTAGTAATGGCATTCAAATTTTACTACCGGTTCTGTGGGCGTGGCGTGGTAGGCGTGGTGTGGCTTGGTGGGTGTGGTGTGGCTTGATGGGTGTGGTGTGGCTTGGTGGGCATAACCTGCTTTCCAGCTCCGTTCTCCTGTGCAGGGCAACAAAAGAAGACCCAGCCAATCAGCTGGGACTCGGGAGGCAGAGAATAGAGGGGGGTGAGGCCAGTCAAAGTGATATTTGCCAGTTCTCTGAACTACTCAAATTTTCCACTACCGGTTCTCCAGAACGTGTCAGAACTAGCTGAATACCACCTTTGCCTTGGAGATCTTCCAGCAAGAGACCCTGATACCATTTCAGACGAACAATTGTCCAATCTCTGCTTACAAACCTCCGGTGAGGGAGCACGTGTGACTTCTCTACAATTTCCCCTCCTTTCTCAATTTTCATCATGAATGAACTGCTTAGAAGAATTCACGGGTTGGGAGAAAACAGCAGAACTGAATTCTCATCTCTCCCTTGTTCACGCTATCACGTGGCTGCCTAAAATCACCATCTAGAAAAGATTTAAAATGGGAAGGCTGAAGTGTGTTTTCCTTTTGCTGGAGCCCGTTTGCAGGTTCTTTCTTGGCTGTTTTGTTCAAATGGGCTTTTAGGTGGTTAGTATCGCTAGTATTTATAGCAATACTGCTAGAAAAGCTTGTATTAGCAGACTTATTGTGTTTTTTAATGTGATGAATGCTATTAGCTTTATGTACAGTTTCTTTTCATTTTTTTAAAGAAAAGCTTCCAAGAAAAGCACTAAACATGCAAGAAACCAAAGATATAATCAGTTCTGTGTACACCTAACTATCTAAAGCAATTCCTTATTTTAAGCTGTTTGTGTTCTTTTAGCTTGCTAAAAGACATAGTCACTCAGCACCGCTTGAAAAAACGTTAAATTAGGAGCCAATAAGGGATATGGCTCTAACTTTAATCAGTAATGAATAGCTTTGGCCTAGATTATTTATTTGTTTGTTTGTTATTTATATTTGGAGATATACATTTCACAGTTGTTATCTGATTAAGAATGAAGTCAGTAAGATTATTCAGGAAAATAATCAATGTTTCATTAGAATGAGGTGTTGGTCGGAACACAGGGTTCAAGACATAACATTGCCTTTACTAAGTAACTTATACATCAGAGGTGGTATTCAGCATGTTCTGACCAGTTCTGGAGAACCGGCAAACACCACCTCTGACTGACCCCGCACCCATCTATTCTCTGCCTCCCAAGTCCCAGCTGATCGGCTGGATCTTCTTTTGTTGCCCTGCACAGGAGAACGGAGCTGGAAAGCAGGTTAGTGAGGAGGGAATGGGATTTTGCAGTAACCTTCCCCCTGGAGGGGGGAGGGAATGGAGATTTTACAGTATCCTTCCTCTGCCATGCCCACCAAGCCACGCCTACCAAGCCAAGCCACACCCACCAAGCCACGCCCACATAATCAATAGTAAAAAAAAATGAATCCCACCACTATTACACATCCTTGCTGAGTCAAATTAGATTACAGTCTAAAGTTCTAAATGAATGATACAGGTTGCATCGATCTCGCTTATCCGACAAATACAGGTAGTCCTCGACTTACAACCACAACTGGGGCCAGAATTTCCATTGCCAAGCAAGGCAGTTGTTAAGTGAGTCGCACGCAATTTTACAACCTTTTTTGCCACAGTTGTTAAGGGAATCACAGTCATTAAGCAAATCTGCCTTCTCCCATTGACTTTGCTTGTTGGAAGCCAGTGGAAAGATCACAAATGCTGATTGCATATGTCTGGGACAGTGCAACTGTCCCCTTAAATACCTGCCAGTGACCAATTTCATCATAAATCGAAGACTACCTATACTGTATTATTCCAAAGCATTCAAAGTGGTGTAAACTAAATAGACTCACTGAACAAGTAAGGAGTCACAAGGGGGGGAGGGAGAGGAACATCCAACTATTAAATAAATTGCATAATATTCCAGAATGACCAAGTAGAAAGACCACCAATGGTGTTGGATCAGGGTCAGTGGCATTGGCCTTAACTAGACTTTGTTCTTCTTAAAAAGATGCATATACAGAAGATTAAAAGATTTGAGTGAAGACAGATCTGGAAATAATTGCCAGACGCCAAGCAGAATCCTGTAGAAGCAGCAGCCCAACAGGAGATGGCTGAAAATATACAATAAAATTAGTCTAATAGACAATAATATTAGACAATTACTAGCAATTGTCAGTTTGACAAAGCTTGCATTTGTTCATATATTATCCTGCATATTGATGGCTGTCTTTCCATACAATGCTGTATCTTTATCCAAAATTGCCTTAATTATTCAGATCTCTTACAAACTTTTCTGCTCTCTTTTATGTTCAGTTCGGACATATTTGCTGGTGTGGTTGGATCGTGGTAATTTCCATCAAAATGAATAGTAAAATGCAAGTATTTGACATATTTGTTACAGCAGTGATGGGATTCAAAAAAATTTATGGCCGGTTCTGTGTGTATGGCTTGGTGGGTGTGGCAGGGGAAGGATACTGTAAAACCTCCAGTCAGAGGTGGTATTTGCTGGTTCTCCAAGCTACTCAAAATTTTCGCTACCGGTTCTCCAGAACTGGTCAGAATCTGCTGAATACCACCACTGGTTTACAGAGAACATAGTCCCATTTATTCCAACTGCTCCTAATTTTTCATACAGATCTAGGAATAGCTACTTGAGATAGAATCCTATTTAATTTATTAAATATATATTGGATTGGGCTGAAAGTCTCATCGCTTTCATCAACTTTTACTGGAATTCCCTACAGAAAAGATAGTTGATTAAAAATATCTTAGAAAAAGAAAAGACTGTGTTGTTATAATGTAGTAAACAACACCAAAAATAGCTTACTGTCACATCTATAAAATTAACATGGGTGAAAAAAGCAAAGTTCAGCACAGACTTGACCTATGTTGTTTATTAATAAGCTTATTTTCACATTTTCTGTACTTGTTTGCTCCCATTTAAAATTAATTAGCCCCACTTGTCATAAAAGGATTTCTCTATATTCTACCTTTACGGTACACTGATTTTTGGTTTTACATTTTGAGTTTTGTTGTTTCCTGCCACACTTGATAATCACTGGCCAATGAGGTTCATCCCTTTTCAACTGAAGTTTTTTGATGAATCAAAATACTCACATGAAAATTTATTGCATGGCACTTAAGACTGTATTGTTTTGAAATGGCGCCATCTGGTGGAAATGTAGCAGTAACAGTGATATGAGTGGGTCAAAGCTCTCTCCTGTTTGGGTATAATAAATAACTGGTTATTATACATTGATAACATATATTTGCAGGTGATGATAGACAGACAGACAGACAGACAGACAGACAGACAGACAGACAGACAGATATAGATATAGAGATACAGATAGAGATGGAGATAATAGATAGATAGTAGATATGTCACCCAATGAGAAGAGAAGACTCCTTGGAAAATATTCTGATGTTGGAAAAGATTGAAGGCAAAAGGAGAAGGGGAATGCAGAGGATAGCAATACCAATAGCAGTTAGACTTATATACCACTTCACAGTGCTTTACAGCCCTCTCTAAGTTGTTTACAGAGTCAGCCTATTGCCCCCAACAATCTGGGTCCTCATTTTACTCACCTTGGAAGGATGGAAGGCTGAGTCATCCTTGAGATTGGTGAGATTCGAACTGCCAAATTGCAGGCAGCCGGCAGTCAGCAGAAGTAGCCTGCAGTACTGCACTCTAACCACTGCGCCACCATGGCTCATAGGATGAGATGATTAGATAGTGTCATTGATGCAATGAACATGAATTTGGGCAAACTCTGGGAGACAGGGGAGGACAGGGGAGCCTGGTGTGCTGTGGTCCATGGAGTCATGAAGAATTATGATTTAGCAAAATGAACAACAACAATGTAAATCGTATATTAGCATAGATGTTCAGTCATTAAAAACCAGATATATGCAATGACCTTGGCAGACTAGACACAGAGAAGCCACCTAGGAAATGTTCTGATAAGGGACAGCATAGTCCACAGCTGGACAGGGGCAGGGCAAGAATTTCAAAGGTGACCCTTCCTAATTCCTGGGGGATAAAATAGAAATCAAACCCATCCACATGGGTTTGGCTTAGTGCAATGTATGATTATTATTATATCACAATTAACAGAATAACAGAATTGGAAGGGACCTTGGAGGTCTTCTGGTCCAACTCCCTTCTCAAGAAGGAAACCTTATAACAGACAAATGGTTGTCCAATCTCTTCTTAAAAGCCTCCAGTGATGGAGCACCCACAACTTCTGGAGACAAGCTGTTCCACTAATTGTTCTGTCAAGAAATTACTCCTTACATCTAGATTGATTAGTTTCCATCCATTCCTTCTTGTCTTGGTGTTTTGGAGAATAGCTTGACTCCCTCTTTTTTGTGGCAGCCCCTCAGATATTGAAAAACTACTATCATGCCACCTCTAGTCCTTCTTTTCATTACATTAGATATACCCAATTCCTGCAACTGTTCTTCGTATGTTTTAGCCTCCAATCCCCTAATCATCTTTGGTTTTTTTTAAAAAAAATATTTTTTTATTAATTACATATTAAAATATTAAAATATTGGACATGGTGTGACTCTGCCATAGACACTAAAATATAAAATAGATACATTATTTACTCATCATGCATTGTTAATTGTATACAATTATTCTGTTCAGTATATATATTTATATTTACAACATAAAAACTCGTACATTGCTAATTTTTATACAATTTATTTTATCCGTTGTACTCAATTATATTTGCATAAATAACATTCGGTTTCCATTTTACAAATCCTAGTTATTTTCTGTTCCAGGTCCTTCCTCTCTGTTCCAATCATAAAATTTATTCCATATATCATAATATTCTGTCTCTCCTTTATTCTTTAGTTCTAATGTCAGTCTATCCATTTCTGCACAAATCAGTATTTTCTTTATTATCTCTCTTTCTAAAGGGATATCTTCCTTTTTCAAATGTTGGACATATACCATTCTTGCTGCTGTTATGATATGTACTATTAAATATATCAGCCCTTTGCTATATCTCTCTTTTATAATTCCTAATAGGAATAATTCTGGTTTGAATTCTACATTTTCTCCAATCATTTCTTCCATCTTTTGCCAAAATACTTTTGCTTTTTTACATGACCACCACATGTGGTAATACGTGCTTGGTACTTGATTACATTTCTAACAATTCGGTGATAAATTTCTAAACATTTTTGCCAACCTTGCCAGAGGAAGATGCCACCTATAAAACATTTTATATACATTTTCTTTATACGATGTGGCCAGCGTTAATTTCCTAATCATCTTCGTGTGTGCAGAAGGAGAATAAGGCAACCGCTTCTCTCAGGTTCATGTGGGAGAGAAGGGAAATAACATCTGACCTGCCTGCTTGGCCTGTCAACATTCTTGTCAACACTTTTGACCATGTTTTCCACACAAATGTCAGGATTACATCGGCTTCTTGTACTTGGAAGGAGCTCCTTTATGAACTTAAGTTTCTAGTGAATTAATCTTGCAAAATTGGTGGGATACTGCGTTCAAGTCAGAGCTTTGAAATGGATTAGGTTCCTTGTGGCAACCATTTTTTCTCAATGAGCAGCTCCTTCTAGAAGCTATTTTTATGCAAGCATCTACAGCAGACTTACTTAATTCCCACATCTGTCCTCCAATCAAAGCAACTTACTGAACCCAGCTCAGTATCTTCCAACCAGGATCACTACATGTGTTGAACTGAAACGTCAACAACTTGTCCTCTGAGATTTGATTGGTTTTAAGTTTGTGAAAGTAAACTTGTTTTTAAAACCCAGGTGCTTGAGGCCTAAGAGGTGTTGTAGTGTCCTTAATGTTCTCTGAGCTTGCTTCTTTGCTTGCAAACATTTTGTTATCAGACCAAGTAATATTTTTAGTTCTACAAGGGAGTGCATTTTTCTCTCTTTTTCTACTAGGGGTGTCCAACCTTGGCAATTTTAAGACTTGTGGACTGCAACTCCCAGAATTCTCCAGCCAGCCATGCACAAGTCTTAAAGTTGCCAAGGTTTATATAGTATCTTGCCCTGTTAATATTCTTAAGAGCTGTTGTTTTCTCCTTGATTAGGCTGATATTTACTGCTTGATTGTTCGACAGAATAGGTATTTCCTTGATTAAGGTATTGTTTGCTGCTTGATTGTTTTCTGATGTTAATTCTTATGTATCTGGGTGTCGATTGATGGCAAGGTGGTGTTCTTGTCTTTTTGCTTCCTTTTTAGCTTCTTATTATCTCTTTTGAATGATGTGTAAATGTTATTTATGTTTTGATTGTTCTTGTTTTTAACATAATTACTTGCTTTATTATATATGTATAACTACTTTACAGCTATTTTTTTAACCAGAATTTGTTAGTGATACTCTGTATTTTCAGGAGAGTCATTTGAGTTGCCTTAGGATAGGATAGGATAGGATAGGATAGGATAGGATAGGATAGGATACAGGTGTTATGAATGAATGAATCAATCAATCAATCCCAAGCATCAACAGTCAGCACACTAACTGCTCATATTGCTTGGAAGCTGTCAAAGTTGTATTTAATAGGTTTGAATGGCAAGAGAATAACTGTTCTAGATAGATCTGATAAGCATCTGAGAAACATGCTGATAGGCCTAACTTCATTTAATAATTTCTTTGTTTCCCTGGAAATTCTGATGCTATTATTCTTTTAATGTTTAAGATTTTTTGAAAAACAGCTCCTTACTACTTTTTTTCTTTCCTTCTTTCCTTCCCATTTCTAGAACTGAATCTTTCTTAATATTGTGTGATATTATGTTTGGAGCTAGTATATCTGGATTGAGAAACATCCAGATGGCCAGCAGATGGCAACAACATGCAAGAGTTTTTTATATCGCCATCTAGCAGTTATCCGGATCTTTATCCTATATATTTGGTGGCCTGATCCATCATTCAGGAATTACAATAATAATGAGTTGTCTATGTATATTGTAGAACTATCAAATGATAGACATGGTCAAAGTTTACTAGTAAAAAATTCCAGCTATTGCTAGGTCGAATAAAACTGGATGGTAATAGCACTTAGCAATAGCACTTAGACTTATATACTGGTTCATAGTGCTTTACAACACTCTCTGAACAGTTTACAAGGTCAGTATATTGCTTCCAATAATTTCAGTTCTCATTTTACTGACCTCAGAAAGATGAAAGGCTGAGTCAACCTTCAGCTGGTTAGGATCGAACTGCAGGCAGTGGGAATGCAGAGTCAGCCTGCAATAGTGCATTCTAACCACTGTGCCACAACAGCTCAAATTAAAGTAACCCTTGTGCTTTGGTGATAGAAGCAGTGTGTAACTGGCTTGGCCCCATGCAAAAACAGAATTGCTGAACCTGTACTTATTTGATGGCAACCACTTATATTTATCGCAGAGCTGCAAATAGTAGGTGGAAGCAATTTACAAGAGTGTTCAAAAAGGTTTGTCTTACTATTGTTACACAGAATCAATAAACCGTGTGTAGCACAATGCTATAACATTTTATATTTTCCTTTCTATGCTATAAAAAGGAAAATAAAAGCAAAAAAGGTAAGTTAAGATATATATCTCACATCACTCTCTCCATGTTGTTAGTAGAATACCTGTTTAGAAATGGGAAGACCCCAAGGCTGTAAATCCACAATAACTATCTTTTCGATGTTGAAAAATCTTGTCTGCTATTGCTCCAGGTGTGATAAAGATACTTAATTCTTTACATAATGATAGGTTCCAAAATGTTGTCATATAACATGAAATCACATTAGATACAGGACAACATACAGAATGGAGAATTTGCCTGGAAGACAAATAAACAAATTATAAAAACATAAAGGTCTTAATGATGTTTTATTAACCAACTTGTTTATATAATATTAATTGAGTAAACCTATGGTATATCATATTACTGTTTCCATATCCAGATTGCAGTGCAAGTGTAAAAGGACTAAATTATTTCAAACAATGGATAAGTTTTAGCTGTGCCATGCTGATTTGACGTTATACTGTCATCCTTCCAAACATAACTGCAAGCACAAGTTTTGTGAAAAATAAAAGCTTAGCATCAAGGCTCCAACTGACAAACCCAATCAAGCCAGCAGATTGAGACCATCAGATCTCCCTAAGCATAATTTTATCGAGTGCATCGTTCTGGCATGCATGTAGCAAAACCAACTCTAACTAGTTCCCGTGGGTTTCACCTAGTTAAATAATGAATTCTTTTTTTCACCCCTCCCTCGACCAATTCACATTGTCCAATTAGGTGTTCTGGTGTAACTATGGCAACTCATTCAGGCCCTTATCGAACATCTGTTGAGATGACCTTGGTTCCCACGGGATGGTTTCTTGTTGCTGTCTGGGTTGGCATTCCAAACCTCTCCCCCACTTCCCCCATAGTCTGTGGCAAACCGAGAAATGAAAAGATGGCTGTGACAAGAAGGGCACGTTTCAAAGTTTGACACTTAGCTGGGTTTGTTTTGGTTTTTTTGTAACAAATTTTATATTGGGATTGGATCAAAATAAGATACGGGTTATCATACAGAAAAACAGAAGTTGCTATAAAGACGAATTAGCATATTATAAAAACATAAAGGCTTTGTAGTTTACATGGAAATTAATACTAATATGTCTATCATAGCATATTTAAGCAGCAAAAATAAAAATGAGCACAAGACAAAGCACCAGCAAAGAGCTAAGAGGGGGGGGGGGTTTGGAATTCCCTGAACTGGTCCTCTGGATTACTGGCGCCCAGATATAATATGTCTAAAGCTATGCCAAGAAATCAGTTTGGTGCAGTGGTCAAGTCATCGAATTAGAAACAGGGAGACTGGAAGTTCTAGTGTCACCTTAAGTATTAAACCAGCTGGGTGACCTTGAACCAGACAGTCTCACTAAGCCCTAGAAAAAAGGCAGAAGCAAACCCCTTCTGAAAAAAGTTACCAAGAAAACTGCAGGAATTAGGCCAGGCCAGGGATGTCAAAGTTGCGTCATCACGGCAATGTCACGTGACATATCAGGACTTTTTCCCCTTCATTAAACCAGGCATCGGCATGGCCAGCGCATTATACATCTGGTTTTCAGGCCATGAGTTTGACAACCCTGGTCCAGGCAGTTGCCAGGAGTCAAAAGCTGACTTAAAGGCACTCCACCACCACCCCAAAAAAAATCCCATGACAGGCATCAGATTGGTGAAACAGTGATCCAACTAAATGTTGTTTTTTATATAGTGTAGTATTAGTCATACCTGATAGACCCCAAACAAAGACAAATGAAGGACTTCGTTGTTTTTTTTTAATTCATATGTTGTGAAACTTCCCTGCTAAATTGAACAAAAGCATGTGGATGTTGCAGTGGTCAATGCAGCCATTTGCCATGCACCGTTTGAACTGGAACTAACAGATTGTGATGGAAGGCTCTGACAACTATGAGAGAGACACTAATTTACATAAATAGCAGACAGAAAGTAAAGAGCATAAAGGGGTCCTTGCCCACTGCTGTTCTAAAACATATAAAGAAGGGTTGCCAGGAACTGGGTATGCCTAGTTTAGTGAAAAAGATACGATAGCGGTATTCCAGTATTTGAGGGGCTGCCACAAAGAAGAGGGAGTCAATCTATTCTCCAAAGCACCTGAAGACAGGACAAGAATCAATGGATGGAAACTGATCAAGGAGAGAAGCATCCTTGAATTAAAGAGAAATTTCCTAATGAGAACAATTCATCAGTGAAATGGCTTGCCTTCAGAAGTTGTGGGTGCTCCATTACTGGAGGTTTTAAAGAAGAAACTGGGCAGCCCTCTCACCCCTGCTCTTCATATTATCACCAGAAGCATTATTAACACGAATTAGACAGAACCCAGACATAAAAGGGTTAAAGGTTAAGAAAGAAGAATATAAGTTGCAAGCGTTTGAGGATGATATGATTTTTTTCATTAAAGAACCAATAGAAAAAGGACAAAAATTGATGAATGAATTAGAACAATTTGGAGCAGCAGCAGGACTAAAAATTAATAGGAAGAAAACAAAATTAATGACCAAAAATTTAACAGAAAAACAGAAATTAGAACTAGAAGTTATGGGAATACAAGTGATAAAGAAAATTAAATACTTAGGAATATGGTTGACAGCACATTGTAAGACACTTAAGGAAAATAATTATGATAAATTGATGCAACAGGTAAAGAAGGATTTAGAAACATGGGGCAAGCTGCAACTTTCATTATTAGGCAGGATCGCTACTATTAAAATGAATATTCTTCCAAAATTCCTCTATATATTTCAGACAATCCCAATCAAAGTACACAATTTTTTTTTTAAGAACTTAATAAAATAACTGTAAAATTCATCTGGCAAGGGAAAAAACCTAGAATAAACTTAAAGGCAATTCAGGATATGAAGAGCAGGGGAGGGCTGGCACTTCCAAATTGGGAGTTGTATTATAGTGCAGCCTCTTTAGTATGGTTGAAGGAATGGGTGAATTTAACCAATAAGAGAATGTTATTCTTAGAAGGCCATGACTACACAGGGGGTGGCATGCTTTTCTATGGGATGTTGGGAAAACTACCCAGAAATATTTTCATAGACATCTAATCAGAGATTCATTATTGACTAATTGGAAGAAAATATGGAAAAAACACAATTTAAAAATACCAATTTGCATCTCAACAATGGAGGTGATGATTCACCCAAATAATCTGGATATTACTAAAATGATTAAATATAAGGACCTATTGGATATGCAAGGAAATCTGAAATCGTGGTAAATCCCCAATTCCAAGATTGGGGATTAAAAATTGATCAGTCGGCATATTTTCAAATTCAAAGTAGATATAAACAGGAAAAGAAAGAATTTGGAATTAACAATAAACTCCAGCAATTAGATAAAATTTTATTAGGATCAGGCAAAAAAAAAAAAAATAACAAAATTTTGAAGAAGAAGAAGAAACTGGGCAGCCATTTGTCTGGAATGGTATAGGGTCTCCTGTTTGTGCAGGGGGTTGGACTACATGACCTCCAAGGTCCCTTCCAACTCCATTATTCTCTTATTCATCACTTCAGATCCAGAATTGCAATCAAAGCATGATTGCAATTCAGTCTGAACCAACCAGAGAAAGAATAGGCCTGTTAAATGAGGAAAGCGATCAACAATTTCTTGAACTGAGAAAAGGAGCTATCTACTAGGTATTTATTTCCTCTGCAGTTGCATCCATCATGTCTGAACAGCACAATTTTTAACTCATCGATTCTGGATGCTTCTTGAAATTATAATTTAAAAAATAACATATACTGTAATTTGTGTTTGAAGTGGAGATCAGTGACACTGTATTGTCAGCTCCTGTAGCCCCATTTCAGAAAAAGAATTATTGCCAGCAAAACAGTTAATTAAGTTATTACAGTATCAGTTATCTAATACCAATCTGGATCACCAAAATGCCACATTGTTTAAATTTCTAATCTGTCCTGTTCCAAAAATTATCTTGATTTTTTTTTTAAATAATATGATGGTGAATTTTGATGGAGAAAAAAGCACAAGTAATTATTTCAAAGAGATATTTCTTTTTGCAAAAATCAAAACGAATATGCCAAGCTTCTGAATTTTCTTTATGTATACATTTCCTTTTTAGATTTACCTACAGAATAAGATTGCTAAGGGACCCTGGAGGTTTTCCAACTGCTTAAGCAGGAGATCCTATACCATTCCAGACAGTTTCTTCTTAAAAATCTCCAGTGATGGGAGCATCCATAATTTCTGGAGGCAATTGTTCTACTGATTAATTGTTCTCACTGACAAGAAATTTATCCTTATTTCTAGGTTGGTTCTCTCATACTGTATATGTTGCTGTATATGCATGCATAAAAGTACAGGTAATCCTCAACAACTAAGACCAAAATTTCTGTTGCTAAGCGAGACATTTGTTAAGTGAATTTGCCCCATTTCTTGACTTTTCTTGCTGCAGTTGCTAAGTGAATCATAACAATTACAGTTGTTAAGTTAGTAATCCAGTTGTTAAGTCAATCTGGCTTCCCCCATGGACTTTGTTTGTCAGAACATCACAAAAAACCTGACCCCAGGATGTTGTAACCATCATAAATATGAGTCAGCTGCCTAGCATATGAATTTTGATCAAGTGACCAGCAACAGTCGTAAGTGTGAAAAATGGTCCTAAGTCACTTTCCTCAGTGCCTTTGGAACTGTTGCAAGTTGGGGACTACCTGTACTTGGAATCTAAGCATAAGACTTACAACTGGCTTAAGGTATATCAATATCCTTCCTTGACAAGCGTATTTCATCCTGAGAAAAACCACCAACCATAGAAGCAAGTTATCACTGAATAAAAACCTGCTTTTCTTACTGACTTATCTGTACTGGTGGTATTCATCCAGTTCTGACAGGTTCTGGAGAACCATTAGCAGAAAATTTGAGTAGTTCAGAGAACCGGTAAATTGGTTGGCCCCACCCCCATCTATTCGCTGCCTTTCGAGTCCTAACTAATCAGAGTCCCAGCTGATGGTCTGGGTCTTCTTTTCTTGCCCTGCACAGGAGAACGGAGCTGGAAAGCAGGTTAGTGGGATGGGGAGGGAATGGGGATTTTACAGTATCCTTCCCCTGCCACATCCACCAAGCCATTGTATACCCACCAAGGCACGCCTACAGTAAAAAAATGTGAATACCACCGCTGTGTACTGGGGACTGTTTAACACTGGAGGGATGCAGATGGGGGATGAATACATTGGTGAAGCCTAAATCAGTGGTTCCCAAACTTGGCTTTCAGCTGCTTTACTCAATACAATAAACCAGGACTCTCCAAACTTGGCAGCTTTGAGACTTGTGGATTTCAACTCCCAGAATTCCCAGCCAGCACTGGCCTGGGCAGATCATAGATATTTCTTTTTAAAGAGTGCCTGCTTTTTTTTATCCCAAAGATGCGTTTTTTTCAGGAGGCAACTGGACATTCTTGTGTTTTTTTCTTTTGAAGACGTTTTGCTCCTCATCCAAGAAGCTTCTTCAGCTCTGACAGGATGGTGGGAAATGGAAGGATTTATATTCCTTGCTGGTCCCTGTGAAATCTGTCTTCAAGGAATATAAATCCTTCCATTCCCCACCATCCTGTCAGAGCTGAAGAAGCTTCTTGGATGAGAAGAAAAATGTCTTCAAAAGAAAAAACAAGGAAGCCCAGTTGCCTCCTGGAAAAAGCACCTTTGGGAAAACCATGGCCTGGATGACTGAGTATCTCTTCAGAGTTTCTGCTTTTCTTATGTTTCCTTTAATCTCTTAATAACTAAGTTCATCCTTGCGCATTACAGCCATTGCACGCAAATGCTGTTCCAAGGGGGTTGTGCAGTTTAGAGGAATGCTTCAATTTCCATTCACTTTCTCCCACTCTCGTGGCAATTATGATTGATTTCTTGATTCACTTACCAAGATAATAGATTTAGAGCAGCTGTCAATAATAGGGCTGCCTCTTCTTTTAAAGTTTGCCTTTGCATCCCAGATATCCTTTGCACTTTTCCTCTGGTTTAGTGTCTTGTAGACTTCCCTTGTTGTTGGGTAGACTCGGATGTCAGCAGTCTGTCCTAAAGTGCCAATCAATCCTTCGTTCATCTGTTTTTTAGTTTTGCTAGCATCCTCAAACACCATATGACTCAGATATTCCAACTTAAAGTCATTGGTGTCCCCTTTTTTGGTAAATCATAACATCAGTAGCAACAGAGTGATTCCTGCATCCTTTCTTTTACTTCTTTTTTTGGTCTCAGCTGTTCCTTTCATTCTTTTGACTCACTCCTGTTGAGATATTTCTTTACTAGACTTGGAGAATACTTGGCACACTTTTAATGAACTCTAAGAACCTGTTTGCCCCCAACAAGTTTATAATTTCTAAGTTAACCCTTTTATTTGCGTCCCCGCCCCTGGCCTTCATTCTCACGGGCATTAGCAAAAAGCTAGATAGTTTTAATCAGTGCAATAACTTGGCTATCCAAATAAACCAAAGAAGTTTAGTTTATTGCAGGGGACTCCAGACACGGCAACCTTAAGATTTGGGGACATCTACTCTCAGAATTCCCCAGCCATTTGTGCTGGCTAGGAATTCTGGGTGTTGAAGTCCACAAGTCTTAAAGTTGCCAAGTTTGAAAACCCCTGGTTTATTGTATTTAGTAAAGTGCTTGAAATCATGTCACATGATGTATCGTGATATATTGTGACTTTTTTGTCATTGCAGAGCCAGGGTGGGTGTGGCCTGTGCATGATGCATCCGGCCCGTGAGCTGCCAGTTTGACAGGCCTGGATTAGAGGATGTTAGATATGTTTGAGGACTCTTTAGAGGTAGTTCCTGACTTACAACAGTTCTTAGACTTACGACCATTTTTCACACAACCATTACAACATCCCTGTGTTCATCTGATTAAAATTCACAGCCTTGCCAACTGGCTCATATTTATGACAGCTGCAGTATCCTGGGGTCATGTGATCACCTTTTGTGATGACCCAGGGCGTGGCATGAAGGCAACACAGCCAGAGAACTGGTATGAGTCCCTTTATTGGCACCAACATTGTCCCCAATGTCCCATTACTCTCCGGCCTGGAGAAAAGCTTTCCCACAAACCTGCAGCAGCCTCTGGCTGCAGATACTCCAATCCAAATGCTGTAAGCAGAATGACTGCAATCAATCACTCCAGCAGGACAAAAGAATAAGTCCCAGAAGCGAAGAATCACAGCAATAATTCCACCAAGACCAGATAAGCACACAGAAGCACAGCAATAATTCAAACAGTCAGGGGAAATGCCAGGAATGCAGGCCACAACTCTCAACACTAGATGAATTCTGTGTTTGTTCCCGACAAACACCCCTCCATATTGCCTCTCCTTTAAACTCCATCCCAAGATGTGTCTTGTGAAGGGAATCGGAGCCCTTTCCTTCCTTGTAAGACACGCAACCCACGTTGCTCTCTTCTGTGTTCTTCCCTAGCATGAGGAAGGGGTGGGCCCTTGTCTTCATCTGAATTCCTTCTCCCTTGTTCTACCTCTTCCCTGCTCTGCCCAGCCTGACTTTGCCCTTCCCCAGTTTCCTTCACAGCCAACGGAGCCACTCTCCCACTCTCTGTCAGCTCTTTGTCTATGGTGGCATGACACCTTTTGTGACCTTCAGATAAGCAAAGTTAATGGGGAAGCCAGATTCACTGAACAACCATATTACTCACTTAATAACTGCAGTAAATCACTTTACAACTGTGGCAAGAAAGGTTGTAAAATGGAGGGAAACTCATTTAACAACTATCTGACATAGCAACAGAAATTGTGGGCCCATAATTAAACACCAACTCTCAAATGAAATGTAATGTCTTTATTTCTCCACTAGAATTAAGATCATTAAGGAAACAGAATCTATTAAAGCTTTTCTGTCATAACATAACAATTTTCAAAGGCTGTTGTATCATATTTCATGAGGCAGGGAGTATCAGCTACTTCTCTTGATCAGAAGGTGAAAATCGTAACACGGAGAAAGTGTACTAAAGATATTTTTGTCACATCTGAGAAATCCACATCTATTAATTTAGAGAATACTGAGCATTATCCACCACCACTTCTTCATTACCAGGATTTGATAAGAAAAGGTTCAGACTTTCTAGAACAATGTAATAAACCTGGAATGCTGGTTTTTATATCTCACTTAAAGTGGTTCCAATGCTAGAATTAGAATTAGCCCCGACTTTAATATTCTTTCTTCTTCTGACCCATAGTGTACCCATGAACGTCAAGCTCAAATTAATCATGTAAGGCTCTCTAAACATTTTTAAATTAATTTTCCTGATATCTTCCTTGTTCATATGGTAGGTCACCTTGTTACTACTATTCTTAATGAAATCCTCATTTTGATTCAACTGGTGAATTCAGTTTTATTTCAGGTCATGCTTCCAATACAGTGGATTATATCCTAGTCTCTGCTCATCTATTTTCTTCTATCTAGAGTTTTTTTGTCAACTTCTGAACTGTGATAATGTGCCTCTCATATTTAACCTGACTGTTGCATCTTATTTCTGATATTTTCTTAACCCTCGGTATTCTTCTTCTATACTGATTTAAAGGTCTAGGAAAAATACAATGATCTGACCAGATATACTCTAAACAATCTATATCCTTTGTTTCTCCCTAGGCTTCAGTTCTTAAAGGTCTAAGGATGGGCAAGCCCACCACTGCTGCATTCTGGTTCAATTGTGGGTTTTGAGTGGTCTTCAAGAGCAGGCCCATGTAAAATACATTGCATCAGTCAAGCCATGAGGGTCCAAGAGTGTGAATGATAGATTAGATGGCTGTCTGATCCAAGAAGAGGTGTATCTAAGGCAGCAGGTGGAGCTGGGCAAAAGTCCTCTTGGCCACAGCTATCACCTATCATAAGCAGGAGCTGTGAATCCAATAGGACCCCTAAGATTGCAACCATTCTTGAATGAGAAGCCCATCTATGTATCAAGATGGAAGAACCCTAGACCCAGGGGTGGGATTCTACTGGTTTGGACCAGTTCGGGGGAACCGGATGTTAAAGTTACATCTGGTTCACCAAATCGATGTTTCAACCAATCAGCTGGCCCCGCCTGTCCCAGGAGTCTCCATGCGATGCAGGTAAGTGCAGGGTCTGCATGGAGGTTCTGGGAGGGGGGGAAATGGACCTTCTGGAAGTCTGGAAATGGGCCAGAGCCTAGAGGATGCTGTTTTTGCCCTCCCAGAGACCCAGAGGAAGTCTCCAGATCCTTGGAAGGGCAAAAAACAGCCCTCCCAGAAGTCACGAAGTGCCTGTTTCTGGCTTCCGGAGGCCCTCCAGAGCCTAGGAGAGGCCGTTTTCGCCCTCCCAGAGGCCCGGGGGAAGCCTCTGGACCGTTGGGAGGGCAAAAATGGCCTTTCCCAGGCTATGGAGGTCCACAGGAAGCCGAAAACATGAAGTTCCATTAGGCTATGCCCACCATGGCCATGCCAGGCAGTGAACTAGTTGCTGAGATTTTTTTAATCCCACCCCTGCCTAGACCTAGGCAGTCCTAACAACACAGTGACTCATTGCTGATAAGACTGTCATAGTTGGTTCCTCCTATCTGGGCCCACAAAGCACTGGGACAGGATTTCAACAGGTTTGCTTGGCCAGCCTGCGATTGAAATATATAATTGGGCATCATCAGATTGTTGATACTAGACTTCAAGCTAGCTGGTGACCCACACACTCATCCAGCAGCTTCTTATAGGTTGAATCCTGTGGTACCTCACAAAGGAGGGCCTAGTCAGCAATTTATCTCTTCTTCCCCACCACACTGACTGGAAGCAGTCTTGAAGGAAGGAGGGAAGGCAGTCATTGAGATATGGCAACCCCAAATCCTAACCCCACAGAGCTGGTTTAGAAGGAATTTGTGGTTGAGGGTATCAAAAGAGTAAGGAGCAGAAGGATGCTATTTCACCTCCATCACAGCTCCACCACAGTTCATCAACAAGCATGAACAAGGCTGTCTCAGGATTGAATCCCAGCCAGAAATCTAGCTAGTTAAAATGGGTCTGTATAATTTATTTTCTCCAGGGTCTGAAGCCCAGTCACCTTCGCAACAACAGGGAACATTGAAGCCCATATATTAATTGTCTAAAATAGTGAGATGTAAGGATGTAATCTTTTCAGGAGGGGGCACACCACTGCCTCCTTCAAAGAAGAAAGCACACAGACAGGTCCCTGATCATTTGATTCCTTAACCATCCAGGAGGAGCCTGGGACTACCAGACATGTGGCCAGGCTAAACATGCAAAGAACCCTGTCCACTTACACAAGAGTCAGCAAATCACACCAGCTCCCACGACCAGAATCAAGACCAGGCATTCCAGCTGGGACCCAACTTAGCATGGATCTCAGGGACTTTATCTGCCAAATGCCAGTAAATTGTTTCCAGCAGCCCTGTGGATGGTCCCATTCTTACCTAACAAGGACCAGGTCACTGCAAAAAGTGCCATTAATCAGTAAGAGTGGAGAAGTATTGATGTTCCACCACTCCATTCCCATGTGGTAATCATGAATATGGCCTTTTACAGTGTTCTATAAATTTTAATCCTTGATTTATATTGCATTTTCTAGTTGTAAAGCTGTAATAAAGACTAAGGTGAGATTTTTTTTAAAAAAAAACCAAATTAATAGATTACACTTCTCTATTTCCTGCTTGCAAGTTATCTGTTATTAACTCTATTAATAACAAGAGTAAATAAGTTACCTTGTCAATGAAATGCCTTGTTCTCAGTAATTGGTAAGGCAGATGCCACTTAAGTTAGTAGGAAATTAGAAGTTTGGGCAGAAGATTACAGGGTCCTCAGCAGAGAGCTTTAACAAAGGATAATTTATTATTAGATCACCGTATCTAATAGTATTAAGAGCCAGTTTGATGCAGTGGGTAAGGCAGCGGGCTAGGAATTGGGAGACCATGAATTCTGGTCCTATCTTAGCTGCAAAACCGAATGAGTAACCTTGGGCCATTCACTTTTTCTCCCACCCCTAAGAAGACAATAGCAAACCACATCTGAAACCTTCCAAGAAAACTGCAGGGCCTAGTCTAGGCAGTTGCCAAGAGTTAAGGCCTATTTGAAGACAGTAAAAAGAAAAGAAAAATTACTTCCAGGTGATCCTTGACCTACAACCACAATTGACCCTAAATTTCTGTTGCTAAGCGAGACATTTGTTAAGTGAGTTTTGCCCCCATTTTACGACCTTTCCTGCCACAGTTGTTAAGTGAATTCACTGCAGTTGTTAAGTTAGTAACACAGTTGTTAAGTGCACCTGGCTTCCCCATTGATTTTACTTGTCAGAAGGTCTCAAAAGACGATCACATGACCCTGGGACACAACAACCATCATAAATATGAGTCAGTTGCCAAGCGCCTGAATTTTGATCATGTGACTATGGTGGATGCTGCACCAGTCATAACTGTGAAAAATGGTCAGAAGTCACTTTTCAGTGCCGTAACTTTGAATGGTCACTAAAAGAATGTTGTAATTTGAGAACTACCTGTATTTATTTAGTCTGCTAGTCAAGAAACACATGTCTGCATCTGATAAGGACTATATTTCATTTTTATGGATTTAACTCTTTGATTGTGTTCCCAGGAAAAGAATATGGGAGATGTTGGACAACTCTTCCAGAAACAAGAAATATCACTGTATTTAATCTCTTGCATGTACAAAAATGATATAGTACAAATAAAATGTGATAGAGTGAGCAATTTGATCATCTCTAGATAGTTTCCAAAGAAGGTCCTTGCTCTGGTTCTAGGTACTTGCTCTGATTCTACTTGCTCTGATTCTACTTCACCTTTATCTCAATGATTTCCTTGTGGGTTTTCTTTCATCGGTGACGGAACATTAAATTCCCTCTTCTTTGAATGCTGATAACATGGATCTATCCAAGACTGAGTGGAAGCATCTTGTGAGATCATTGATGGCTTCTTCTCAACCAACTACTTTACCATCAAGTTTGAAAAATCTAAACATAGTATCAAAGTGCTCCTTATTGGGTAGATAATTGATTGACAAACAAGCATTTTTAGCAGTTTAAATACTTAAGCATCATCTTTTCTGTCTACATTTCTTGGACACCTTAAACACATCCTACAGTAGAGTCTTCATCTAACAGTGCAAAGTTTAGATTGCCTTTCCTTAAGGGTGGCTACTGGATGACATTTTCTGGGATAATCATTTTTTCCTATCTGTGTAGAATGCTTTTGAATTTTTGATCTATGTTTTTTTCCTTGTGGAGTGGAGTATTTGTATAGGTATGAGGGGTAGTAGTACTCCTCATTTATTAATCAACTGTCCTTGAAAAATATGGATAGATAGATAGATAGATAGATAGATAGATAGATAGATAGATAGATAGATAGATGATAGATAATGTTTTATTTACAGAGCAAAAGAAACTAGAATTGGTCACCAAATTTTCATATCAAATTGGTTTTTTTTAAAAAAAAAAATTATGTTTGCATCATTTGGGTTTCATTTCTTTTATTGTTTTAATTTTTCATTGCTCATTTTTGAATGTAAACCATACAAAATTAAAACAATTCCCATACATTAATTTTATGCTCTGTCTTGGAAAATTATTTGGATCTGTGACTATAATAAAAATACTGTATCATCTTATCAATAGTTTCTAAGATTATACCGGTTTAGATCCCAGATGAGACATTACTGGTTTGAACACACTAGACTAGATGCAAGATGCAATAATATAGCATTTGATTCCCAGATGTGATATATTCTAAGTAATTCATTTTCAGGGAAGTGAATCTATGTCAAGGCCTGAAGGCCATTCTCCCTTGCTTAAAATATTACATTTATTTTCACCAAAAGAGAGGTCATAAACTATGAATATAGACAGGCAAGCATAATAAGTTTTAACCTCATCTCTACAAAACCAAATTATTTGGGCAGGGATCGCTTGTATAAAAAACAATAGAGGGGGCGGAAGGCATTTCTGAGAGAGAAGGCTGAAAATAAAACTACTTGATAAGAAAAAACAATAGGACATCTAGAGTGAGACATTCTAAGGTGAGAAGTGGAATCAACTTATAAAATAATAGAATCCTAGGGACCTTGGAGATCTTCTAGTCCTATCCCTTCCCAAGGCAGGAATCTTTTTAGACCATTCCTGACAGACAGGTGTCCAATCTCTTCTTAAAAACCTCCAGCAAGGGAGTACCCACAACTCCAGAAGTTAAGTTATTCTATTAATTAATTAATTGTTGTCATTGTCATCTTTCTTCACTTTATATTTTGCTGCTGTTGGGTTTTTGTTTTTTGTTTTAGAATATCTGAATTCTATTAATTCTTTCACATCTCCTACCACCAAAGGTGTATGCGGCTTTCTTCTTAGCTGTTAGCTATACTTCTCAGGTAGCTGCAATTTCTCTCTGTGATAAAGCTAAAAGAGATACAGCAGACTGGTGCTTTTCTATACCAACTTAAGAATAAAGGCTAAGACAGATAAAGTTAGCTATTAAAGTTTCACGCTTAACAGAGTGCTGCAACAGAGACATTTTATTAACCAGTATCCCTAAGGAAATCCAATAAAAGAAATTAAAAAGAATTGTAGAGGTAGCCAACTATAGAGGAGGTAATCTCACTCTTAGTAAAAGTGATTAAGTTATAGATTGGTCTGGGAAGAGGGAAGGTTAGATCTAGAAAGTTTTCATGAGATTAAAATAAATACAGAGTTCATTTAACAACGCATACAGTTTAGTGTCCTATATTTTAAAGATTAACTATATATATGCCTTTGCTTTAAAAAATGATCACGTGTTTGCATTTTTGGTTGACCTGTAATTGTTTTACATCCATCTTACATGGATTTTAATATGTATTTGAAATTCAGAAGCGTACATCCTTTAAGTCTTGGTCCTAGTCAAAGATAATTGATCAATTGAGATCCATTTCAAAAAAGTCTCATTTGCCTGGACAGTTTAACTGGATCTTTAGCCTGATTCAGAAAGTCAATTCAATTCTGCGGATTTGGTTGAACCTCCTTCAGTCTCTGAACTGAACATTTGCACTCTACTAATTGTTTCCAGTAGGAAGGTTAGAACAAGGAAGTTTAGTACACTTGCCAAATTTTGAATATTTTTTTTAAAAAAACAATGATAAGTTAGATTGGGACTAATTCTTCGGGTCAGTGATTAAGACCAACCCAAGTCTGGTGAAACCAATAATAGAACTCAGCGGTTTAATGGGTAGATCTCAGGTTGGCGACAAGATGGTGAAGGAGCCAATTGTTCAAGTGATTGATTTGTTCATCTGTGATGGGAAATAAGGCAACTTCTGACCCTTCAGATAGTTTATGATCTATAGTACTCAGCAACCCAAAAGCCAAAGGGAAGGAGTGCTGGGATATGTATTCCTTTCCCAAAGGTTGCCTGATCTTATCTATGGTAGCCAGCTGGAAAGAAGGAAAAAAAATACCTTTCTGATTTTCTCTTGGCTAATTAGTGAACACCTTCAATTGACAGCAACAAAAAACCCCATCAGATCCCTTCTATCATAATCTATTTCATGTAATAGATCATCCAAGTGTCACATTTGTATAATGAAGAAATGCATCCTATTATCTTGTGAACAAATCAGAATAATAGAGTTGGAAGGGATCTTGGAGGTCTTCTAGCCCAACTCTATCCCATTTCCAAAAAATAGTTGTCCAAACTCTTCTTTAAAAAAAAAAAACTTCAATGATGGAGCATCCACAACTTCTCAAAGCAAGCCATTCCATTGATTAATTGTTCTGTGATGATTCATCTAACTCTCATCCCATGGACAGTATAAATTAGTTTTTAGGAAAGTCCAGCTTTCAGGTATCTGCCTGAGATTATTTCTTTTCACACCTGTGTCTCGGCCAATGGGATCTTTCCATTGTTGCCAATAAAACACAATTTAATTCTGTGCAGACTCCCATCAAAATATAATTCCAACTTTTCAGGTAATTAGAAGGGATTTATGGTATCATAGAGCAGGTATTTTTGCCACACATAGCAGTTGCTGTACCTTACCGATCTAAGTGATTCTTTCAATATGGAAGAGCAGCGGGTTTAATTTGAAACAGATGGCTCTTTCCAGTTAGAAAAAAAAACCCTTATTTGTTTGAGGCTCATTGAACAAGTATCACCCATTACCGTCTACCGTGCTAATTTAAGAACCTACATGTTAAACTTCACTACAAAATGTTGTGATGTGGTTATTATCTGCCTTGGTAAAAAAAAAAAAAAAAAGAGCCCTTTGGATACTTGAAATAGCTTTTCCACTTTCAAGGTCTTATTATTCCCTTTCATAGAAAGGATTCCTGGCAGTAGGCATCCCCTGCAGGCATTCCTTGAATCGACCACGTGAACCGGAAGAGCGCCTGTGCCAGCTGGCAGCTTCCTGGATGCTGCAGTTCCAGGAATCCTCAGCCTTTGTGTCCCGGGCATGGGGGATTTTCTCTGCAGTGATCAAACCTGCTGAATATGTGCAGGCTCTCGTGAACTGGAACTTGATTGTGAAGACTCTACAGCTATTTGGCAGCGGTTGCTACTGTCGATGTTTCCCCCTGATGACAGTGGAAAGTGACACAGGATGCCAGATGCTAGATGTAAGCCCAGGATGTAATTCTACTGTCTTGCTCACCTAAGATAGGAGAAAGAAACAAACTAAAATCTTAGGTGTGCCTGGCAAGAGAACCATAGCGCCCTTACCATTCTGCCTTTATTTGCAAGCTTTCCAGGTGACAGGTGTTTTTAGGCAGTTAGATATTTGCAGTTAGTTGAATTTGCTGGAAGGGACTCCATGTACAATCAGGCTCACAGAAATAATTAGCTTTTGCCGTTCCACCTAGTCCGGCTATGCTGCAATGTAGTTAGAGGGAAATATATGTATGATTTTTTTTCCCAGTAAACATTTCTATTAAGCTTTTTTTTTATTGCAGATGACTTTTTTTTTTTTAACAATTCTGGTTTTTCCAATATATTAAGCCAGTGGAAGAAGTGAAGGCCAACCTAAGCATTTTTTTTTTCTTTTGGTCTTTGAAAAATGTTTCAATGAATTTTGTGGGCAATACTTCCGATTAAGAATTCACTAGAGTGGGCAAAGTTTGGGATTTAAAGTGCTTTAGAATGTGGAATATCAAGATAGTCCCTGCTTGCAATTCCTTCACATAAGATTGCACGGCAGCTGGAGGATGGAAACATCATTGGCACCTGCATGATTCTGGAAGGAGATGCAGCTGCTTTAACGAGTCTCCTACATGCTCTGACATATCCCTGATACTACCAGGCTTGAAATTTTGAGCTTGGACAATCTGGAACTGTGCCACGTGTAGTCCAATCTAGGCATAGTACACAAAATTGTCTGCTACAATGTCTTCCCTGTCGATGACTTCTTCAGCTTCAACCACAATAATACACGGGCAGCCAATCGATACAAATTCAAGGTAAATCACTTCGAACTCGATTGCAGAAAATACAACTTCAGCAACAGAGTGGTCAACACCTGGAATGCCCTACCTGACTCTGTTGTTACAGCCTCAAATCCTTACAGCTTCAATCTCAAACTGTCTACCGTAGACCTCACCCCATTCCTAAAAGGTCCGTAAAGGGGGTGTGCATAAGTGCACCAGCATGCCTATCGTCCCTGTCTTACTGTCCCCATTTATCTGTATTCACTTCCTTTGTTCATGTTTATGTTCATAGTTATACCTGCTATCTTGTACATGTTTGACAAACAAACAAATAAATAAATAAAAATAATCATGTAATTTAATCCAAAGCACTACATGGCCCTATCAGGCCCTAGATTGAAAGAAGTTTACAGACACTTCCTGAGGAACAAGTCCATTTACCAAATCATTTATGTCTGAGTGACATGTGCCTTAGTTACAGCTGATGGGTTGAGTTTGCCACCAAAGGGTGCTGCAGGACTCATACAGTCTTTACCACAATATGAAGACAACACATATTTTTGTTACCCTGTTTTCTGGGGAAGCTGAAGCTGGATCGAGGAGTTCAAACAGGAGAGTGGTGCTTTTTATGGGAAAATGGGAAGAAAATCTATGTAAACATTTCAGTGTATGTGGAGAAAAAGTCTTCAGAAGCTGACAATAGTTCCCATTGGCACTATGTCTGTGTTCTCCTGTTCTTTAGTTGGAATGGCTGTCAAACTAAGGTACTTATTTCAACAGAATAAAGACTCTGTGGGAAGGCTTCTGGTTTGCAGGGCTTTGGCGACAGGCAGGAATCCACGATCGTGCGCAGTTTCTGCCTGGGCTCATCGCTGGAGCGCCCCGAGCCAGCTGGCTTTGGGGCTAAGCCACCCCGTAGAGGTGGTGAATATGGGGGAGATCACCAGCAGGGTCGAGGAGAGCCACATCTCTCCTCCTCAGCTGGCCAAACTCCCTTTCCCGAAGGCGGTAAGAGCGGCGGTCAGAAATGGCCGCCTCAAAGAAGCACTCAACCAGAAAAGAAATTGCAGGAGGAAGTTAAGAAGTGAAAGTTTTGGCAGACCGGGATAAAAAGCAACAACTAAGGTACCCTGGAATTTAAATTTTATAAAAGATAACATCACTCCCAAAGAAGAGTTGGAAGCAGCAAATGAAAGTGAAAAGGGAAAGATTTTTTTTTCTTCACTCTCCTTCCTCACATTGACAGCGAAAAGAGCTGAGTAGGAAATCGGAAAGATCCGCTTTGGCACCAATAGATAATTAAACTGGAAATATAATTAAATGCCAAAGGGACAATAGAGATTTCTGAACATTAAAAAATCCTCTTTTTTTGCTATAAGTGGGAAGGGAGAGGAAAAGAATAAGGGCAGGATTTGGAAGGAGGAGTCTGCCTGGAATTCAAAAGAATCTAAAGTTAAATCTTAATAAGACTTCTAAAAGATACATTTTAACTGGAACTTTGCAACTAAATAGTAAACCCAGGAAGAGAAAGTGAAAAAAGAAGAAAGTGCTAAAAGAAACAGCTTGTGTGTATTTGGATTGCTTGGTGACTTTGGGATTTCTGGAAATTATATTTGAATGACTAAAAACAATTGGGTGGCTGTTTAAAACAATTCTACAATGGCATCACTGCTGGATAAACTGAAAATGGAATTTAAAAAATATAAAGAAGAGGCACAAGAAGGGAAGGGCTCCTTTGGCTCCGTTTTTCAATTCTTAGAAATGGCGGTCTGTGTCTACAAGAAACAACAAGAAAAGACTGCGCAAAAAGAAGATTGGGGCAAAGAAGAAGCCATCTTTAATGAACAAGTAACTCTATCTGGGGAAGAAAGGGGAAAGGGGGGAAAGAGAATGGAGAATTTAAGAAAAAGGGAAAAATAATGTGAAAAGTGGATATAATGTTGGAAAGCAACAGAAAAGGGGAATACAGAAGAGGGAAATGGAGGTGGAGAGATAGGGGGATAAAAGGGAAGAAGAGAAGAAGAGAGGGAAGAAGGAAGGGAAGAAGGAAGGGAAGAGAAGTTACAAAGGTTTGGAGCACGATGTAAAGAAACAGGACTTATTCAAAGATAATGGGTGAAAATTTAACTGAAAAAGGGATTCTGTAAAGGTACATAAGATTGTATTGTTATATTTGTAATAGAAATAATGTTAGAAAATTGGAAACAACATATGATTAAAAAGTGGGATAAAATAGTCAGTGTAATTCAGTGAAACTTTTGTGAACAAAATAAATGAAATGAAATAAATGAGAGAATTGGATTAGGAAGGAATGGGAATATTTTAACTACTCAATGTTTTATAAAATATAAGTGAAGTAATTAATGATAGAATTGAATTGGTATGGATTGTTGTCTTAATTATATTATATATTTATAATCTTATCTTTTTTTAAAATACAGTGTGTAGTTTTAGAATGTACCATGCAGAATCCGAACGGAAGTTATGTATTATATTAAATGTTATAATTTTAGGGGAAAGATATAAAGGCATCATACTCCAATCAGTGATTACAGGAGAAATTTTGTTTAATGAGAAAAGATAATAGACAGTTGAAACAGGACAGACAAAGAATATAAGTATAATGATTTGAATTGAGATGAAATAAATAAAATAAAATTAAGAAAGTTAAAAGAGGGGAGAAGCTATATGGAAAATGTAGAATGGTAATAAGATATGAAATGGAATATAAAAATGAGAATGAACTTGAATTTGTGTCTGTACGAAGAGATGTAACATGGGATCATGCTGCTTTCAAAAATATGTTTTATGTTTTTATGTTTTATGTTCTGTTTGTTTATGTTTGTTTTCTAAAAATCAATAAAATTTTCAAAAAAAAAGAATAAAGACTCTGCGTGACAGAAGTATAAGTTATCGTTCTTTTTTATAGAATTAAGTGTTCCGCCTATTGTTTTCTTGCTGCTTAGATTCTACTCCTTGGTAGCCGAAATAGAAAGTCCTGACATCTCTTTGTGGTCTTCTCTTCTTGTGCATCACCAAAGCTGGAGTAGATGACAAACACACTGAAAGAAAGAATTTCCTCTGAAGCTTGAAGCTGTGGAAACAGAAAAATGTTAACAAGAGTTCCTAGCAAGATAGGAACTTTCACTCACTCACATCTTTATAAGTCCCAAACAGGGAGCAGCCATCTCTTTTAGTATTCTATGAAAGCTCTCAAGACTGAAAGCACTTCTGGAGAAAGATGTAACTTTTGGGACACTCCCAACAGTTTGAATACAATTCATTTTTCACCATAAAATGACTGCATAGGCATGACCTCCAGTTGTATGGAATGGAAAAAAAAAACCCTGACTCAGTCTTTTTAGAACTGATATTAGAAATGGTAGCTGAAGCAATTCACATAAGTAGGGTATATCTCCAGCCTATTAGACTTCCCTAGAGGGGATATGTCCCAGATAATAAATAGGGAAGTTTCCTCACTTCCAGCCAGCCACAGAACTCAATATCCCAAATATTTGCTTTGAGAGCCACAAACCTTATTAGCAATGTGATTGCTTTGATGAAAGAAGTCCCATCCTCATGCAAGACCAAATGTGGCTCTTTCACAAGGTCAGTTATTTATTTATTTGTTTTATTTTATACCTTTATTATTTTTACAAATAACTCAAGGCAGCAAATATGCCTAATATTGCTCCTTCTATTTCCCCCTCAACGACAACCCTGTGAGGAAAGAGTGACTGATTCAAGGTCACATAGCTGGCTTTCCCAGCTTAGGTGGGATTTGAACTCATGCTCTTCCTGTTTTTAGCCTGGTGTCTTAACTGTTAGACCACACTGGTTCTCAATTTTCTTATTGTGAAGATCCTAGCATGGATTGGCTGTGCAAGAATTGGCCAACAACTTTGGGGGATCCTTTCAGAGTGATGCTTCCCTAGCAGTGTGATAGATGGGTAGGATTTATTTTTTTTCCATTTCACATCTTTACTCCACAAATGGAAGATTCTCTTACACTGACTGCCATAGACTGGCAGCTACTAATCAGAATGAGAATAGATCTGGAAGGGACCTTGGAGGTCTCCTAGTCCAGCCCCCTGCTCAAGCAGGAGACCCTATACCATTTCAGGCAAGTGACTGTCCAGTCTCTTCTTTAAAAACCCCAGGGATGAAGCAATCACAACTTCTGAATGCAAGCTGTTCCACTGTTTAATTGCCCTCACTATTAGAAAGTTTCCCCTGAATTCCAGGTTGTTTCTTTCCTTGATTAATTTCCACCCATTGCTGTTGTCCTGCCCTCTGGTGCTTTGGAAAATGAATTGATCCTCTTTGTGGCAGCCCCTCAAATATTGGAATACTGCTATCATGTCCCCCTAGTACTATTTTCTCTAGGCTAGCCAAACCCAAATCCTGCAACTAGACTTGAGAAAGTAAGAATGGGCTCATGTGATGTATGCTGGAGGTAGCTCCAATGCTCTGCCCTTGAGCAGAGAGAGACATGATGTTTCATGGTTCTTTGGTGTTCCCTCAGCTGGGTTGTTTTCTTGCAGACATCTCATTACTCACACTAGGTAACATCATCAGTTCTAACATCATGCTTTCAACCCCAAGCTACAAATGTTCTCCTTTATTGGCATAATGTTTCAAAAGAAAATGGTTTGCCTGAGGATCGAGACTGAATCCTCCTTCCACTGTTCCAACTCAGATGCTCCCAAGCATGTTTGGGGACCTGTGTTCATTCTTCTTGTGATGCTGACTCAGATGCAGAGCCTGGGCCTGAATCACCGCCACTACAGCTGCTCCTCTGTCTCCTCACATTGGCATGCTGATGGAGAGCGCTGCTGCTCTCCTAAAGGTAAAAGTAGCAGCCGCCATTTTGGGGTGGTGCAGAAAGTTCTGAGGCATGGTGAAAAGTATGCTGTGAGGCAGCAGTTTCCAGAATGACATATTTCATCCCACTCTAGCAGGACTACGTGAGTCAGTCCTGAAAAACTGAAGTCAGATGATCGGAGCTAATCCCAGGAACAGAGATTCTATTAGACAATTCCTACTTCTTTCTGGGTGCAGTTCATAATGTTGACTACAGCCTACAGGGCTTAATTGATTTAGGACATGTAGACCTGAAAGACCCCCATTTCTATCTTTGTGCATAAGCCTCAAGGAGGGTTTCTTTCTTTCTTTCTTTCTTTCTTTCTTTCTTTCTTTCTTTCTTTCTTTCTTTCTTTCTTTCTTTCTTTCTTTTCTTCCTTCCTTCCTTCCTTCCTTCCTTCCTTCCTTCCTTCCTTCCTTTCTTCTTTCTTTCTTTCTCGTATGTGAGGCACATAGGACAGGTGCTCATAAGTGAGGACTTCCATAGTGGCTGTTTCTGAGCTCTGCAACTCTCTTCTCACAAAAGCCATTGACAATAATTCTAAACAAAATTATTTAAGCCTATCAAGTGAATCCATCTGCCAATGTGCGATTTTGTTCTTTAAACTGGCCGTGGTTTATTGATGATTATTCTAGTCTAACACCATTTCTAAACACTGCACATTATCACTAGTGTGTTTAGAGTAGTCTTTATTCTCATCTGCTTATGTTTGTTCCATCTGTTTTTATGCTAACATTTTAATCGTGGATGTGTTCATTTGTGAATTGTGAGTGGTTTTAACTTTTGATTGTCAATGTAAATCAATAGATTAGGTAATACGTAAGTGGGGAAATGGGCAAGAATCTACTTCCTCATAATGTAGATTGGTTGATCATGAATATGATGGAGCTGGTTAGTCTTTCCCCAATGTGATGTATGTAATATTTTTCTTTAGCTTGCTTTTTCTTTTAACTTTTTTTATATTGCTGTCTCTAAAGTTCAAGATGTAAGCCTTGAGAGAGGGGGGAGGGGAGGGAGGGAGGGAGGGAGAGGGAGAGAGAGAGGGAGAGAGAGAGGGAGAGAGATTGAAAGAAACACCCAATGTGCTATCCTTTCAAGTAGCATGCATCGGCTTGAATGTACAACATATGCACACAGACAGCGACATATGCATACCAAACCAGAAACAGGCGACATCTGTGAGTGCCAAAAACCACAGTGTAACCTAAGGACAAAACAAAGAGACAGTTAAATAAAAGCAAATTGAATTAAAGCAGGGTGTAAATTAATTTAGGCATGTAAGAAAATAAGAAATGGAGCTGGAGGGAATCATTTTGCAAATTTAGTTTTAGAAGTTACACGATTACAATTAGGACAAAAATTACCATTAGTCCCTTTTATCTGACCTGAGACTTCCTGCCGTTTTAGCTTTCTTTAAAGAGACAATGATGCTGCATGATGCTATTTAATGTCAATAAATCCTGGAACTGAAAAATGCCTCTTTGTTCTTCCATTCAAAGGTATAGAGTCTTTATCTCTGCCTTCCCGCAAGATGTTGCTGTCCAGATAGGTTGACTTTTAACTCCTCCGTTCCCTCAAACATTACGGTTAGCAGACTGGCTCTGTCTTATAAGAATTTCAGTGGTACTAGGTCAAGAAAGATTATTTTATATCCATGGTGATAGTTGAACCTCAACTACTTAGGACACATCTCAAGGAATTCTTTGAAGTCTTCCAGTTCACAACATGCTGTGGCTATCTCATTCATACCAGTTGTGACCAGGAAGACTTCAAAGAAATAAGCTAATATACCAGGAAAGAAGTGTGAAGTCAAGAAGCTGCAACAGTAGGCAACTAGAGGAAATATCATTATAGAAATCTGATGACACCAAGACTTTGAAGCAAGAGAAGAATTCAATAGTCTTATAAGACATTCCAGAGCTAACTTAGACTGAAAGTCTTCATTTCTTGAACTAAGGTGTAAGTGTTTTTGAAGATGGGTATCTATGGCAAATCTAAAACAGCTTTAGTAACATCAAAGCCCACAAAGCACATTTTCTTCCACTTGGCAGGAAGCTATAATATTTGGCACCTGAGAAATGGCATTCATTTCCTGAACTTGCAAGTGACTACAGATACGATTGGCAGGAGAGAGAGAGAAATGTTTTAAAAGAAGGTGAGAAAGAAGAGACGTTAGTTCATTTTTTGTTAAAAAAGTTTCCCAAAGTCACCAATTGCTTTATTGACAGGACATAAAGAATCTGAAAGAAAATGAATGCGGAAGGAAAACAAAACTGGTGGACTTGGCCAACCATTGTGGTAAATTATTTACACAGAAGTAATAACGTTAAAATAAGGACATCTCCTTTTAATGGTTCCAGAGCTTCTACCATATCTTTCTTTAATTTCTTGACCCAGCTCCTCCGCTTCTAGCACATGCATCCTGAACCATTAAGCTCGCTTGTTTTTCCATGGCTTAGTTTTATACTCCCTACCCAGTCAGAAAGAAAACAACTTATTACACTTCCCAAGTATATACCATGCCTTGTGAGGGTTGGGGGAAAAAAATCATTTAAAATGTGTGTGATCCAGGGGTAGAATTCAACCGGTCTAACAACTGGTTTGGGGAGTGCGTGTGCAGCGTTTGCAACCCACCTTCTGCTGCAACCCCTGTGTGTAAAACAGCTGATGCACAGCAATCCGCTGTGCCACGTGAATCAGCTGAGCTGGAAAACCCGGAAATAAAGCACAGACTAGAGAGCCTGGGCTGGCGGGTGAGCCCAACAGCTGATCACTGGAGCTACTGGTTCGCCCAAACCAGGCCAAATCAATAGGATCCCACTCCTGGTGTGATCCCATTTCTTCATTCATCTCCCTCTCTGAGGGAAATGGGCAATTAAGAAATATGAAATATCAATAAATAAAATAAATTGTATAGGTTTAAATCTATAAAGCTGCTCTGTCCCCGAGTTCACTTTAACTGCTTTTGTATATGGCATCACCAGTTTGATCATTTCATTTTTGGCTGCTGGTCTCATTTCCTTTTAACAATATTTCATGTTACATAGTTCATTCCAACTGAAAAGAATATGTTTAGCTCAGGATTGAATTGAAGAGTCCTTGCTGGTCACTAAGCTCTGTTGTTTTCTTACAGACATTTCATTACCCAGCTAAATGACATCTTCAGTGCTAGGCCATCAGTTAGGTAATGAAACGTTTGTAAGAAAACAAACTGAGCTCAGACCACCAGAGAACCCATAGTATTGTTTACAAGAGCACAAAAGAGCTCCTATAGAATATACATCTGGCTTGTTTATTTCTTTTTTAAACTGGGCCATTAAAGCTCATCATTATATTGCTGGTCTGTACCAGTTCCTTGGAGATTAAACATTTTATCACCTGATGATTAAAGGAGTCATTGCTTTGCAATTAGCACTTTCAGTTTAATTGTGAGATATTTAATTTCATTTATAGACAGAACCATTCATTAGTTGGGCAGTATATAGCTGGATGGGTGCATTATTGGGAAGCAACAGTGAATGGGAAAACTGCTAATACACACACACACACATGCAAACACACAGCTGAAAAATAAGGACCTAATCTTGCAGATTCGGGAGCCAAGAAAGCAAAACCATAATTATTTGTGTTTGTTTGTTTGTTCCTCTGATATAGGCTGGAACTTTGGTTTTGGAACAGAGATAAAGAATATCTACTATCCAATGTCAAGTCCTATTTTAATTTATTTAAGTCAAAGTTTGGCTTACCAGTGGTTAATCAAAAATTCAGGTCAAAGACTCTGAGCTAAATTGCAGCTTTCCATTGGGCTCATATTTTCCCTGTATTATATTATATTATGTTTTGTTACTCCCCAAAAATATCTGTAGCTCATGGTTGAATTGTGGAGTCCTTGGTGAACTCCACTGATGGTGGAGTCCTTGGTTCTTTGTTAGCCAACATTTCATTACCAGCCTAGGTAACCATTTCAGTACTATTGAGTATGGAGTTTGCTCCCTGTTTATATACAGTAGCTTGCCCTTCCAATGTTATTGGGGGTGTGGTTTTCTTTTTGGTAAACCCTGATTAAGTTGTTGTCTTTTGCTTGCTTGATCATTTGTCTGATGTTAATCACTAAATTTTCATTATGTCTTACAGTGGCTGTTAAGTCCTTACATTGTATGTTGTAGATGACTCTCATTTTATCTTCTTGGGCAACTGGGACTTTTGGTTTTCTTAAGAAGTTTTGGAAGGGAAGGCAAGGCAGGGCAGGGCAGGGCAGGGCAGGGCAGGGCAGGAAAGGAAAGGAAAGGAAAGGAAAGGAAAGGAAAGGAAAGGAAAGGAAAGAAAAAGAGCTTTTCAATTGCAAGCCAAGAATTAATTGTTTCTGAGGAAAATACAATTACTTCTGTTTGAATGTATTGTATTATTTTCAAGCAGTCATGTATTTTCAAGATAATATTAATGTTAAGCTTATGGAAATTGTTTAAAATGTATCAGCTGCATTAGAAAAAATCTATATACTATTTTGCTGACTGTAATAAGCTAAAGAAAGCATGACTAGTTGTTTTGAGAAAGTTTCCAAAGCTCTAAATTGTATGTCATGATGGGGAGAGAGCTTGTGTCTGAATAAGGTGAGAGGAACTACATACAGCTAGCCCTCAACTTATGTCCTTTGTTTAAGTACAGTCTGAAGTTACAACGGCTCTGAAATAGTTGATTATGACTGGTTCTCGCACTTGCCACAATTACAACATCTCTGCAGTCACATCAAATTTTGGGCACTTGGCAACTGGCATGAGGTTATATATGGTTGCAGCAGCCCAGGGTAGCAGGACTGCCATTACAACCTTCCCAGGGGACTTCCAATAAGCGAAGTCAACAGGGGAAGCTCGATTCACTCTAAGATTCACTTAACAACCATAGCAAAAAGGTAGTAAAATTGGGTGTGACTCACTTAATGGGTGCATCACTTAGTGATGGAAGTTCCAGTCCCAATGCTGGTTGTAAATTTAAGATTAGGAGCCATGGTGGAGCAAGTGGTTAGAATGCCTTATTGCAGCTAATTCTGCCGACTGTCAGCCATTTGATCCTGACCAGTTCAAGGTTGACTCAGCCTTCCATCCTTCTGAGGTTGGTAAAACCTAGATTGTTGGGACAAAATGCTGACCCTGTAAATCGCTTAGAGAGGGCTGTAAAGTACTATGAAGTGGTATATATGTCCAAGTGCTATCACTATTACTTGTATGGCTTTCTCTTTTTCAATCCTGATAAAATTATTCCTATCCTTGGAGGACTATGCAGAATAAATATACTAGGCTATCTGGAAAAAATCTAGAACAATTCAGACAGATGTAAAATGTTGACCCTGGGTTGAAATTTCTCTTTGCAACCCAGGCAGCTAGATATACATAACTGTATGTTATTAAAACCCCACCTACAGAGAACATCAAAATGCAGTCAGAAACCATAGTTTTGCCACCTTTGTGTAATTTTCATTAAAATGTGAATGCACCCCTTTTCTCATATCAGTTTTGTTTCAAGCATGGGTGCTCCTGTTTTTCTGTTGTTTTTAGAACTTGTTTTGTATTACCATGCTGCTCATAAATAGAGTTGTTTTTGAAATTCTGTCCTAGTTCTTAGAATCTGAACTCTTGCATATTTGATGTTCTACCCTGGAAATGCTGATGAAGAACTAGCTTGTGGGCCTTTTGAATCAATAAACCAGGCAAAGAAAAGAGAGATTTTAGCTTTTTCTGTCCCACCCTTTAAAAAAAATGATGTGTGTCTATTCACACATAACCTTAAAAAATATCTCAATGTAGCCATGCTTCATTTCACACAATCATTTGTAAATGTGTGGTTGATTCATTGCATACCGGTCTACACTCTACCGTAGACTCAATAACAGCCAGACTAAATATCAGTTGCCTAGTTAACTATAGGTTTGAGACACTTAAATTGACTGTCTACTTGGTTTTAGCTTTGGGGCTGATAAATTAATTACTGCTGCCAAGTAAACAGCTCCTAAGTACTGGTGGATAGCTTGGAGTGAAATCTATATTATGGACTATGTTTAGTCCATAATATAGCTAGGTACAAACAGATCCCCCCCTGATACCTCCAGCTCAAAGACACCCCAACCAGGCACCCAGATGAAACCTAGCTTCCTAATAAATGATAGCTGTCCATTTACTCAGAGCCAAGCTGCACTAAAAGCCTCCAATACAGGAACAGAATGTTGCCAGCCAATCAAGACACAAAAAAGCCACAAATCAGATAGAAGATATTAGAAACACCAATCAAGCAGAACACAGCAAACTCCAAGACCAATAAACACAGACCAAGACTCCCAACCAATCAGGATGAAGAAAAAACCATTCTGGCACAGCAATAGGCTAGCTCCAAATTTAAAACCGAAACAACTGTGAAAGTCTGACTCACAGACGAACACAATACAGAAGCCTGATGATGGCAGATGAGATTCTGCCGAAACGTTGCTACAACTTTAAAAGCACAACTACATTGACGTGGGAAAATACCCGAACAAAGCTGAATACCGGCAACATTTCAACAAAATCTCATTCTCTGTAAAAGAAGCCTTGACAGCCATCCAAAACAAATACAACCCCACCAAGCACATCCTAGATCTGACCAACCACTGCCTATCCAATACATACTTCACCTACAGTGGACAAAAATACAAACAAATAGAAGGAGCACCCATGGGATCACCCCTCTCACCTGTCATCGCAAACCTCTACATGGAACCCTTTGAAACACAAGCTCTAGAAAAATATGATCACAAACCCAAACTCTGGCTCAGATACGTAGATGACACCTTCATAATCTGGCCACATGGGAAAGAAAAACTGAACAACTTCCTCACACACCTCAACAGCCTACACCCCAAAATACAATTCACCATGGAAACAGAAGCTAACAATCAACTTCCCTTCCTAGATGTCTTAGTATACAAAAAATCCAATGGCTCCCTAGGACATACCATGTACCAGAAGAAAACACATACAAACCGTTATCTACACGCACACTCACACCACCACCCAGCATAGATCAGTTCTGTAGCTGAGACACTCATCTTCAGAACAAAATGCTTAGCCGATGAACAACACCTAAAAACCGAACTACACACTCTCACTAATGTACTAACAGCCAATGGATTCCAAAGAAAGAAGATTACCCACCTAATCCCAAAAGAAACCCCAACCAAAATCCAAGACAGAGGACAAGAGAACGGCAAAGCCCTCCTCCCATATATAAAAGGCACTACAGACAAAATCAGCAAGATCCTCCAAAAACACAACATTAAGACAGCATTCTGCACAAACAGAAAAATATCCACCATCCTAAGAAACCCTAAAGACAGAATCGAGTTAGAAAACCAAGGAGTATACGAAATCCCATGCCCCACCTGCCCCACCACATACATCAGACAAACCAACAGAAGAATAAGTATACGCATTGAAGAACACAAGAACTCAATCAAAAAAGAAAACCGACCTCTTCCCTGGTCCAACACCTCAAAACCACAGCACATGAGATTGACTTTAAAAATACCAGAACTATTGCCAAAACTGAACACTTCAACAACAGAATAATCAGAGACGCCATAGAGATAGAAAAATGCCCACACAGCATGAATAAACGAGATGATACCTCCCGCCTACCAGCCATTTGGAAACCCGCCCTTATTAACAAACGAGTACCTAACATGAAGAATGACACCAGATTCACACCCACGAGGGCCACATAAGATGCTACGACCACACTTGTAGAAAGCAGACTCACACCCACACAGATGATAAGACACGACCACGGACCAGAAGCCGTACCACAACTACATATCTACCTGCTTCAAACCCCTCCGACCCATACATGAAACGAACGGACGCTCACCATGAAGATGTGGCATGACCACAAATGCGAAGCCAAACAACAGGATCCCAGCTCACCAGCTCAAATCCCCCAGCAACTAAGACTAACCTGAGCAAAACCAAGTCCCCACCTGAACAGAACACACCCCCAGCCAATCAGAACACAGCCAACCTCCCAACCAATCAGAACATAGCCAAACCCCCAATCAATGAGAACACACCCCCACCCAATCAGAACACAGCCAAGGCCCCACCCAATCAAGTCACACCCCCACTAGCAGTTAAAAGGAAGAAGCAGCTGCAAGTTCACATTACTCCGAGAAGCACAAAGCTGAAGACACAAGCCTGAAGATGATGAATGAGATTTCGTCAAAACGTCGCCAAGATACTTCCAATTTTATGTGGGAGAAAATCCGAATAACCAAAGATCCATATATCTACATCTACATCTACATCTATCTATATTTGTTTTTGTAGATTTTCACAGGTACAGGTATGCAGGTCTTGGCGTGTTCGGGTCTTTTCCTGTCTAAGATTGAGAGCATCTTGGCAATATTTCGATGAGGTCCCATTCGCCATCTTCAGGCTGGTGCTCTTGGCTTCGTGCTTGTGCGAGCAAAGCATGATCGGAGTTGCCGTCTCCCTATATATACTGGTGGGGAGGTTGGCTGTGTTGTCATTTCTTGATTGGTTGATGGAGTTGATGTTTGCAGATTGGCTGGCTTTTTCGTAAGAACATGTGTGGCTGAGGTATTGGCTGTGTGTCTATCAGCCTTCTGTGTTGTAATGACCTGGGTAACGGGCTTTTTTATAACCTTCTGAGTTCTATTGTTGTGGCATCCTGGGTCTTGTGCTGTAATCTCCTGGGTTGTTGGCTGTGTTGCAACATTCTGAGCCTTTGTGGTGTAACCTCCTGAGTTCTGTGATTAGATATCCTGAGCAGGTGGCTGTGATGTGACATTCCGGGTTTTGGTTTGGCTCCGAGTTTGAGGCCTGGATATGTGTTCATGGAGTGTGTCCATTTGCTTGGTTTGGGGGTCGGGGTGTGTGACAGCTGGTGATGCAGCCATGGTCTGGTTTCTGGACAGTGGTTGTCTTTCGTCTATGGGATGGGTTTGGGTTTGAGTTTGGTGAGGGAGAATGGTGGTGGTGTCATGGGTTGTTTTGGGTCCGGTGTTGGTTTTCGTGGCTGGGACTCATTTGTTGATAAGGGCTAGTTTCCAGATGTCTGGTAGGTGGAAGGCATCATCCCATTTATTCATGTTATGGGGGTGTTTCTCTATTTAGATGGCTTCCCTGATTATTCTCTTGTTGAAGTGTTCAGTATTAGAGATTAATTTGGTTCCCTCAAAAAATAAATTTCATGTCCTGTAGCTTTAAGGTGCTGGAAAAGGGAGGAAGTATTTTCTACTTTTCTGACTGCGTTCTTGTGTTCTGAGATGCATGCATTTATTCTCCTGTTGGTTTGTCCAATGTATGTGGCTGGGCAATTGTTGCATGGAATTTCATAAACTCCTTGGTTTTCTAGCTGGATCTTGTCTTTGGGGTTTCTTAGGATGTTGGTTATTTTTTGGTCAGTGCTGAAGGCTGTCCTGATATTGTGTTTGTGGAGAATTTTGCTGATTTTATCTGTGGTGACTTTGATGTAGGGGAGGAGGGCGATACCATTGTCCTGTTCTGTATCTCGGTTTCTGGAGGGTGTCTCCCTTAGGATTAGGTTGGTAATTATGCTTCTTGGGAATCCATTGGAAATTAATACGTTTGTGAGGGTGTGTAATTCTGTTCTCAGGTGGTCTTTGTCAGCTAGGCATTTGGTTCTGGAGATGAGGGTCTTGGCTACGGAGTTGATCTGTGCAGGATGGTGATGGGATTGTGCATTTAAGTAGTGGTTGGTGTGTGTTTTCTTCCGGTGGATGGTGTGTCCTAGGGAGCCATTGGGTTTTTTGTAAATTAGGATGTCCATGAAGGGAAGTTGGTTGTTGGCTTCTGTTTCCATGGTGAATTGTATTTCGGGGTGTAGGCTGTTGAGGTGTGTGAGGAAGTTGTCCAGTTTTTCTTTCCCATGTGGCCAAATTATGAAAGTGTCATCTACATATCTAAGCCAGAGTTTGGGTTTGTGTTCGGATTTGTCTAGAGCATTGGTTTCAAAGTGTTCCATGTATAGGTTAGCGATGACGGGTGAGAGGAGCATAGGTGGTCCTTCTATCTGTTTGTATCTTTGTCCATTGTAGATGAAGTATGTGTTGGTTAGGCAGTGGTTGGTCAGATCTAGGATGTGCTTAGTGGGGTTGTATTTGTTTTGGATGGCTGCCAAGGCTTCTTTAATAGGTACTTGGGTGAAGAGGGATATTACATTGAAGCTCACAAGTAGGTCGCTGGGTTGTAGGTTTTGTTTCTTTATTGTTTCTATGAAGTGGAAAGAGTTTTGTACATGTGAGGTGATGGATTCTGTGTAGGGCTGGAGTTGTTTGGTGAGAAATTTGGCAAGATTCTGTAGAGGTGAGCCTATGGAGCTGACTATGGGTCTGAGTGGTGTTCCTTCTTTGTGTATCTTGAGGAGGCCATAGAGTTTAGGGCATCTGGATGATTTTGCTCTGGGGATGATTTTTTGCTGGATCTCTTCACTGATGGGGGAGGCTTTTATTTTGGATTTGGTGGTTTTTTCCAGGTAGGTGGTGGGGTTAGTATTTAGAGGTTTGTAAGGGGGGTCTTGGAGTAGGTTGGATAGTTTGGATTGGTAGTCCAATGTGTTCATCACAACCGTGGCGTTGCCTTTGTCTGCTAGGAGAATGATTATGTTGTTGTCTTTCCTCAAGTTGGTGAATGCTTTTTGTTCTTCTCTGTGTAAGTTGCTTCTGGGTGAACTGCTGGAGCAGAGGACATTGGTGACTTCCAGTCTGATTTTATTGGCTACATCTGGGTTAATTTTGGTTAGGCTAGCTTCAACTCCGCATATAATGTTTTCGGTGGGGATGCGTTTGGGGGCAACTGCAAAGTTGAATCCCTTGGAAAGGACATTGGTTTCTGCTCTGGTGAGGGTTCTGTCTGATATGTTGTGTACTGTTTGTTTCATGCGTTGTTGTGGGAGGGAGTTGGGCTTCTGTGGAGTTTGCTGGTATGTGTGTCTGTCTTATGGGAGGTTTCTGTTTTGGCTGTCCAGAGGGCTAGTTGTTTGGAATTGTCCCAGAGTGCTGGGTGGATTTTGTTGCTGAGTTTGAGGTGGAGAATAAGAAGTTCCTTGTTGGTTTGGTCTAGTAGGAATCTTTTCTTGTGGAGTTTGTTTCTGATTAGGGCTAATTCCTTTCTTTTCAGGACCCCTTCAGTGGCTGAGGTTTTGGAATGGAATTTGAGTTGGAAGCATGTGGGGATCACTTTTTTGTCTCGGCAATTGCATAGGTCACATAAGATAGTGGCTCTTCGGACTTCGAATTTCTCATAGGTCCTGGTCATCTAGAAGGTTTCCTCCCAGTAGAGGTACGATATTTGTTTTTGTAGTTTTTCACGGGTGCAGGTATGCAGGTCTTGGCATGTTACAACACAGGAGGATGATAGACACACAGCCAATACCTCAGCCACACATGTTCTTACGAAAAAGCCAGCCAATCTGCAAACATCAACTCCATCAACCAATCAAGAAATAACAACACAGCCAACCTCCCCACCAGTATATATAGGGAGACGGCAACTCCAATCACGCTTTGCTCACACAAGCTTGAAGCCGAAAGCACCAGCCTGAAGATGGCGAGTGGGACCTCGTCAAAATATTGCCAAGATGCTCTCAATCTTAGACGGGAAAAGACCTGAACACGCCAAGACCTGCATACCTGTACCCATGAAAATCTATGAATATGTATGTATGTATGTATGTATGTATGTATACGTATACGTATACGTATACGTATACGTATACATATACATATATATTTTCTTAAGTTTTCGCAGGTACTTACATGTATGGCATTCGGCTTTGTTCGGGTATTTTCCCACGTCATTGTCGTTGTGCTTTTAAAGTTGTAGCAACATTTCAGCAGAATCTCACCTGCCATCATCAGGCCTCTGTATTGTGTCCGTCTGTGAGTAAGACTTTTATAGTGCTTTCAGATTTAAATTTGGGGCAGCCTATTGCTGTGCCAGAATGATTTTTTCTTCATCCTGATTGGTTGGGAGTCTTGGTCTGTGTTTATTGGTCTTGGAGTTTGCTGTGTTCTGCTTGATTGGTATTTCTAATATCTTCTGTTTTTTTTTTTTTTGGCTCTTTTTGTATCTTGATTGGCTGGCAACATTGTGTTACTTTATTGGAGGCCTTTAGTGCAGCTTGGCTCCGGGTAAATGGATGGCTATCATTAGTTAGGAAGCTAGGTTTCATCTGGGTGCCTGGTTGGGGTGTGTTTCAGCTGGAGCTATCAGGGGGGATCTGTTTGTGCCCAGGTGTTTGCCTGGCTTGTGGTGTGGAGATTTTTTTGTTTGTGAGTGCAGGCTTCCAAATGATTGACAGTCTGGTGGAATCATCTCTTCTATTCATGCTTTCTGGTCTTTTTTCAATTTCTATGGCTTCTCTGATGATTCTGTGGCTGGGGTTTTCTATAGTGGTTAGGGTTTGGGTGCCATTGAAGTTGATGCTATGACCTGTGGCTTCCATGTGTTGGACTAGTGAGGAAGTGTGTTCCAGCTTTTTGACTGCATTTTTGTGTTCATCCAGGCGGGTACTTATTCTTCTATTGGTCTGTCCAATGTATATGGCCGGGCATGATGCAGAGGGGACTTCGTATATGCCTTGGTTTTCCAGGTCAATTTTATCTTTGGGGTTCCTAAGGATGGCTGCTAGTTTTTTTGTCTGTTTTGAAGACAGTCTTGATGTGATGTCTGTGTAGTATCTTACTGATTTTGTCTGTAGTACCTCTTATGTAGGGCAGGACAGCTGTTCCATAGGTCTGTTCATCTTCTGGGTCTCTATTATGTCTCAGTGTGTTTTTGTTGATCAAGCCGGTGATTTTGCTTTTGTGGAAGCCGTTAGCTGTCAGTACTTTAGTCAGGGTGCATAGTTCAGTCTTAAGGTGTGTCTTGTCTGCCAGGCGTTTAGTTCTAGTAATTAGTGTTTTAGCCACAGAGTTTATCTGTGCTGGGTGGTGGTGGGATTGGGCGTTGAGGTAGCAGTTAGTGTGTGTTTTCTTCTGGTATACGGTGTGTCCTAGTGTGCCATCTGTTTTTTTGTAGATTAGTACATCTAGGAATGGTAGTTGTTTGTTTGTTTCCATTTCCATGGTGAACTTGATTTTGGGGTGTGTGCTGTTTAGGTGCTGTTAGGAATTTGTTTAGGTTTTCTTTTCCATGGGGCCAAATCACAAATGTGTCATTGATGTATCTTAACCATAGTTTGGGTTTGTGGATGGCATTGGCCAGGGCTCTGGATCTGAATTCTTCCATGAACAGGTTTGCAATGACGGGTGACAGAGGTGATCCCATAGGGGCTCCTTCAATTTGTTTGTATCTTTGTCCTTTGTATATGAAATATGTGTTGGTTAAGCAGTGTTCTGTTAGTTCCATGAGGTGTTTAGCTGGTTGGTATTTATTTTTGATGATTTCAAGGGTCTCTTTTATCGGGACTTGAGTGAATAGTGAAACCACGTCGAAACTTACAAGCAGATCTTCTTGCTCTACATGTAGATCTTTGATCATTTCCAAGAAGTGGTATGAGTTTTGTATATGTGAAGCTGCTGTTTCAGCATGGGGCTGTAGCTGTTTTGCTAAGTGTTTAGCTAGGTTTTGTAGTGGTGCTCCTCTGGAGCTGACTATGGGTCTGAGAGGTATGCCTTCTTTGTGTATTTTTGGGAAGCCGTATAGTTTGGGGCATCTGGAAGATTTTTCTCTTGGGATGATCATCTGTTGGATCTCTTTGCTCATGTGGCTGGTTATAATTTTCTTCTTGGTTAATTTTTCCAGATATGTGGTTGGGTCGGTGTTTATGGGTTTGTATGTGGGGTCTTGGAGTAGGTATGTCTGAGATTCTGCCCAAACGTTGATACAACTTTAAAAGCACAACTACAATGATGTGGGAAAATACCCGAACAAAGACGAATGATTGAGATAGATAGATAGATAGATAGATAGATAGATAGATAGATAGATAGATAGATAGATAGATAGATAGATAGATATAACAGAAATTCATATTATTCCTCAACTTACAATCACAATTGTGCCCAAAATTTCTGTTCCTCAGCAAGAAAGATGTTAAGAGAGCTTTGCCCCATTTTACAACTTTTCTTGCCACAGTTGTTAAGTGAATCATTGCTATTGCAAAATTAGTAACAAGGTTGTTAACTAAATCTGGCTTCCCCATTGAGTTTGCTTGTCAGAAGGTCGCAAAAGGTCATCACATAGGACACTGCGACCATCATAAATATGAATCAATTGCCAAGCGTCTGAATTTTGATCACAGGACCATGGGGATGCTGCAACAGTTGTAAGTGTGAAAAACAGTCGTAAGTCTTTTTTTTTTCAGGGCCATTGTAACTTTGAATGGTCATCAAATGAACGTAAACCAAGGACTACCTGAATATTTTTCTATGATGCAGAGCAGTCTGATGTACATGATACGGCCTGATTACTGATAGCATAACAGATTTGTCCAGGTTTAATTTTAATTTTAGGTTTATACATGGTGTTTAGTTTAAAAAGAGCAACTAAACCTTGATGGTTGGTTATCCATAGCCAGAAGAGGGAAGGTACACCTTTCAACATCCAGACAATGAATGAGATTTTTGTAGGTGATGAAAGCCAATAAATTATATTTGGCCTCCAGGAAAATGAGGTGAACCTATTAAGTTCCAAAATCAGTGGGAATATTTTTTGTGTCATTTCATTCTTTCTTTTTTTTTCTGACCAAACATGAGGATAACAAAGGAGTTATTGTCATAATTGTGAAACAGGACCAGAAGTTTACTCATCCTAAGCACCTAGCATAGAAAAAGATAAAAGAAATGTTGAAAATGGAACTGCATTTCATTTTTTTTAATCAGGCAAAAATGAGACGACCATAAAGAATATGAAACTCCTCTTTGCACTATACACAATTATATCCCAGCATAAAAGAATAAAAAATCCCCTTAAAGCTTTTTCATTCTTGGCATGTGGTATTTGCCTAAGTGTACCTGATTAGTTTTAGCAAATTTTATTTCCAGCAGGAATCAGTCTCAATTCCCCATTTTAACTAATAGTCCTAGAGAAGTTGCTTTCACACAGTTAGGTGTGGGACTCATTAAATTAGTAATGAGCATGAGTCAGTTGGGAAAATAAACATTACCGGCCCTTTGCTAACCCCTGTTGTGGCCCGTCGGCTGTCAGCAGAGCTAGCAGCAGAGTCAGATGAGGGGGAGAAGGAGGGGCCAGCGTCAGAGCCTTTGGAAAGCTCTGATAAGGAAACACATCAGAGTGGGGCCTTCCATCTTCCCCCCATGTGGAGAGGCAGCTGTCTTCAGGGCCTGACCTAAGTGAGGGGGAGGAACAGATGAGGCCCATCCCAGATGTGCATATGCACAGAGAAGAAAGGAGAGGAGAGCAAAGGAAAACAATAAGCCGGCTCTCAAGGAAAGCAGACATGGACACTAGCCAGCCCCTCCCTGGCTGGGAAATAAATAGCAGGGGGTTGGAAGTGGCCGATTGTCACAGGAACTGTTCGTTTTTAGGATACAACAAGCAATTTGGATTTCTAGGCCAGAACCAGGTCTGTTGGGACTAATTACATTTGGGTTTTTTGTTTATCCACATGAATAAAATACTGTTCCTACCCTGTTTGAAAAGAGGTTTGTTTTTACTCATGAGGAAGCAGCTTATCATTACTTGCTAAGGTTGAGTCAGAACACCCCCTGATACTGCCCACACAGAGAAAGTGTCCTAAGCATGTAGTTTGTTAAACAATCTGCACACACAAATGGCTTGTATGCAGCAAAAACAGGACCATCCTTCGCAATATAATTAGCGCCAATGAGGAACTACTTTGAAGTGCTTATGGGGCTTACATGCTCAAAGGAGAAGGAAAGCTCTGCCAGAGATTCAACCATAGTGGAGAGGTCTCATCGCAGAAGCCAGAGGAAAAGTATCTCTCCTATAAACAATATGGTGGTGTGTAATTTACAGAAACCCGTTTCAAATTGGTTGTAACCCAAACCAACCATGACTGTGCTAGTTATTGGCGTTCTTGGACATTTGGTGAAAAATGGGCTACAGAACTCAGGCCTTTTGGCTGAGCAACCAGGGCCAGCAGCTGCAGGACTACTGGAGGGAAAGGTGTTTACCCACTGGAAACGCACGAAGCCTAAAAACTAAAGAAATAATGAACTGCGGTTACAAATCCAATCCAATTAGAAGGGAATATCTGAAAAGAATGCAGCAGATCTGGAAAGAACTCCATCCAGAATCAAAAGTAACAGAACAGAGGCCAACAGAGCAATGTTGATTTACAATACCAAGTAAAGTATTCAAGAAGTAGAATCGGAAGAACTGCAAAGGTCTACCCAGGGCCAAGAAACCAAAGCCTTGCCAAAAGCAGCTCAGACTGTAGCAACAAACCAAAGGAGTCAGCAGTACAGAAAGCCAGCATAACTATTGAATCATTTTCATTCGGAAGCCTTAAAGTCAGGGTCAACTCCTAAGCACTTCATGGATACCTTCATAGGTAGGTTCGTATCACTTGGCAATGTGATTTGCTATCGTTTCCTTTCAGGAGTGGCTTTATTTTAAAAACTTCCACAAATATTCTACAGCTTGTTGTTGCTGTCATTGTTCAGTTGCTAAATCATGTTTGTGGACCATAGCATGCTAGATTCCCCTGCCAACTACTGCCTCCTGAAGTTTGTCCAAATTCATTGTTGTTGCATTGATAATACTATCTAAGCATCTCATCCTCTGCTGTCCCCTTCTCCTTTTGCCTTCTGCCTTTCTCAACATCAGTGTCTTTTCCCAAGAAGTCTTCTCTTATCATTGGGTGGCCAAAGTATCTGAGCTTCAACTTCAGTATCTGTCCTACAGCTACTGTATTAGATTTGTGTATATTTGTGAAACCAGACAATGACATCATCAGAAGACATCTGAACAACAACACCAGCACTAATTTACATCACACAGACGGTACTTAAAGCCAAGGACTATGACTCAGCAACGAAAGCCAGCCAATCACACAACCTGAAATCAGACCAGGACTCAGAAAGATATTTAAGGCCAGTGCTCCCCCAGACAAGCACAATCCAAAGCGCCCTGATGATCTCTCCTCGAATGGGGATGAAACGTTTGCAACTGAATCACTAAGCTCAGAACTCAAACCAACAACAAAACTACCAACCTCAGTTACTAATATTCAAAGACATTTCAACTGAATTATATATTGTCCTCTGGTGATTTCTGGCCCCATCACCAAACGTTCCTCCCCTTGTTTAGCTTCTATATCCAGACAAAGGGAGCCAGATTCAACCACCTGCTGAGAACTTCATTATTAGCAACCTGGGGTGGCTAGTGTATGTCTGTTGTATGGAAGAAGGGGGAAAAAAGAGAGTGGGGAAGTATGAATGTGAAACCACATTTAGCATTTTACTCATCAAAAAAAAAAAAAATGAAAACATGAATACTGCATGCAAGAAATTTAGAATCGGAGTTAACATTGCAGATTTAAACTGTTCCAGTCCCTGCTCCAGTCTCTTGTTCATTGTTCCTTCCACAAACTTTTATAGTGATGAACTAGTTACTTGTAAGTGTGTTTTTAGATGTTCGGTAGTCACTTGCTAGAACTCTGAACCACCCTGCAGATATGTAGTAGCAGAGCAGCAGCTTGTCAAAATAAAACTGTAAGCATATGGCTCTAAATCACTGAGTATCCACTTGGTATGCTGAATGCTTGAGTGGGTACATGAGTAACAGAAAGCTGTTCTCAGAAAGCAGAGAGAACCAACAGATGTGCGAGATGGATGCTGTCCGAGTATCAGCACCTGGAACCATACTGCTGTTAAAAGTATTGTCTTGCCGGTTTCAGGAGAGAGGGAAAAAAGCATCATCATCTGTTAAGATTTTGTTCAGTAAAGAGGGCATCAGGACAGTGGTGGGATTCAAAAAAATTTACCACCGCTTCTGTGGGCATGGCTGGGTGGGCATGGTGGGGCTTGGTGGGCATCGTGTGGCTTGGTGGGTGTGGCAGGGGAAGGATACTCATTCCCACCCCACTCCAGGGGAAAGATACTGCAAAATCCCCATTCCCTCCCCACCCCACTAACCTGCTTTCCAGCTCCATTCTCCTGTGCAGAGAGCAACAAAAGAAGACCCAGCCGATCAGCCGGGACTCGGGAGGCAGAGAATAGATGGGGGCGGGGCCAGTCAGAAATGGTATTTGCCGGTTCTCCAAACTACCCAAAATTGCCGCTACTGGTTCTCCAGAACTGGCCAGAACCTGCTGAATACCACCTCTACACCAGGAGCTCTTCCTTAATCATTTAATTATTTATAAAATAGGAGGCCTTCCTCTTCCCAAATTGGGTATCATCACAAAGCCAGGCCAAACCAAGTTTAATCAAGCAATCACTGCACATGTTTTATAAAAAGTTTGATCAAAATACTTATTTCAAATTTGACCAAGTTGTTGTTGTTGCTGTTGTTGTTAAACCACAAACCCATAGGATCTAATCCATATTGCTGTGAAGCTAAAACAATTGGAATGAATGTGATTGATTATAAATTCATACAATCTAATCAGTACGCCAAAAATATGGATTGTAGTCAGGCAGAACCTGGTGGATAATGAAACATGATTTTTTTTTTTTACATAACTAATCCAGGAGAGGATTAGTGAAGGAAACAAATGGGAGATGAAACTTTGGTGAGGCCATGATCCAATCAATTCATCCCTAGGACTATTTTCTGCAAGGATTATGTCATCCACAACATGACCACAGAAATCTGTCTGCATAATCCAACTCTCTAAAAATCTTAGAGCCAGCTTGTGAATCCAGCTGGAAATCATGCAGACTATTATTATTATTCTTCATTACTAAATTTAAAAATTAAAAAAAATCTAGCTAAGAAAAGAAAGAAAGTACTTTGGTTGTTAAAAGACATGAGAATACTTCTAAAGATACTGTGCTGTATGAAGAAGACATCTTAGAAGGGATCCTTGATAGTTTCTTGGGCTGTAAAATGACATGGGAGAAATGTACTTTCTGACTTGCAAGATAGATGTCAGCCTTGCAAGATAGTTGAGACCGGAAGCACACCCAGTTCGACAACGGTGTATTAACCATTAAGCAGACTAAGCATGTGCTTAGGCCACCAGGCCTAAAGGGGGCACCACAAAAACTTTTATGTAGCCTAAGCTTGGCTTTGTTTGTACAGTAGGTACCAAGGAGAAAAGCACAAAGATTTGTCAGTGCTTAGGGCACCAGTGAGCCTTAATCCACCACTGGATCAACTAATCTATTTTTATTTGTTTGTTTGTATCCCACTTTTATTATTTTTACAAATAACTGAAGGCAATGAACATATCCAACACACCTTCCTCTTCCTATTTTATCCACAACAACCCTGTGAGGTGAGTTTGACTGAGAAACAGTGACTGTCCCAAGGTCACCTAGCTGGCTTTCATAGCTAAGATGGGACTAGGATTCGCAGTCTCTGGATTTTTAGTATTGTGCCTTAACAATTAGACCAAACTGACTTCTACTAATTCTACTTTAGTGTAAGGTTATAGTAACAAAAAAATCTTGCAAGTTCAAAAAACTAGGATGGGTCCTTTTTTAGGTGTTTGCCATATCTACATTCCTGCTGGAGGCTAAGCTTCATCTTATCCAAATGTTCCCCTGGCTCTTGTTCTTCCCCATCTCCCGAGGTCATTCCCACATTCCATTGGAAATACCATATCATAACAACCCTTGCATTCCATGTATAAAATGTCACAGATATATTAAGTTAAGTACTAGATTACAAAAACAACATGTTTTGGATATTTGCATGGTCAACCAAGGCACCAAACCACTTTTTTCCTGTTCTAGAAAGTCATTCCATTCTATGAGGAAAGGACCACTCTGACATACAAGGATTTGGTGTGTGTTCCCTTTGCTGGCTAATATATGGAGCCTAATAATTGCAGAAAGTTGGCTTTTATCTGCATCATACAGAAGGCTTTGGGTTGCCCTGTTGTATATAACATGTTGCTGATAACAAGACTGAGGAAATGGTACTTCATTGTGGCAAGATTAATGTTAGCCCCAAAACCAAGAAAGTCATGTGTAGACTCTTCCAATCATGTCTTTATAATTGCATACCTGTTGACAGAATCTTGCCAAACTGAAACAAACTACTACCTATGTGAAGCATTTATTCTGGAAACGATTAGGGAGGGGCTGTCTTCATCCTTTTTCTCTCACACAAATTATCTGAACTGATTGTCACTTGCTCCTTGGGAATGTTGGGGCATTAAAATTGTTAAATACACAATCTCTCCAAGTATACTTTACAGGCTTTGTCTTTTGCTAACATCAGGATTCCAGTGCTGGTAAGCAAGCCCTCATCTTCATAAACTTCTTGCCGCAGCATATAAATCATACAATAAAAGTATCTGTTTCTAAGTAATTGGGATAAATTTGCCTATATTTGAAGATGAATAGTACAGTCTATTAATGTCAGACATTGATCCCATAAGATTCAGTGAGCTGTCAGGTGAATAGATTTTAGTCTGTAAACCTTTAACATGAGAAGAATCCCACTGAATTATGTCAGTCCTTAGATTAGGAATCCAATGTCATGTATGTCAGGTCACATTTTATTGGAAAACTATAACAATAAAAAATTGCAAGTTTCAATCCACTTCCCTCTTCCTTTCCTTTATCTTTGTGTGAACTAGGCAGGGTCTTGTCTGATCCTGTTCCTCAAGATAATTTCCTCTACCCTTTAGAATGATATCCAAAAATCAAAATATGCATTACTGAATTACATATTACATTATAATTGATCCATTCAAATTTTGTTCATTTATTTTACTGTAAGTATCAGAACTTCTGCCAACTTAGCAGTTCAAAAGCATATAAAAATGCAAGTAGAAAAATAGGGACCACTCTGATGGGAAGGTAAAAGCATTCTGTGTGCTTTCAGCATTTAGTCATGTCAGCCAATGGCCACGGAGACGTCTTTGGACAGCGCTGGTTTTTCGGCTTTGAAACGGAGATGAGCACTGCCCCCTAGAGCTGGAAATGACTAGCATGTATGTGTGAGGGGAACCTTTACTTTTAATCATCAGAAACACTATGCAGAGATGAGAGGAAACTTAATTTTCCTCTTTATATCCACTTTATTTTGACCAGTCCCCTCTACATACATCAAAATAAGATAACTTGGTAAGAGGAAGAATTTTTAAAGCCACATCTGGCAACAGATGTGTGATGTTCCAGTTCTTGTTGGAATCTGCAGACGTATTGTAATGAAAAGAAAGGTGGAAGTCTTAGCTTGTGATGACTCACTAGTCATGTGGGACTAGGCTGCTGGGAGCTAAATATAGACAGAATATTTAGTTGCACCAATCATGAGTAAGAAACAGCTTAGGTAAGCTGCTGGACTAGACTGAAAAAGATGTCCTGTGTAGAGGTTCTTGTCCAAAAAACAGGAAATGGAAGACTCAAGACTGAAAATAATATGTGGGTGCCATAATTTCCAGAATGGTAGCTGAGGCAAAAAGGAAATTTGTATATGATGTTTTACAGGTGGCACTTACACCCGACAATAATTGCGAGGATGTTCAAGAATAAATTGGATAAATGTTGGAAATGTCATCAAATACCTGGTTCATATTGAACATGCTTGGATGCAAAAAGATATTGGACTATAATCCACACATGGTTGGAAAAAATAACTAAATAACACATAGACTTTAAACCTGAGATGTTTTTATTGGGAATTGTACCGGAAATATATTGTAAAGAATTGAAATATTTGATTGTAAATGTTTTAACAGCGCCTAAAATTGTATTTGCTAAGAATTGGAAAAATGAAAAAATATCTATGCAGGAGGAAATTACTAAGAAAATCATGGACTGTGCCGAAATGAGTAAATTGACATTTGAAATTAGAGAACAAGAGGATAAACAATTTTATATGATATGGGATTTATTTTATCAATGGTTAGATAAAAAGACATGGTAAAGAAATAGATGAGTAAACTTTACAATAAAAGTTAATAGACCGATATAGAATACATTACAAAATATATAACCATTAGATGAATGTATAAGATTAAATCATAATGAAAATTAGAATATCTTGTATATAATGATGGAAAAATAGTTTAGTCAAATGAATGTTTAATAATTGATATTACATAAGCACAAGCTAGATTGATAAGGTGAGAATTTATATAACTTGTGAGTAATGGTAAAAAAGAAAGGATAGCACAAAAGATTGTAATCAGCTGACACACTGTATGTATATAATTGAAAGAGGATTTTTATGTTTTTATGTTTTGTTTGTATGTTTGTTGTAAAAAATAAAAACTTCATTTTAAAAAAAGAATACAGATGTTTTGCAGAACCATGCCATAAGGGCAATATCAAGTCTAAATGTTTAAAAATTTGGTTTATATGAGTGGTGTTCATATTTAAGAATGTGATTCATAGGGACTGATGTTCAAATCTAAGAATTTGGTTCATGGGGCCTGATGCTAGAAACAGTTAATATCCTCACTCTGTGGCCCAGTCCCCATCATCCTTAATTCATTAGACTGACCTTTCAAATCACTCCTAGACACCACTTGTGGAACCTTGATTTAAGACTGGACTTGATTGCTTTCTTGGCTTTTAATCGCTAGCTTTGGAAACAACTATGGTGGCTCTTGGCTTCTCCTGAGTGTTTACCGCCAGCATTGGGCCTGAAAGAGGATACCAGCTTCTAGCCTCTAATCTGTTTTCAGCTGAGAGACAGATGGGATACCTTTGGGCCAATCATGGTTCTCAGCCCAATGTACTTTATGCAGTTGTTATTGTGAGATAAAATTGGAATCCAGAGCTCTCTCTAGCCAGAGTTAAGTTCCTGAAGGAAAGGCAGGATATGTATCTAATCAATGTATTATAAATAAATGATCCAGTTCTTCATCACCATCCAAAATTATCCTCTCAGAATTGCCTTGTATCATTCAAAGAACATCTTTGCAGCTTCCTAGGCCCTTGGAGGTTTTCTCTTCTTTTCCTCCAGGATATACTTGGCTTTATTTATTTGTTCGTTCATTTATCCACCTTTATTATTTTTACAAATAACTAAAGGTGGCAAACATATCCAATGTAGCTTTCTCCTCCTATTTTCTATGCAACAATCAGGTGAGGAGGTTGGTTGGGTTGAGAGTGACTGGCCCAAAGTCATCCAGCCAGCTTTCATGGCTAAGGTGGGACTTAAATGTACCACCTCCCATTTTCTAATCTGATGCCTTGACCACTGGACCAAACTGGCTCTCCAAATGATTCCTCAAAACTTTTAAACAAGTGAAGAGTTTCATTCTTTAATCCTCCTAGAGAACATCTTTAATATCTCTCTCATGACAAGATGAAAACTAAAATAATTGTTTCTTTTCTGGCTCTACAACAGCTTATCCTGCCCAATAGTCTTACTATTGTGTACTGAAGCAATCTCTAAAGAATATTTCATATTACAGAGAAAGAAATATATGTGTTCTGGCACCTGGGATTTTGGATAAATGTTCTGAACATGACGTAAATGCTGTGTTATAATTATATCTAGCGTGTGACAGCTTAAAGAGAACGAAAACCACTATGGTGTAATGTAATAAATGAATGGTAAGTGTTTTCATATAGCATCTCAGCAGGTTTCAAAAAGCTTTATTCTATGCTTTACGTAACTGTATGAAATGGAAAACAGTTATCAGATTATACTGAAATACTATAGCCTAAAGCTCAGCCTTCTCCACATTCCTTGTGTATCGTTGTTATTGTTGTTATTATTTTAAAAAATAAGCAAAATTCCTTATATCTGTATTGGTTGCTGGAGAGGAAACAAAAACACAAGAACATGTGTTTTTAGCAACCAACATCCAGATAAGCAGGGACGGACACCAGAAAAACAATCAAGCAGAAAAACAATACCCTAATCAAGGAGTTACCCAAGGAGAAAACCACATCTCCACCAATACTAGCAGGGCAACCTACTATATATAAACAAAGAGCAAACTTTCACTGACAAGGTTATCTAGTTGGGTAATGAAATGCCTGCAAGAAACAGCCAAGCTCAGAGACCACCAAGGACTCCACAATTCAATCCTAAACTCCAAACATTTTCTTCTATTAGAACAGCATATGATTTAAAAAAAAATCCACAGCAATAAATAATATTAATAACAGTTTGACTGCAGTTAAATATTAAGTGTCTAAAGTCAAGGCCAGCTAGAAAATACAGTTACTGAAGAGATCTTAATGGATGAGGAAATGATGCGCTCATGCACTTTGCACAAAGACCTCCATATTGCAAAGGAGAAGCCAGCAGAAATAAGAGATCTTCAGGTGGCAGAAGATGGCAAAGATCAAAGAATGAAGTTGCAGATAAGGACAAAATGAAAATCAAGAAGCAAAAGGAATATTTTTATGTTAGCTAATGACAGTTGCCAACTGTCAAGGCCTGAGAGGTTAACAAGCTCAGGAAAAAAGAACTATCTGGATTTTTGGAAACTCCTTTGTGGTTAACAGGGCAATATAACGGAATCTTGAAAATCTATCAAAGCAATGCTCTCATTCAACTTATACTTAGCATAATTAAGAGGGAGTTGCTCTGAGTTTCTATCCCATTCTTTTCACATCCCCTGAATGGAGGTATCTCTTTTGTAACAGTCTTGTTTGGTCTTCTGTTTTCATTTGCAGTGTGATATGGCTACAAAAAGGACAAAAAGAGAAGTATCCTGGGGAAAACATCTCTACTTTATTCTGCTTTGACTGGACTCCATCTTGAGTAATATGTTCAGTGATATGTTCTGGGACAGGTTCAGAAAAGGACAACAAGGATGATCAGAGGATTAGAAACTAAATTGGGTATGAAGAAAGATTAAAGGAGTTGGCTGGACATATTAAAGAGAAGACAAGAGGTGAGTGGGTTTTAGATACCATTCTTCAAAGACCTGGATGGCTACAACACTGATGAATGTCAAGACCTGTTGACTATCATCTTAGATTTCAAGGCACAGAATCATGGATTTAAGTGACAAAAACAGCAGATTCCAACTGAATGGTGACAAAAATTCTTAGCCTTGAGAGAGGTTTGGCTGAGGAAGCAATTATTAGTGTATTTATTGAATTTCCCTAGACAAGGCAACCATCATTAGTCAGGAATGCTCCATGCTGAGCAGAGAGTTAAATTCAATGGCCTAAATTGAATTTGTCTGAGGAATAGACTAACTATTGTTAGAAGCAAGAAAGTAGACTAAAAATTTATTTGTTGCAGAGTTGTTAGCTAAAATTGATTATGCATCTTTTCACCAATAAACGAGGTTCTTCTTATACATCATCTAAGAAGAGCCATGGTGGTGCAGTGATTAGAATGCAGTATTGCAACTCTGTTGACTGCTAGCAGTTCACGGTTGACCAGCTCAAGGTTGACTCACCCTTCCATCCTTCCAAGGATGGTAAAATGAGGATCCAAATTGTTGGGAGCAATAGGCTGGCTCTGTAAGCCATTCAGAGAGGGCTGTAAAGCACTGTAAAGTGGTATATAAGTCTAAGTGCTATTGCTATACTTCTGGTTTTCTTCCCTTGGCTTCTACTGTGATAGAAGCAGAGTGATCTCACCAGCCCTTTGCGCACATATTTCACCACATTGTCCCTGGCAATTCTTCATGTAGAAGCAATTCCTGTGCTAAATACTGTTAAGTGTGAGTTGGCCCCATTGATGGTCATCGATCATACATATATCCATAGCAAAGAAAAGAATTGAAATCCCCAGAATGTCAGGATTTTAAATGAGACATCAAGTCATAAGTTTACAATATATGTTACATGTAAGTTGTAAATCATTTATTCTTCCATGACAAAGTAGCAGCAATATATTGAAATTCACATATCATTTTACGTTAAGATGAAATATACATTTCAATATTGCCCTAACTTTTGCTATGGAAGAACAAACTATTTACAACTTATAAGCCATTGTGGCTCACTTTGGAGGAACATAGTTCTAATGTGAAAAATTATCACCATATTTTTTATTATCTTTATTCATAGAGATAGTAATATCTATGATTGGAATAACTGACATCTCTACCTAGGTGAGCTAACATTGTGACAATTGGAATCCACCAAGATACCTGTCAATAAAGTCCAACTGGGACTTTATATAAATAAATCCCAACTGAGATGATAAGAAAAAATACGATAGATAAGAATAAATAGGAAAGAAAAGGCCATAATGTCAAGTAAATATAAATCATTATACATGATGCATTAAGAGCAAAGCAAGAAAAATGGATTACTTTCATAAGTAGTTAGTAAGATGGTTGCAAATTGGATTCAAAATGATTTATTTTTTTTAAAAAAGGACCTTGTGTAACATGCATCCATTGACTATTGTTATAAGTGAATTCAAATTTTAAAATTTCACTTGATGTTGCTTTGAATCTGTTATATCTAATTAGGGAATATTGCCAGGCAAATAACTGCAATATTAACTTGGAGAAGTCAACCTATGTAGGCACTAAATCAAATTTAGCAAAAACATCAGTTAAATTTATTTAATAAAGTATATATTAACATGTGTATATCATTTCTTCTAAGAAACAGAAAATGCCAGAACCCAATGGGTAAAGCAGCATATAAATATGAATTCACCTCTGCTTGTTCACCTTTTTTCTAATATTCAGGTAAAGTAAAGAGATAGGGATTTATGCTAGGCAAATCTCAATAGCCATTTCATCTTAACATCTCTTCTGAAATGCCAGGAAAAAAAATATATAGATAAAGTTGTAGCTGTTTTTTAAAAGGTCGTTTAGACACTGAGATCAATTATTTAAAGGAAACTTAAGAGTTCCTGTAGTAAGAACTACTTGCTGCTATTGTCAGGATGGTCTCAGGTCATTTAATTATCCAAGCTGGAGCAACATATGTTGTTTCCCATTCATCCAAATCATGCAAGTAGTAACCCTCCCTTTTCCCTCTGGTGGGAAATAAAGATTAATGATAAGTCATTAATTGACTACTATGTCATCACCCCATTATAGCATATTAAACCTTCTGCCAGAGAGATCACTTTATGCAGCCTAATGGTAGGTATGATCCAGCTATTACCATTTTTTATATTTACATGAAACATCTGCACGCTGAAGTTTAGAAATGAGAGGTTTTTATTTAATTCTTATTGGAAATAAAGGCCAGAGGTTCCCAACAATTTCCTTTATGCATATGACTGTGTCATAATCGAAGGTCTTTGCAACCCCTTTATAAGACAACTGTTAATAAGTGGGGGAAACATGGCCAGTGTGTTGCCTCTAAAGCAAGGGTCTTCAAACTTGGCAAGTTTAAGACTTGTGGACTTCAACTCCCAGAATTCCTGAGCTAACATGACTGGATGAGGAATTCTGGGAATTGAAGTCTACAAGTCTTAAAGCTGTCAAGTTTGAAGACCCCTTCTCTAAAGTGTGTCTGTAATATCCCAAATTTGAATTAAGATTATTTATCTATATCTATTTATCAATCTACTTATCTATTTATGTCATTTATTTGCTACCCATCTCATAGCAAATGACTCTGGGTAGCTTCCAGCATTAGAAATTTGTCTACAATACAAGGCACCTCATGTCTCTTTCCTTTACCTAAGAAGAAGAAACTTACAAGCAGTGCTGAATATATATTTATAGTATGTGCTCCTCTGCCAATTGAATTGTGGTGTTTTCTGTTTCTTGGAAGATTGACTTTCCAAATTCCTCAAATCTTACAAAATTTCAATGTTCCTGTCTGAAAACTTGCAGATTAAGATTAAGTGATAATATCTGCCAAAATTTAAACTAAAATGATCAGAGTCTTAGAAGTTCTGTAATAAGTTATAAGTTTGGGTGAAGCAAGTTCATTTAAACTTTTCAGAATAGGAATCAGCAGTAATAATAAGACTAATAAATGAGTGAAATATGGAAAAAAAATACACAATTGTCTTCCATTGGGAATGGAAGAATTGGTTCTGTATTCAGAACACTTGAAGGTTGTGCATGGATGAATGGAACTGGAAAGCAATTAATCAAGATCAGACCACCTAGGGATTGGAGGATCAAAACCAGAGATAAGAAAATTACCAGTGGGCTGCCATGCAGTGAGTCACATTTGACCCAGCAACCTAACAGGTCAATCAAATGTGGCATAGAAAGGAATGTGAGAGAGATCCTGCTGGCAAATAATAAAAGAACAGTCTAGTCTCTTGACTCTTTTCTTAGAAGTTATGTTCCAAGTGACTGGATCTGTTTTGCCATGTAAAAGTGTCATATATTTCCCTGCTTAAAATTGGTTAATCTTCTATTATTTTATAATGTACTAGACAACTCATGTCCTGTTGAATCATCATTTCAGAGATATTTCCTTACCTAAATGTCTGCGGAGTTTCTCAATCTTTCAGGTCATTGGTTGTCCCAAAGGTGCTTGGAAACCAAGGTCATCCCAACGGGAGCTGAAAAAGCACCTTTGGGATTCCTTACCTAAACAGAGAAAAAGAATGATCAAGACAAAAAGGTAATGGGAACAGAACCGATTTCTGATTTCCTGCTGGCTTCTCCATTGTATTTCTTTGTAGAAGTCTGAAAAGGAGCATTGGAAATCTTCCTCCCTCCTTCTCTCTCTCTCTCTCTCTCTCTCTCTCCTGCCTCCTTCTCTTCTTTCCAGCAGGCATATAACTGAAGGCTAATGGATGAGAGAAGGAACAAGGGTTTGTGAGAATGGCTGGAAAACTGTCTTGAAACATTGAAAATGAATATCACATGACCACAGCAGCAGTAGCCTGTAGAACTAAAGCATCCACAGGTTTCCCAAATATCATTGGCTCCATTCACAGATCCAGTGAATCCTGGATTTTGATCACATTCTGTTAGTTACCCTATTTAAGGTATTTTGGTATCTTGCCCTAGGATGCCCCATTTTGCCCAGTTCAAAAACATAACACTGTTACTAATCATGAAATCACAGAAGCTCTCAGTTAATACCCTTTTGTGTTTTCCTGCCACCTTTTGTATGAGAGTATGTAGATTTATTTGCACGCATAAAACTTCTATTATAAATATATACTATTAGTTTTGCCACTGCTGCATACTTATCAATTGTGATCTCTCGTTTTGTTAGCAGATATTTTTCTAAGTCCTGTTCAGTCCACATGTTACCATTGCTCGTGGTACATCCTCATATCAAAACTGTTGATGAAAACTACAATAAAGGCTCTCAAGGGGGAGTTCTAATTTACTGGGAATGGACCTCTCATATACATATCACTACAGAATTAAGATAGAGATAATGGAAAAACGAATGTCGTTTTTATTGTATGTCTTCCAAAATGAATTGTTATTCCAAGTTCATGAACGAAGATTTCACTCATAGGCTGTTTGTCATTCATAGCTGGTCCAAATTGTTTACCTATGAAAGGAAGAAAGGGACCAATGCGCTGAAAAGAAGATGATACAGCTGTTTCAAGGATATTCAATATGCCCATTATCTGAGATAGCACATGTATGGAAATGATTCCTGGTTCTGAAATTTAATTCAAATCTATATGAAATAGAAGGAAAAGGGGCTGAGGATAACACTCACAGAGCTGCAAATCTTAGAGATTTGAATAAATGGAAAAGTTCTTACCCCTCCTTTATTACAGAAGGATTTTCAAGTAAATCTTTCATTGCATGATTTATTTCCACGCTCACAGAATTTTAGTAGAGATCAACTTTCAAGCATTTTTTTAAATTGTATTTTTTATTTACTTTATATTTTTCCTTTTCTCCAGATCAAGTCAGTGTGCAAATTTTGTCACGAATCAGAATATCTGTAGAAAGAGGCTGGTGAAAAGAACTAAGGAGATGCATAGTTGAAACTGAATTTTCTCAGTCACTCCCAAACTATCCCCTGTCACTAGCCATGAGATCATAGAAAGTCTCAGTTAATACCCTTTTTTTTTTTTTTTTTTTTTTTTTTTTTTTTGTTTAAAGGGAGAAGGGGGGGGGGGGAGGGGTTTTTTTTTTTTATTTTTTTTTTTTTTTTTTGTTTTTTATTTTTTTTTTTTTTTGGGTGGGGGGTGGTGTTGTGGTGGTTTTTTTTTTAAAAAAAATAAAAAAAAAAATTATATTTTTAAGAAGGAGAAAAAAAGAGGGGGGTTCCCTCCGGGCCGAATACAGAAAAAAAATTTAGCCCTAACCTCCTTACTCATGCAAGATTTGATATTTCATCCATTTTTGGTGTTCACCAAGAAACCTCAAAGCTTTCATCAGTGTACTTTGTACATCCCATAAAGAGGCATCAGCCAGGATTTCTTGCCACAGATATTCCCATGTTCAGATCCTTTTCTTGATTTGTCTTTTGTATTCCCATTCTGGTAATCTCAGTTCTGTTGTCTTCCATGACTTTTCTCAAAGATAACTGAACTGTCTTTTCCTTGAGGAAGAAGCACAAAACGTTTCACTTCTCATCCAAGAAGCTTCATCAATTGTGATGGTAGGGATATGGAAGGATAGATACTGACAGTTAGGACTGGATTGTGGGAAGTTGGAAGGATTCTATTTCTTTGAAGTCATCTGGTCATTAGCAGAGTGCAAAGAAATATAATCCTATCCCCCCTCCGCTCCCATATCATCTGGTAGAACCTATTCTTTTCTCCCCACACCATTCAGTCCCAAATGTCAGTATCTATCCTTCCATAACTCCCACCATCACAACTAATGAAGATTCTTGGGTGAGAAACAAAACATTTTGTTCTTCTTCCTCAAGGAAAAAAGAGTCCAGTTTTCTTTTGAAGGAAAAAAGCACCTTTGAGACAAATATGGCCTGGATGTCTGGGAATCTCTGCAGACATTGTTGCATGCCTTCAAATTATATAATATCTGTGTCAGGTAAAAGTTATTTTTTTTAAAAAAAAATTACCCATTGAAATCTGTACAGTTTCTGAGATATTAGCTAATATTTCAGTCCATTTTTTCAAAGGATTCTTTGAGACAAATAAAAGTTATAACCAGTTAAGGTAACTTAATGGACATTTAAGGTAACACTTTTGTTAAGTGTCTTAAGTGTCCATTCTCAATCTTTATCATGCCTCACTTCCAAATGGGGATACACACACATACACACACACACACACACACACACACACAATCTTACAAGAAAAATAACCAATATTCTAAATCTCTTTTATCTCCCAGTCTGCTTAAAACATTTTATTTTTGCTTCTTGCCACTTGTATATTCATTTAAATCCTTAAGTTTCTGTTTACAGTTCCTTAAATCCAAAGAATAACTAATTACTAATAAGAACCAGAAGGAGGTAAACTTGAGCAAGAGTCAAATTAAGTTCATCCTTTTGAAGGTCCCTCATATCCATTAAAATGATTAAATTGAACATTCCTAGATGTTATTAGAAAGTCAGTTCAACTGGCTTAGACTTATGAAAGGCTCTGCTGTTTCTAAGAGCAAAAATGTCATCTCCTCAGCAACTGGCACTCAACCCGGTGGGAAGCCACTGTTTTACCGTCCCCTTTTGAAGAGCTGCCATTCAGACCACTTGTGGGCAATCTCCCATTTTTTTCCCCATCTCTGAAGATATTTCAAAGAACCGATCTACTCATCTGACCTTTGTTCTTCCTAACAGTTGTTGTCTTCACGGTTTGGAGTTGTCTTGAGTCAGCCATCATTCATCCACAGTTCCAGCTCTGGGTTATTTTAGACTTGCGCTAACATCCTGACTTTCAAAAGAAAGAGATTGATAATAGTGACTGGCCATTTATAAAGGTAAATCTATCAGCTGATGTTATTTGCTAGATGTAGGAAAACAGCCATTTAATGCAGGCACCCTTGGAGTTGGTACTGTTCATGTCACAAATGTGAAATTGTTTGAAAGGTAAATAATAAATAAGCCCATTAAATTTACTAGGAATGGTCTAGAAGGGATGGAAAAGAAAACTCTTGAAAAAAGTCATTCCAAAAACTCCTTATTTATTGATCAATATAAGTTCCAAAATCTGTCTCTTCAATCATTCTTCATCTAAAATAGAGGTGGGACTTTCTGTAGGCTAAACAGTTCCATACATCCATAAGGAAATGTTTCCCTTTCCTTCCTAAAGATTACTGGGTAATCATGAAATTGTCAAAAAAAAAAATCATTAAATACCTTGTTGTATTTCTATGTTCAATGAATATTCTTTCTGAATATTTTATAGAAAAACTTGATTTGTTTCACTATAGAAATATTTAGCCCCAAAGGATAGAATTTCTCGCTCATCCTCACTGAGGAGTAATTAGCTTTCCCCAATTTAAACTGATGTCTAAAAAGCAACATCCAGCCACTAAGATTGAGAAAGGAATTATAAGTGAGAGCAGAGGTGGTATTCAGCAGGTTCTGACCAGTTCTGGAGAACCAGTAGTGGAAATTTTGAGTAGTTTGGAGAACCAGCAAATACCTCCTCTGACTGGAGATTTTACAGTCTCCTTCCCCTGCCACGCCCACCAAGCTACGCCCACAGAACCGGTAGTAAAAAAAAAATTGAATCCCACCATTGATTGAGAGAGGAAAAGAGACACAGAGATTTCTGAGAGCAGGATGACAGACTCATTTTTTTGCAATATAGTTTCAACATTATGCAAAGAAATCACCCATTGCATTTTAACAAAATCCACTGAGCATTGAACATCAGCAAAAAAGGTATATCTTGCAAAAGAACCAGTTTGATTTCCATCACTCTATACCATTTCAGGAAGGAAATGCAGAAATAGCAAAGAACCGCCATGATAGAATGATCAGAAAAACATTGTCTATCTCTTGTTAAGAGCTTATTGACTTTTCCCCCCTCTCTGTCTTCCCCAGTTCCTTTAGCAAAGCCCAAAATAGAAAGAAGAACCAAAAGGCGTGAAGCTAAATTGACAATGGGGGGTGTGGGCTTCAATTATACACAGAGGAACCCCTGTGTACTTGCGACAGACAAAGCACCAGGTTGCTTAGGCCTTATCTCTCTTTGTAGCTTAAAAATTCAGTGCCAGAAAGGTCTGACAGAGTCAGTAGGGCAACAGCAACTAGTCATAATGCACAAGAACAGGGATGGGATTCAAAAATCCCAGCAACCAGTTTGCTGCCCAGTTGCTACGTGGGCATGGCCATGGTGGGCATAGCCTACTGTTACTTTTAGGAGGGCTGTTTTTTGCCTTCCCAAGGGTCTGGAGGCTTCCCTCGGGCCTCTGGGAGAGTGAAAATGACCTCCCCAGGGGTCTGGAGGCCCTCCGGAAGCCCGGAAACAGGCCTGTTTCTGGACTTCCGGAACTTCCAGAAGGCCTGTTTTCCCCCCTCCCAGAGCCTCCGCACGGACCCTGCACTTACCTGCATCAAAAATGAACCATGTGGAGACTCCTGGGAGGGGAGAGATGAAGTGGGCGGGGCCAGCCGGTTGGTACAAATACCAATTCGGTGAACCAGATGCAAATTTAACATCCAGTTCAATCTGAACCAGTCCAAACTGGTCCAAACCCTAACCCTAACCCTAACCCTAACCCTAACCCTAACCCTAACCCCTGCACAAGAAGATGAAATCTTCTGTATTAAAGGGCCTCCTGGTTCTTGATTCCCACTGATATTGTTGTTGTTTTTTTAATTCTTACAGGCAATACCACTTGTTGCCAAATTACCAGCTGTTTCCAAATTACCAGCAGCACCAGCAGCTGTTCCCAAATAGACAACAATTAGAAGTATGGTGATCTGGTGATTATTGTCTGGTTTCACCTGAACTATGAGTCGGGGAGAGATTGGTTGAAGATCTGAGCTGGACAAAACCAATTTTGTATTTTTGTATTACTGTCTCCTTTGACATCTACTGACTTCTCCACATCTCTATCTGCTGTAGTCCATGCTATTCAGGCAATCCTCAACTTACAACAGTTCATTTAGCAGCAGTTCAAAATTGCAAGAGCACTTAGTGGTTTTTGTGGGCTCATCTCACTAAGATCATCTTCCAGGTTCACCAAGAAAATAGAAATGGCAGGTAGTCATGATGCATCTTTTACAGGTCCATCTGTATGATGTGTGTAACACTCTCTCACAGCCCAAACTATCTCAGAGGGTTATTGTTGTGGGGAAAGGAGGAGAAAGGAGTACACTTAAGTACCTTGAGTTAAAATTGTTTCTTTGGTGACCATCCAAAGATACAGTGGCACTGAAAAAAGTGACATATGACCATTTTTCACACTTACGACCATTGCAGCATCCCCATGGTCATGTGATCAAAATTCAAACACTTGGCAACTGAGTGTGGTGTGTGTGTGTGTGTGTGTGTTTGTGATGGTTGCAGGGTCCCTGAGTCATTTAACTGTGGCAAGAAACGTTGTAAAATGAGGCAAAACTCACTTAACAAATGTCTCACTTAGCAACATAAATTTTAGGCTCATTTGTGATTGTAAGTCAAGGAGTACCTGTAGTTCTAAATTTGTCCCTCAATTCTGTGCTCCCAAATGTACAGGGAGTGAAAATTCCAAAACTCTCAGCCAGCATGGGAATCCTGGGAATTATAGTCCCACTATACCTGGACGGCACTAAGTTGGGAATTTCTTAATTTATAGCAACATTATTATTATTTTTTCATTATTCCTCTTGCAGATCTTCAGAGATTTAGCAGCCAATGATATTGCCTGACTTAGAATGATGCTTAAATGCTCCATGTCACTCCTGGGCAGCGATCCTGACTTGGAAAAAAAAATGAAGCACATAAATTTTTCCTGCTCTTTTATTGTGCTGCATTAAGATATGTGCACAATACAATAGCCCATAACCTACTGCAATGCTATTATACAGTGGCACTACAAACATTTGTTTCTGTTCAATCATTTTTATGAAGTGCACCTCGACAATCTGGTTTTTGAATGCAAGATGCTTTCCGGCACCTCATCTTGTATTTGAGAAGTCTCCTCTCTGCTACTTAAAGTGATGCTTCAAGGTATGTTTTGCTTACATTTCCAATTTGATATTTATAATGGTGTCACTCACCTTTGGCACCGTAAAACAGATGTACAAATAATAGCTTATTTCACAGTTATTCACACAACACTAACACTGACAGTAGAAAATTACCAGCTAGACTCCAGGGAGCATTAGAAGGTCAAGCAGTTTAATGTGGTTGAACACCAGATTTTGCTACGCAGATATTCATTTTTCTTGTGAATATTAGGAGAAGAAACTTCTTCCCTCTCCCTGCCACCCTAAATGCATGTCAAGGTCTTCACTCTCCCTTGAGTGCTAGTTGCTTTCTTTTAACCAATGACAAAATTGGATCTTTCCTTGTTTGGTGTGTAAAGTGAGACACAACTCTCCTCCAAGTTTCAGCTTTATTCCTTGATTTTTCCAAACAGATTGTGCCTCTGTCTCTCTCAGCTGGTAAAGACAAATGTGGGGTCCTTGGTGCTCTCTAAACTTGCTTGTTTTCTTGCACATGTATCATTACCTGACTAGGTAACATTATCACGGCTAGCTGAAGATTGCCTGCAGGCAAATTCCTCCCATTTGTGTGCTGTCCGAAGCATTTGGCACCCATCTGTGGTACAGTGGTGGGATTCAATTTTTTTTTACTACCAGTTCTGTGGGTGTGGCTTGGTGGGCGTGGCAGGGGAAGGATACTGTAAAATCTCCAGTCACAGGCGATATTTGCCGGTTCTCCGAACTACTCAAAATTTCCGCTACCGGTTCTCCAGACCTGGTCAGAACCTGCTGAATACCCACCTCTGCTGTGATACCAATAGAAGATAATATTTCATAGCTCAAGGTTGAGTTGTGGAGTTCTTGATGCTCTCTGAGCTTCGTTGTTTTCTTGAAGATGTTTCATTACCTGACTAGGTAACTTCATCAGTGCTATATCAATAGAGATATTTGTTATACTTTTGTCAGTCTTCATTTTTTTCCCCCGCATGCTGTTTCTGCCAATGCCTGATATACATTTGGTTGGACGAGCTTCAAATGGGTGATCATAGTGCTATGGTAAAAATATTTTTTTTCCTTCACAAAGTTTATAAAATCTTTGCTATTGATCTGCAATCCAAAGACTTTCTGGTAGATCAAGCATCTCACCTCTCTTACCGAAGCCAACTTTTATTTTAGGTAACATGAACAATAAGAACACCATGTGATCAACTGATCTTTTGTTTAAAAAAAAATCCCCTATATTCATCTTGGGGGGAAAAGTTGACAATTTATTCTTTCATTTTTACTGAATTTTTGACATGACATTATTTTATTTATTTAAATTTGTTATTGCTGTCCAGTGAAATCAACAACTAATAGTTGCATGATTTTCTGTACTATATACGGTAGTCCTCGACTTACAACAGTTCATTTAATGTCCATGTGAAGTTACAATGAAAAAAGTGACCTATGACCGTTTTTCACACTTATGACCATTGCAGGTCACAGGATCAAAATTCAAATGCTTGGATACCGACTCATATTCAAGATGGCTGCAGTCTCCTCAGGTCACGTGATGATCTTCTGTGAACTTCTGACAAGCAAATGCATTGGGGAAGCCAGATTCACTTAACAACCACGTTACTAACTTAACAACTTCAGTGATTCACTGTGGCAAGAAAAGTCATAAAATAGGATAAAACTCACTTAACAAATGTTTCACTTAACAACAGAAATGTTGGGCTCAATTGTGGTTGTCAGTGGAAGACTACCTGTATATCCAGTTTCAATTTGCTGATACAATGGTCCAAATTGGGGGTGGGGGGGTTGTTTGCTTGTGTTCCCTTTAAAAACAGAAGAGATTGCTATTTTCGAAGGCGTATTGAGCAATGCAAGGTTTTCTTCATTTTTTTTAATTAAAGGTGGAAGCGTATGCTGTAAGTCGAGATGAGATTGGAATTCAAAGCATAGATGTTTGCTCTCAATGCTTACAATGAGATATATTGGGAATAAATAATGCATGATGAGCTGAATTGGTTTTAGGGCAGTGCCTTGTTTGAATCATTCTTGGGACCAATATAAAGTCTCTGCAGATTTCAATAAATGATAAATGCTTGATCTCTTTGAGATTAATAGGCAGGGTCACTTTGTATTCACATGGCTGATTGATGAATATAGAACATCTGCTGTGTTGTGTTTCCAAATTCTGAGTTTGGTCCCAATGGCCAGTGAGCTTCAGGACAACTTTTATGTTTTCCAAAAGCAGTTTTACACTCACCGATTTCATACTGCTTTGACTTTGTTTGCTAGTTGTTGTGGTTTTTTTAAAAAAAATCAGTCTACTTTTTGTATTAATGATATATGAAAAAAGAGCTGCAATTAAATATGTGAAAAATATATGAAGAAAGTAGTGATGCAATTAAAAGGAAGAAGTTAGACAATATTGATCTGCAATACTCATTATGATAGTGAATATAATGTGGAGATTAAAAACCCTTCTGGTGGGAGAAATCAGTGCAACTTTTCAATTATTCAACGCCATGTCAGTTAGAAAACCAAGAATAAAAGAACATACCCAGAATTAATTGTGGAGGACACAGATGGGTTCTAAAATATAATGAGAATGGAAAGGGGATGTGGTGGAAAAGTCAGGGACGACATCCATTTAGGGTCCATTCTCACTTGTCTCTACCCAAGGAGCTTTTGGCTCCTGTTATTAAGTGCTTGGAAGGGCTGCTCTGGCAGATCCTCCTTAATTTGGCATTTGCTTCAAATATAACACATTCTACTTGTTCTGTCCTCACTACACATTCGTCTATGTGCAACTCGACATGCAGCTAAACCAGGGGTGGGATTCAGCTGGTTCAGACCGGTTCAGGGGAACCGGATGTCAATTTTACATCCAATTCGGTGAACTGATAGTTCTGAGGAGCAGCTCGCCCAGCTCCGCCCCACCCCTCCCAGGAGTCCCCACACACCCCATTCTGGCTCCCAGGTAAGTGCAGGGAGGCCCCCTAGGCTCAAAAAGGAGCGTAGGGTACTGTGTGGCCCCCTGTGCCCCATTTTGACTCTCCTGAGGCTCCTAGGCCCAAAACGGTGCAGCAAAAGAATGAAAGAAGGAAGGAGCGAAGGGAGAAAGAAAGAGAAAGGAAGAGAAAGAAAGGAAGGAAGGAAGGAAGGAAGGAAGGAAGGAAGGAAGGAAGGAAGAAAGAAAGAAAGAAAGAAAGAAAGAAAGAAAGAAAGAAAGAAAGAAAGAAAGAAAGGGGGAAAGAAAGAGACGGAGGGAAAGGAGAAAGAGGAAAGGGAAAGTAAATGGATATGGATGGGTGGATGGATGGATAGAGGGAGGGAAGGAGGGAGAGAAAAGGGAGAGGAAGGAAGGACCACAAGCCCTGGCACTAGATGCAGCTTCAGAGGATGCTTTTGAAATAGCACAGCAATCCAGGGCTGGAAGGGAGCTTGGAGGTCATCTAGTCCACCACTACCACCACCCCAACTCCAACAGGAGCCCTTATATCATCTTGGTTAATTTTTAACCATATAGCCACAGCCACCCAGTCACATGACCACATAGCCACACCCACCATACCATGGCCATCAAGCCACACCCACAAAACAAGTAGCAAAAAAATTTGAATCCCACCACTGAGCTAAACCCACATATCCTCCAATAAAACAGACCATGTGCATAGATCTGGATGCTTTATTGAAAGAATGGGATGTGGTGAAACTGGGGAAACTAGGGATATACACAATGAGAACTGAATACAGAAGGCACAAGAAACAGTATTCCCTTGTTTAGTTGTAGAAAAATAATTTACATTTAATTAAATATATCTCCCTATCAAATATCACAAACAACTGTTACGTGGCAGCTTTTCTTTTTTCAGGGACTACCTATCACTCCATATTTTCCTGAAAACTTTAAATAACCAACTCAATAGCTCATCAAGGCATCTTCAAACTTTTTATTCCCTTGGATAAATGCCTAGGCTTAATGATTCCCTGTTCCTGTAAGTTCATCAACAGGTGGTCTTTCCAACTAATATGTCCATTTTCAGGATTCCAAATCCTCCTAGATTAACAACCCTGTTCATATGCTGCATAATCTATCATTCCACAGCCAGGCTGTTCCTTGGCGCACATTGCTGCCTTTGTGGCACTCCTCCCTGTATTAACATGCAATTCCAGTTTACTTTCTGCTGGCTCATTCATGGATGGTGATTGCCTTACTGTCATCCATGCATTGTTTTTTTTTTCAGTCCATCTGTCCTATGAGCTTCCAAGCACAAAGCAAGTGGCACCTTTAATTTCAACCTAATAGTCTCTTTAAGTATCTGGTGCTTCATACTAGATCCCACACACATATGGGTGCTGCAACTCTCCTATACAGTATTTTAATAGCAAGGTTAATGTCCAATCTGTCTTTATGGCATTGCATAATAATATCCTAACTGCCCTTCAATACAGATCATTGTATTAGTATTTTCAGTCCTCAGGGTCTTTCAATAAAAGGCTGCCATAGGTGATTTCATTCCATTTGTCTTTTCTGTTCTGTTTAATTTAGCTAGTTCATATTTGTGCAACAGAATAGTACGTGTGTATTCAAATTTGCAGAAAGACATTGGATTTAACTCTGTACAATGTAGAAGTTACATCAGCTGTTTTTTCCTGTTGAAGTCATTGAAACTAATCTGGCTTAAACTTTTCTATGCAGAGACAGACAAACAGAAAAATAGAACAAATCTTTACGCCATAAATGGAGATTATTCTGGTACAGGAAGATGGTCAGCTACAAAGATAGACAGGATTCCTATATCTATAAGCCTTTCTCTGAAAATTCATAACTGAAATATATTTGATCTCTCAGATAATGATTTGTATTAGAGAAAAAATAACTTCAGATGATCCTAGCTTCAAGGATATATGACTTACCCTTCAAATAATGTCATGTGGGTTTCATGAGTTATTTTTTTTAATTTTCTCTTATTATGACTACTTTTGCCTGTAACATGTGGTATTTGCAGAAAGTTGTGGGATTTTTTTGTATAATATCTATAAACAGAATAGAATAGAATAACAGAGTTGGAAGAGACCTTGTAGGTCATCTAGTCCAACCCCCTGCTCAAGTCATCATTAAACAAATAATTAAAACCTCATAATTTAGTCCTGGTCACCAAAAGCTCATTAAGGCTTATCAGAGAGAACAATATACCTATTTTAACCTTGATCAAATAAACCAACTCTATATTCTTTCCTGTTACTTTTAATATTCTTCATCTTTAATTCCTTTAAATACTATTTTAGAATTGATTACTTTTCTTTTTTTTCTTGTCTCTTTTCATAAAATATTCCAAACTTTAATAAGACTTTTTTGTAAATCCAGTGCGAGAAAGCTATCTAAGTCACTCTTTCAGCTCTTATTTGTATATACTTTTAATTATTAAGTCACCTGCTGATTTCATTTGTATTTCCAGTACAGCTTCTTTTACCATATCATTCTTATAGCGTGTCATTTTTAAATCTGTTTTCAGATCAGTTTCAGTCTTGTCTGAAAATACTTGTTTCTTTTCCATTACATCTTTTAAACACAGCGTATCTATAATGCCAGATACTTTGAAAATTAACTTCTTTATCCATTGTCCATACCCTTCAACATATCCACTGTTAAAGAATTTTGTATTAGTCAAATTTAACTGTTCTTCTCCTTTAGTTGTTATCTTTAGTTCCTTTTTGTTCCCTTTCGTGTCCAACCTTTAAAGTCCCATGCTATCATGTTTTTCTAAGACTTCAAGAATTATTTTCTTCATCTCCTAAAACTCTAAAGCTGTGGGAGACTGCTGTTTGTGGTCTCCTTGTGAGAAGCAACTGTCTGGAGTACTTGTGGGCAATCTTAGATTCCCTCCTTATTCAGAGAGGAATTATGACAAGCCATACTACTGACCATCTGGTCTACTGTGGTCATCAGTTCTGCTTTTAACAGTACTACTTTCAGTTCACCATTTCTTCCCTGAAAGTCCCAATCTATATAGTAAGAATAATTATATGTTTCTAACTCCACATAGTAATAAAAAATCAGCGTCACTGATACCTTTTGCCAATTTATTTTTCCTCAATATTTTTCCTGCACACAAAAAAAAACTGGTTACCTGGTAGTGTTTTCTTTCTGCTAATACTAATATTTTTATAATCAGTATGACTGAAGCTAAAGCAATTATACTTGTAGATTTTGTAACTAAAACAAACAGAGCAATTATATGCTAAGTTATACATAATTCACTCCCTGTTTTTCAAGGGGCAATTATATAAAAAGAAAACAAATATTGCATCCATTTCCATTTTTCTCGCCCTCCTAAAAAGAAATAAAGCAAAAGAAAAAACTTCTTTCCCCTTGAGATTTCAAATTTTGTCAACTTAATTAAAAAAGTTTGAAATGACAGACCCTGCCCCAGGCAGCAAGTTAATTTGGTACATTTACGCAGGTTTTAGGAAGATTATTATTATTATTTGCAAGAATCAAGCCAATGGAAAAGATTTCTTCATAACACAGTTTCAGATAAACTTTCTCCACTTTCAGTGTTACATGTGTAAAGAATTATGGAATCACAATAGGGGCAGAGCATAAGCTAATGCTGATGATATTTGTGTGAATAAATTAAGCATCTTATTATTAATTTATATTATTAATGCATGTTTGTTTTCCTCCTAGATTATTCATATACTGCAATAAATTCGACTCAGTGCTATTAAATCACAATAATAAATTAGAAAAAGTTAAGGATTGGAATTTTAGGTTCTGTTTTTCTGTGCACAAGAATGCTTATTTCATCACATGATTCCAAACATTTTTACAGAACATTGAAGGACTTTCTTTAGAAAGAACATTTGGTAAGTTTTCCATTGTACAAACCGAATGATTTTACAAGAAAGATGAATTTATCTTTCATACCTTTAGGTTTATTCCTGAGGTTTATTTAGTCTAGATGTTATTGTCTGGATTAAGGAATTTCAGAATTCACTACTTTCTTGGGCTTAATTGAAGAATAACTGTGACATAGATTTGTATGTCTCTTTACATGGGATTAGTTGCAGCATTTGCACTTGATACATGATATACACAGAAAACATTAAGTCATAGAAATAATGAAAAGGGTAAACAGATGCTAGCATTTTAATGTTGCTAAAACTCAGGCCAAGGGAACAATTTTATGGGATTAAGAAAATAAACTGGATTTATCTCACAATGCTTCTTGGCAACATCATAGCTGACATTTGGGAGATATTCCCTTGAGATCTATTTCTTTAAATTTTCCTCCTATTCAATGAGATATTCAAACTTGAGATTTCTGCCTTTCATTTATCCTGAGATCACCTTTTAGCCATTCTCCTGAAAGAATCACTTATCAGTTTCAGTCAGTTCCATGCTGTCCTGCTATTCCAGTTAAGGTCACTGGCCTCAGGGCATCAAACCATTTATAGTCCTGATGAGGACCTGCACTTTTTGGAATAGTCCAAATTTAATGAGTGAGACTGTTGTTTCCAGTTCGGGTGTTCTGACCCTGTTCCCAAACATGACAAGCACATGGTTTTTTAAATAAATGTTCCCTTTATTAGGAGTGCCAGCAACCCCAGCAAAGAGTCTCTCTCTCTCTCTCTCTCAACAGGCTAATGAAGAGGCACTTCCACCCCCCTGTGGAAAGCGAAGTTCGCTCCCTTTACCCTAAAACGGCTCCAACACACCAGGAGTCTCTCTCACTCCTCACACTCATAACAAAAGTCCTGGAAGGTGCACCCGCTCTTTTCCCAGTAGCAGACACACACACACACACACACACACACACACACACACTCCAAAGGTGTTCCTGACTCTCAACACCGCACATTCCAAGAAAGAATTCCAATACAGTTCCAGACAGGATTCAGAAGTTTAGACTATTAGTAACTGACTGACAGGGAGACAAATAGTTGTCTGCCACACCTATTTGTCTCTGCCCCCTGCCTTTTATCTAAAGCTAGGATGTGGCTTAGCTAGCAGCAGTGGCTCTACCACCTCAAGGACCGGCTCATAGAGTCCCACTGCTCTCCTCTCCTCTGCCTTCTGTGCACCTGCACATCAGGCAAGGACCCAACTGTTCCTTCTCTTCCTCATCAGCCACCTCCGGACCTGGGGGCTGTTGACTGTCCATCTGGGGGCTAATGGACAGTCCAGGCTCCGCCTCTATCTCTGAAAGCTCCATTCCCGCTTCCCCCTCAGAACTCTCAGATTGCCTTGATGCTGGCCCTGATTCTCACTCCACCTCCTCATCTGATTTGGCTGCCAGAGAGGCTGAGCCTGGTGCCAAAGCTGATGAAGAAAACCAGACAAGAGGTACAGGTTTTGTTTCCCTCAGTGCCGTCAATATTTCTAAGTCTTAACTAATAAACACTTCAAAAGCTATCTAACAAGTATTCTATTGCCTCTATTTCAACCTTATTTCTAAAAGTCAATTAAGACTTTTAGCAGGTCTTCTACTGGCTCTGTCCTATTCCTTATTTTAGCAATATATCTTACATGATGTGACAGTCAGCTCCTGTTTTCTATATTGAAAAACACTCCCTTTTCCTTTATCATTGTTATGCAGACCTTGAAAATACACATCTCCTCCCTTCCTTCTGAGTTCATGCTATAACCTTGCATTTTTACAGCAAATGGCCCTACAACAAATGGCCCATCAAGACCACTACAAGGTTGAGTTTCTGCTATGTATTCTGATACTTAGTCATGCTTTATATCAATCAAGATAGACAAGATTACTTTCTCATCCTCAAGACTCTTGTCACCTTCAGGACATTTGTATGAGGTAGGCTATTTATCCAAATTCCAAACGAGCATGGTCTTTTACCCAAAGACCACTATCTTCCCCTTGGTAAGTTAGGCTTCATCTGCTAAAGTCACTGTCATTGAGAGGGATCTACCTGTTACCTCTAGCAGAGCTTCTACAGCTTTCTCTGAACCTAAAGTTATCCCCTTGAAGCCTCTTTGATCCATTCAACATTCTTTTGAACATTATCATCCAATATTGTTTCAGGAACCGAATGCCCCTGTTCAGAAGGTTGCTTCTACAGCAAAATAATTGACAGAGTGGTTCAATAGGCAGCCTTGAAGTTTGCAGACATTTCAGACCATAGGCAAGCTTCATTAAGTCTTTGTTCCAATACATCTAAGTCTTTGCTGAAAACACAGAGATGTTGGGCCATGTCAACACCTCACAGCATTAAAATTGTCATAGATTAAAGAGGGATCACCTGTCATTAAGCACTAAAGGGAATCTTCCTGACCTACCTTTCTGTAATGTGTTTTCCGAAGAGAGGCCTAGAAAAAAGGAATAGATTTGCAAAGGTTTGTCTCTTTCTACCACAACTTCAACCACAATTTATACTTTGTCAGCTGTGTCAGAGTGTTTGCAGTGTGACTATTATTGTGAAACAACTCAGGAGCAAAACAGAGCACACAGAGGCTATGTCTTTTATCAGTGGTTTGTATATAAGACTGCTATATACATACACGTTTTAGGCAAATACCTGGCAGGCAAGCAATCTTCAACTTTACATGGAGAACTACAATGGAGATAGAACACGAGGAGAGGAGGTGTCTTCTCACGGCCTCCTTTATAAAGACAGCTTCTTAAAGTGGCAATAACCCTGCTGACCCATCCCCAGTCTTAGGCCCTGCTGACTCATCCTCATTGCAACATCATTTATAGCAGCCTTACAGCAGCTGGCCAGCTCTTAAATCTCCATTACCTTAACAAGCTGTCTACTTCTTTGGCGAATGCTGATTACTGTAGCCTACAGTAGACTGACCAGCTCATAACATCTAGTGGCCAAAAACAATCTCCAGAGCAGGGGGTATCTTCTGAGATTTACAGTACTTCTTTTCCCAGAAACAGGGGGCTTCTTATTCTAACTTGAGGGTTATACTCATACATATTTCCAGGCCATCGTAACCTACCAATATGTAATCAGTGACAGCCTTATCTGTGAAAAACACTCCTACTACCTTTTTACAGGTGCTTCTTCCTGGTTGTACTTTTTACTTTTACTTCCCGCATGACTTTTATTGCAGCTTTTAGTGATTTTTAGAAAGAGAGAGAACCCAAAAATCCAAAATTTCAATCCTTTTATCTCAGGCGCAAAGAGAATGTTACAAGAGAGCAAGGCAGGGGTATCAATTAATTCTCTTAGCATTGAAGCGGTCTTATATTTTTCTTCACCCCTATAAAAATGTCTCTTAGAATCTGCCTGGAATTTGTTGCATGTTCCCCACTGATAAAGCCTAACTCCACCTCAAAGCAAGTTCAAAAGCTACTCTCCGTCCTTTTAGTGGTGAGTTGAACAGCTTTTATACATCTAAATTATTATATATTATAAAAAAGACTCTGGTTCAACATTTTTTGGTCCATCTACAAGATTCAAACATTGATCTTTTTCTTCCTGCTCCTATATTTAGTCAGCTTAAACTAATTCATCAACTGTATAATCCAAAATTAAATAACCACAACTTCCTTTTGGGGGTAATTTCTGATTTGCCAGAAACTTGATAAACAAGTATACAATTTATACAAATGGGGCTTGCAAACCTGTACATCTTAAACTACACACCTAAACTAATGTTTAAATCTTCCATGTTCTTTCTTTAAAGCAAGGAATAATTAATAATTAACACAGCATGATTAAAAGCATTCCTAAACAAGTTGTGACTAACCTTTGCACATTTTTCTTTATTTCGACGCCTATCGCTTAACTATTTTATACAAGAGACACCAACATTTGTCTACACATATGAATAAGAAAGTCAGGAAATTGGATGGCCTTGCTGACATTTTATAATATTCAAGAATTCTCCCCCTTTCGCTAAGAATGGAGGTGGGAAAACGAACAATAAGAATTATAGAAAGTATAGATTTAAAAGATCCCTACTTTCTACTATTCTTGCTTTCATTTTATAACAATTGAATACTTTACCATTTGGCATTTCTATAACTCAAAGAGGTTCCCCCCCCCCCCCTAAAGTATGGCACCTACCTTCATATTTTTGACCTGGCTGATGGGACAGTGCCTCATCCTCAAATTATCCTCCCATGGCAACTCCTCTCTCTATGAGTATCCCATCAACCAGGGCTGATATTTCTTCGGGGGGGTGGTGGTGTAAGTGCCTCTTCCTTTCCTTGCTTAGTCTGAATTGTCCTGCCGTGGTGAGTTGTCCTCGTATCCAGGTGAACTGGGCAACTTGTCCAGTTGGCCAGACCAATCCAGTCACACCAACCTAGCCATGCCGAATCTTCTCTGATGTAGTACCAGTTCCTCCTCAATAGAAGATATCCCTTTCCTTCATTCTCACTTTAGGGGATATTATTTTGTTCAACTTTCACTGCATCTTGTCTGGAAGAGACGCCCTCAGGGCTCCTGCCAATTTCTAAGCATAGGCATAAGTGGGAAGTCTTTCTCCCTGCTCCAAGGTGGAAGGAAAAGGTATTGGAAAACAACCAGGATCCTGCAAGATCGCTTGTAAGGATCCAAGGAATCTGACTGAAAGAGCCAGAACTATGCAGCTTCCCACCTATTTATTTACTTACTGAACAAACAGAAATAAGCAGGATATTTAAACAATTTCCCTTTTCTAATCATTTCAAGAATACAAAACGATTAGAAAAGGGAAATTGTTTGAGCATCCTGCTTATTTCTGTTTGTTAAGTAAGTAAATAAATAGGTGGGAAGCTGTGTAGTCTGAACAAATTCCCACTTTTTTTCACCAAGCATAGCTTGACACAGCCTGAAGTATTAAAAAAAAAAAAAGAACTGTAGACTCATTCCTAGCTGTAAGTTGTTTAAAATATGAATCATTTAGAAAATCATAAGTTTCACTTATGGTATGCCTGTACCAGGGGTGGGATTCAAATTTTTTAACAACCGGTTCTGTGGGCATGGCTAAGTTGGTGGGCGTGGCTTGCTGGTCATGTTTTTGGTTGGGCATGGCCAACTCAATATCACTCACATCGAGGCACGCATCTCCTTACCTGGCCTCTCATGACTGTGGGGATGCTGCAACAGTTGTAAGTGTGAAAAATGGTCATAATTCACTTTTTTCAGTGCCATTGTAACTTTGAATGGTCACTCCACATAAGCAAAGTACCAGCAAAGGAGGGAAAAAAACCTCCAAAGACGTTCCTGAGACAGGAAGTCTACTCCTGCCAAGAATGTAATAAGGGTTAATGGAGAGACAGTTTCTGTAAGCAACACCAGAATGTTTCCTTCCTGCCTTCCTTACAGGATTAGGCCAGTAATTTCTTCTAACAACTGGTTCTCCGAACTGCTTAGAATGTTAACAACCAGTTCTAGCGAATAGGTGTGAACTGGTAGAATCACACCCTGGCCTGTACCTAAAATAAGCGTTCCTCTCTATTTGCTAAATACTAGAGCTATTTCCATCTAAAGTTAAGAAAGAATGTATT